>NC_142141.1:35265119-35576786 GCF_024610735.1 Ursus americanus | reverse complement strand
TCACAACTCATGACTTCCAAATCTGTATTTCCAGGACTGGCCTCTTCCATTTACAGATTACCATCTGCCTCCTAGGCAACTGCTTGCTTATCTACTGCACGCATCCAATTCAAATGAGGTCCATCAGCAACGACAAAATATTTTGATGCTACATGTCCACTGAGACATCTCACAGATCCCTCAAAATCCCCACAGGTATAGGATTACACTCACCTTCCCTTCCTGACCTGCTCTCTTATGCCCCGGTCCTTGCTCATGACACCAGTCTTCTCCTGGGTCACCAGAGCAAGAGTAACCCTTAACTCCTCCTCCTTCCCCAGCCCTTCCACCTACTGGTCAGTTTTACCTCCTAAACAGCACCTGTCTTGCTCTCTACCCCAACCCCTGTCTCCACATCCGCCGCTCTGGTGGGCTCTCAGCAGCATCAAGGCACAAGTACTTGAATCACAGCTTCATCTACCTCGTGGCCTCTGGCTTCCATCTGGCTTTGATTAGCTTCTCAATCTCTAATCCTCACCGTCCCTTCCAGCTCCAGGCCAAGGGTCAGGAGGTACCTGACCAACTGCTCACACTATAGGTCCAAACTCAAATGCAAACTTCGGCCCCACAATCTGATCCTCCTCTTCAGCTCCCTGTCCTTGGGGTATCTTTGCCTCCTGGCTCTCTGGCAGACCATCACGCCCAGATCCTGGCATTCTCTCAATGTTCCCACTGCACTTTGCTCAATTTCCACTTCGGGCTTTTCTTATACCACACCAGATATTATGGACATGATTCTTTCCTTCCTCCCACCCTCTCTTCCCATTAATTATGAGCTCTTAAAGAGCAGAGATTTAACTTTATTTTTTTAATAATTTTTCATTATGTTAGTCACCATACAGTACACCCTCAGTTCTTGATGCAATGTTCCATGATTCATTATCTGCGCATAACACCCAGTGCACCATGCAATATGTGCCCTCCTCAATACCCATCACCGGCCCATCCCAGTCCCCCACCCCCCTCCCCTCCCAAGCCCTCAGTTTGAGATTTAACTTTAAAACTCTCTTGCATCTAAAAGGGCTTTATATGCACTACATATTCAAGATCTATTTAGTGAATTGAACAAATCCACCCAAATGGCATCTCTGGTGAAGACTGAAAATATTTTGATGACACCCAATTGTTTCTTTACTTTCTGAACAGAAAGCTGAACAGTATGCTTCTGAATGCGCCTGTCTGCTACAGAAAAATTTATGAATAGAAAGATAAAATTGGGTCAAATTGTTGGAGGCTTTAAAAAAAATACATAGGAGTAAAACTATCCTAAAAGCTCTTTCTAAATTCTAAGAGGAAAAAATATATATACTATGTGATAGTTTTGTGTGGTTGAAATGCTGGTTTTAGCCAAGTCAACTGTGATAATACAGAATTTACAAATATTATTTTTCAGACATGCGTGGTTAATGCACTATTTACTATAGGCAGTCACTGTTTTAAGGTCTTTAAACAATATATCAGATTTAATCCCCATAACTACCCGATGAGCTGAGTATCATTATCCTCCCCTTCTTTATAACAAGGAAAATAAGGCACAGATAGGTTTTTGACACTTGCCTGAGGTCACACAGCTAGTCAGGGGCAGAATCTGGGTTTGAATCCAGGCCTGATTACCAACATCATCTCTAGACCATGACACATACATGAAAAACATAGAGTGGAAAATTCATTGAACCAGGGTCACAAGTCCTGGGCTCTAGTCCCTTGTCCACCACTGCCCAGGTGGCAGGTATGTGACCTTGGACAAATTTCCTAACACCTCTAAAATCACACAACGATGACCCAGGGCCTACCTTCCCTACTTTCCACATGCTAACAAATGCAGAGCTGTTTTATTCTTAGGACACCTTGCTCGTCACCTTGAACTAGCAGATCTGGAATGCCATGAGGGACGCTGCTCTCCTTCATACTGCCTGGCTAAATGCGTTCCTGGGGGAAAATTCCACCTGCTCTCCCAGCCACGGCCAGTCATCACATCATGCCCGAGGTCAAACAACCTATGTTCAGGGAACAAAAGAGCAAAAGGCTACCACCTTCCCGTTCTCCTCCCAACTCTGAAGCATACCCCTAATTGGTTAGCTCTTTAACTCGGCAGGTGCAAGCTCAAACCTACTCTGAGGCAGATGAAGTGAGTGAGGCTGGCCACAGGGACGGAATACGGAGCGCAGAGCTGCGCTGGGTAGCCTCCAGCTCCCGTCTTACTTCTCTACAGCCACCATGGAGGAACACGGGTCCAGTGCAGTCACAGACCTTCAAGGTTTTCAAAAAGGGACAGGGATGCAGGTCTGGTTTGGTTTGGTTTTGTAACGTGAAATCTCCTTATTTTTAAATGCTGGCAACTAATTCTTTATGAAACACTATGTGGGCCAAAGAAAACACACTTGTAGGCCAAGTACAGTTCGTAGGGCACCAGTTAACAACCTGTTTTCAAAATGTATTGCCATTAAAAAATTCCTGACTTGCTGTTGAAATAATCTTAAAATATAAACCGTTTGAAGATTTATATTTCAGTGCACAGATATTGACCAAAATGTGCCTAAATGTTTTCTTAACATTCTTTGGGGTTGGAATCTCAAAGCTCTCCTCTCCAAAAGAATTCAAATGGTCCTTTTCTTTTCTTTATGGTATTATTTAATTCCAGATCTCAAAATCCTAAGCATTATTTTAGAATGCAAATGCTTCTCAAAAGAAAAAAAGGAAAAAAAAAGAATTAAAACAAAATCTTTAGCTTTTGACCATAATCAACAGCATCTTTTAAGTATTTGGAAACACAGTACTTCACCTTACATTCACTTGAAACTTCTAAATACAGCAGAACAGAGAATGAAAAATACAACAGAAAGAACTGGTCTCTGGCCAAACTGTTTTGGAAAGCGATGCTCTGTGGAACGTTCTGTCAAGCAAGCAGATTCTACAGAGGAGACACGTGTGAGCTTGACATTGATCCTGGGTAAGACTACGGAACATATCAGGAAAGGGACCCTACGCCAGTGTACCTCAGCCCCACCTTACCCCCTCACCTGATGAAGCTGCTGACCCGGGAAAGCAAGCGTCAGAAAGAGACAGGAGGTATTCGGTTTGAACAAGGTCTTTTCTAAATGCCTGAAAGATATTTATGAGCAAGATGAAGAAATACAGGTTGTATACAAAGGAGTAAAGGGGGTTCTTTCACCACCACATGCTCATTCTTGAGGGGTGCTCATTATTGGATGTCAACCTAGACAAAGATTACTAACAGAAATGACCCAGGTCTGTTTTTCTTGACCTTTTCATTAATGAACTGGATGATGACACAAGACTCACCTTCATCAAATCCGTGGATTAAAAAAATGGGCAAAATAGCAAATATATTGCATGTAATAATGAGAATTCTAATAAATTAATCCAATAAACTAGTACAAAAGATAAATTTAGCACTGATAATTTCAGGGTCCAAAATAAAATGATGCTGATGCTGATGATGGCATCATGTGCAGAAAATGAACAAATACAGGTTGGAAGAGACACGATTTAGTGGCAACACGTGGGACAAACACCAAAGACTGATCAGTGAAATGGGCCAATAATGGAATATAACCTCCAAAACAGTAATAAGGACAGCTCCTGTGTCTCCTCATTTTATCACAGTGCCTAAAATCCTATCCTCCAGTGGCATTAGAATGGGAGGATTCACTTTGAGTCTGAAAAACTAACAGGTTGGTAATCCAATAATAATATTAATATAGTACTCCAATAGTAATATTAAGAATATTAAATATGAGCGATTGTTGTCTTTACTACTGCCCAAATTATTATAAGTTCTTGCTTCAGTATAAATCTCACTCCATATCCTTATCCCATCTCTCCACGGGTGTGCCTACTGCCGATTTATTTCTCAGCTTCACTGCGGTATAACTGACAAAACGGGATACATCTCAAATGCACAACCTGATGATTCGATATACACTGTGCAATGACTACCGCAATCAAGTTAATGTACGTGTCTATCACCTCGCAGTTACCTTTTTGTGTGTGGACGGGGTAAACATGCTTCAGATCTATTCCCGTAGCAATTTCCAAGCATACGATACAAACTTAACGACAATCACATGCTGTCCAAGAGACCCCCAGAACTCCCTCATCTCGTCACTGAAAGTTTGTACCCTGTGACCGTCTTCCGGACGTCCCCGGCTCCCTAATTTTACAATACCACCCACACTTAGGGACCCCTTGAACATTTAGCAACTTAAGGGTAGGTCCCAGCAGACCTGTGCTTGGGAGCTCTGAACACACGGAATGCTTTGGTGCCGAGTTTACTCAGAAGCTTTCAGAAAGGGCATGGCAGACGGGGCATGAGAGGAGCTTGTGGTCTTCGCCACTCCATGTGTCACCACCTTGACATTATGAGGAGAACACAGCCAAACTTGAGGAGCCGGGCCTGCTGCGGGCCTCTCCTGCAGGGCTCCACGCTGGTCCCTGCATTCCCAAGCCCTCCACAGCACAGCCGGGAGTCAACTTTCTGAAATGCTGCTCTCACGTGCCTGAACGCGTCCATCACTCGCCCTGGCCTACTGGAAAAGGGGCCAACGTTAGCTTGACACATGGGGCTCTCCACTGTTGCATGCCACCTAAGCTCTGCCTAAGCTCTGCCCACGTCGCCCTTGTGCTTGGGTCCCACCAAACGTGCCAGGCTGGGCCGTGCTCTTGTCACTGCACATGCTGCGCCCTCTGCCCAGAATGTCTGTCCCCCTTGCCCTTGTCCACTTAACAAACACCAACCCATCCTGCCACACTAAGCTCACACTGCCCCACATCCAGCCTCCCCGTGTCTTTCCTTACCGGTCTCCAGGACGGAGACAAATTTCAGTTGCCATTTACCATCTAGATGATCACCGTTGTCCACCTCGTAGTAAAAAAGGTATTTCTGATTGTCTCTACCAAAAGCACAGACAGCAGGCAGCTCAGACCCACTCAGCAAGGTGCATGACCCCCACTGCACCTGCAAGCATTTGAGCTTTTGATCCCAGCAATACATCCCTTGGAATGTGTGAGTATAGCAATCACGGCTTTGACTATTCGCCAGTGAGCTGAAAAGCTCCCGAACAGAGACATCTGTACTTTTATTGACGCTGGCGTTGGAGAAAGGGCAAGTGGGCTAAGTTCAATGTCTAGCCAACAGGCTCATGTCTGCATGTCAACACAGCTTGGCTGCTCTCCACTCGCAAAGGCGTACTCATCCCTCTCACTGAGAGAGATAAGAGGTTTTTCTTTCTGAGGAGCGACCTCCCCTCAACCAAATGAAAGAAAGCTAACTGCTGGTTCTAGTGGGGTCGGAATGGAGGGGGGAAGGGGGACCATGGAAAGCAAGAGTGTAGACAGAAAAAACGTGAGCTACATGACGAATAACATGTTGGCTCTGCTGGTGCCTCCGACCTGTGACATGACTTAACCTTCCTCGCATTCGACATAGGCGCAGGATAAAAAGATTCGTGAAACCATCTTCTTTTGTTAGGCCGGATGAGGGAAATGAAATGCAAGGTCACTGCTTGTCATGAAAGTTCTGAGGCTTCCCTCATGAATGCTGCATCTACTCTACGTCAGAATTTGTCAACCGCTGCCAACTGAAAAACCGCTCTTACATTAGGAAATTACAAAATTAATGTCGTTTCATATATTTTCAGCTGCATGCTTTATTGCCTTCATCCTCAGGAAGATTACCTGCTAGACTTTCCCAAATGGGATCTCCATGAATTCCATTCGTCCTAAATTTATTAGTAGGAACCCATCTCAATAATTTTATAAAAGATAACCTCAAAAGGCATGACCTTCACAGAAGATATACTGCAGCAATTTTGAGATTACCAGCCTCGGATATTCTCACACAGGTACAATGTAAAATCATCAGTAAAGGAAATAACCTCGTTGCTCCTCGTGTCCTTTACGGAATAAGCAGGAGGTAATGTTTGTGTTCACTGAAAAGTAACCTCACGACAAAGTTTCTTCCAGAATTGCAGGAGAGGAAATAAGGCCTGCGTGACCGTCAGCTGTGGCAACGCCATTTACCAAGTGTGCGCACCTCCCGGCCTGGCCCTGCACGCCACTTCCCCCGTCGTGCAAGTGAGGGGGCACGCCTGTCCAGGGCACTGCTGTGGATCTGATGCCAGCCCACCACCTGGGGGGAAAAAAGGCCCCTACCAGTTACTGAAGGAGTGAATCACATTTCATTTGAACTCTACAAAAGGAAAAAAGATCGGATCTTGACCTTTAAGAATCTATCATACAGGACTACTAAAAACAAAAACAGAAGAAAAAAAAAAGCCTTCAATTCAAAATAAAATTTCTTGGCAATGGAAAGCATTTCAGTTTTAAAGTAAATAAAAATTCAGCAAGATATCTTCCAGTGACCAAAAGCAATGAAATATTTTGTCAGAATGTCCTGAAATGCTTTTCACAACAGTTTGATAAAACTTGTACAAGTTATTCTGCTTAGAAATTCTGTATTAATAGGAACATAGTATTGGCCTTAATCATATCCGATTGGTGAGGTCAAGGTAACATTTATCAAACACTACCTGCAGGCACCTTGAGCTGGATATTATTATTCCCATTTTACAGACAAGGAAAGACACACAGAACTTGCCCAAGTTCACACAACCAGTAAATGGGAAATAGCATCTAATCCCATTCTCTTAACTATATAACATGCTTTATATAATGGAAATCAGGAAAATGATAATAAAAAGATAATGGTCACCTGTAATTTCAACACACAAAAATAATCTCACCTAACATTTGGTATATATTTTTCCTAGCATTTTACAAATTGTAAACACAGACAGACAGACACACAAGCTCACTCTCTCACATTCAGCCACCAAAACAAATAGCCAAAAACCTCATATCAATTTACACATGCCATTTTGCAAATCTGCTTTTTCAGTTTGCAAATTTTGATTTCCTTTCATATCAATAAATTACTCCCCTACCTCACTGTTAATAAAGGGTTCTCTAATACATGTACTTACCACAATTTATGTAGCCAATCTCCCTATTATTGAGCACTTAAATTGTTTCTAGTTTACAACTATCATAAAGGAAACTACAAAAACCATTTTTGCAAATTAGAGGTTGTTTTTTGTGTATACTTTGTCGGGAAGTCACCAGAATCTGGAGATGTGTTCTTCCCAAACTTCAGAGAGCACCCCCTTCCCAATTTTGAGACACTCCACGAAGCAGACTTCCCACAGAGTTAAGAATCACCGTGGTGGAGAAAGCTACGTACGGGAATGTGGTACCTACATGCACTGTGTAGGTAAGAACCCACTGCTATAGACTCCTCTCTGTACACATGCTTATTTCTTTTTCCTTAGTTTAAATTCCTAGTGATGGAAATGCCTGAGTAAGGGACATGGCACATTTTTGAGGCTTTCCATGAGTAATACAAAATTGCCCTCCTGGAAAGTTGTAACAACTGAAACACCCACCAGCAGCATTTGAAAGTGACAATTCCCCAAACCCTCCAGTTGGCTAGACTTGTTTTTAAACAATCAAATCCCTATATAGCCTTAAATTTTAAAAATAGTGAAACTATTAGTAAAACATATCTAGAAAAACAGCAAACAATTCAGACAACAAATGCTATATTTTAAAATACGTTTTCAAATAGAAAATATAAAACATTAATGACATCAAATCCCAGCAGGCTGAGGTTACAGAACGACAATTTGAAAATTTAGTGAAAGCAGGCTCAGAAAAGTGCCAAGCTAGTAAGTAAAACCTCACATCTTCATTTGCCCACCTGGCTAATGTTAGGCTTAATATTTGAGGCTTTAATAGCAATATGCCATACTTTTTTTTTAACAAGAAACTCATGAAATTATACATTCTTTCAAATTTTATAAATACTGTACTATCTTATTGCCAATATGACGATCTGAAGTTGTTAAAATCCTATAGATACTCATTTATCAACAAATATCTGAATATCTACTATGGGCTGGGCAATGTTCTCTGTTGAGGACACGGTGGTGAACTCCACAAAGTCCCTGCCTTCAATGAGCTCCTGTTCTAGGTGTCGGGGGAAGGTCAGGACCTTACAGGAAAGAATCAGCAAATCATGGTTACAATGCCAGTCTGGAACCACTGGATTCTTGGGCAAATTATAACCTCTCTGGGTCTTGGTTTCTTCATTAGTAAACTCAAGAAGTTGACCAGATGACCTGAGACCTCTTCCGGCTCTCAAATTCTAGACTTTCTTTTGCTTTGTTTGAATGTTTAAGTTCTTATTACTGATAAGAGCTTTGCATTTTAAGCTCTATATAGTTCCACAAATTCTGAACATGGATCTCCAAAAAGATAACTTTACATCTACAGTAAAACTCTGGCAGGTCCAGGTATCTTCAAAGAATCAACACAGGACAGGTTCCAATTAGATGAAGATGTACGCTCCCAACTTCCAGTTTCTTTGAAGAGGTTTCTAAAATGCCCAAGCCTCCTCCCCTTCTGTACTGTACTATAAATACTGAGGATTAGATGTGAAACAGGACCTCACTAGTATGGCAGCTTGTGGTCAGGAATGGCTAGCACCCCAGCTTTCAGGTGGCACCCCGGCACCCTCAGGGGCTGTGGCACTGGAGTCCCGGTGGATGCTCACTAGGCTGCAGCTTACGCCCACCTCAACAGACACACACGATTCTGTCTGCACAATATCTACAGCTCACGGCCCCATTAGCATTTCTAATATTAGAAATGGGAAGAACTACTTCTGCCACCACTTGTTATTTTCCACCAGATGTTCCTGCCACCACCATTTCAAGCCTCAGATCCAGAGTCTCCTTGCAGGCTGCTTCTGACAGCAGTCAGAGGAAGGCACAGCAAGGCGCCTCAGCATCCCAAGCCCCCCTCTAGGGAAGTCCCCCACCCCCACACACACTTTCAGGAAGGGATATCGCCTCCTTGTGGTCTGCCAGAATACTGCCACTCAATAATCTAGATAAATTCTTTTTTATTTTTTTAATAATAATTTTTTATTATGTTATATTAGTCACCATACAGTACATCCTTAGTTTTTGATGTAATGTTCCATGATTCATTATTTGCGTATAACACCCAGTGCTCCATGCAATATGTGCCCTCCTTAATACCCATCACCGGAGATAGATTCTTAATGACAGGCACATATGGATGAGTCCAAGTCTTCTTTGGGACCTGGCCTACAACGGGTAAAAGCCAAGATTTTTCTCATCTCTGTGCAAAATTCCATGAAAAATTCACCCACCAGAAGTTTGTTCTCAACTTCCAACATAAAACCATAGAACGGCATCTGCTAAATACCACCTTTGCTCACGTGAGCAACATGAGCAGCAATGACTGGCGAGAAAGTCTGTGCTATAATTTTAGACAATGTAAGACACATTTGGAACTCCTGCATCTCTATAGTTCACAAAGGAAATAGAAAGGAAGTAGTAAAAGTACTTTAACTCAAACGTCTAAGCCCCTAAATCACCAAAACCAGTTACAAGTAACACAGATGCTTACGTGCTTCTGCTAAATGAAGAGCTTTTCCTGCAGGGACAGTGACAAAGGACAAAGCCAACCTTACTTAAGCCTTAGGGGAGTCACAGAATCCGCCCTTGACACAGGGTTTGAGCAGAGCTTATATGAGAAAAAGTTGCAAGATAAACCCAGACACAACTTCATGGTTCTGGTATCAACCAATTAGATTCTGCAAGATGACAAAACTCCTAATGGCAAACAGAAGCCAGAAAGTCACAGTCGAGAGAAAGATAACAGATTCTTATTAGACATCTGTAACAATTACTTGGCACAAAATTCATTTCCCACGCTTTCAATTAACATAAAGGAACATGTATTTAGAATGACAAACAGATTAGAAGTTGGGAAGAGGAAATACCACAGTTCCTGATATTCCCTAAAATAGAACATGCACACATTCTTCCTGTGAGAATAAAAGTACCTGCATGAAGTACATATATTTTACTTGCTCATTAGTCTGTCATCTGCCCAAAGGAATGAATGCACTCATTCTACAAAAAAAAAAAAAAAAAAAGGCATCTCTGAAAATTTTACACTTAAGCAATTAGCAAATCTACTGAAACCAAAGATGAAACTTCTGATGAAATTACTCAGAAATCACTATAATGTCCTGGAAAATTAGGTAGATTGCTAAGGCTTCATACTTTGACTTCATGGAAAAGCAATCCAATGCAACCAACGTAAAGCAATACTTCGGGAGGATGTGTGTAACAGATTTGGTGACGTCAAGGGCCAGAGCCAAGACGGAAAGCTCAAATAAGACTCCTCAATCTAGGTAGTTGGACCAAAATCAGGCAAGATTATTTTTTTAAACTCTCAGGTTATTCATTAAGTCAACAGCTATTCCCAGCCCATCCTGGCTGAGGCTGTTCCTGGGTGCTGAGGAAGGATGGGGAACACTCAGACCCTGCCCGCCCTCCTGGAGCTTCCAGCAGGTGGAGGACCGCCACCATCCAAGGCCTCTAGTCCACGTGTGCAAACACTCCTTCACACACACAAATACCCAGGGCACCAACTGCAGTGCCTGCTCGCTCCTGCCTGCCACTCTCCCCATCTCCTTCCCATCATAAACCCCAGCCACAGAGACAGCCCTCTGCTTTTCCAGCAAGAGAGGCTCGGACGTCCTGCAGGGCCCTTGCACTCACTCTTCCTCTGCCTGAACCACTCTTCCTCCAGACCTCTAAACACACAGACTTCTTCCCTCATTCAACTCTCTGCTCAAATCTCTCCAAGAGAGACTGTTCCAGGGCTACTCAAACTGAAACAATGGCCCCCATCCTGCCCCTCTTTATTACAGCAACTCTTACCACTTTCCCGGTACACAGCACTATTTGCTATTACCTCCTTTACTGCTTCTTTTCTTTTTGTTCATCTCCCCCAGTAAGATGTGAACTCATTATAGTGGGGTCTGTCCACCCTGTGCACTGCTACATTTGCGGTCCCTATAAAGGTGCCTGCAATATAACAGATGCTCTATATATACTTATTTAAGAAGAGCAAATACAGGCAGTATTAGCAGTTTTGTACTACAATGGCAGGTGCCACATAAATGAAGGGAAAACACCTTAAATGCTAAAAGAGTTGATCAGCTGAAAAAACTATAGCTTACAGGAGTCTTAAAACACTCTAAAAAAATAGATGTAATGAACATATAAAGGTCAACACTGGCTAATACTCAACTTTTATAATGTATTAGACACAATTTCTAGGATTAGCAGTACTTCTACAAATTATTTTATTAATTCAACAAATATTCACAGCCCATCCTGCCTGAGGCTGTTCCTGGGGGTGAGAAAGCATGGGGAGCAACCAGACCCTGCCCCCCCTCCTGGAGGTAGGGTGTTAAAAGCACTCTGAAACATCCATTTTTAATTTAAATGAGCCAAATATTTTCTGAAAGCATACCCCCCCCTTAAGACTCATACCCTTTTCCCAAACTGTACAATTTGTAACCATGTTATAACAACATTAAAATAGGAGATATTGGTGATAATCAACAGAAGGCAGGCATTTTAGTGCCTAATGGTAAACAAGTCCTATGGAACAAAAACACCCTTCATCTTCAATTTAATCAAAGGCACAAGCCTTTTCTCCATGTTCAGAAATACTTAATCTCTTGTGAACTTTTCTTACAGGTTATTCTTAAAAGTTTACATCTGTTCTTTCTTTTCTTGAAACAAAGAGGTAGGGTGTTAATCAAGGTGTATGACTTTAGTTCCTGGCCATCATGGCTCAGGCTTCACCACATGGGACACCAAAGATCCTTATGGATCACTATGAAATTATACAAAAGCAAAAGGTGTATATTGGAGAGAAGGGCCATTTGTTTCCTGGAATGTGAGTCAAAGAAGTAAGTTACTATTGCCTTTGGGCCTTGGGGAATAATTGGAATCCACTTACAAACCTTAACAAACTAATGTTTCACAAAAATTTTATAACAAAATATTAGAAACAACCTACACATATCTCAATAAAAAAAGGAGGCTAAGTAAATAATGGTTCACCGGTATTGGATTACTCTCATCAGCTCTTACAGAATGAGACAGCTCTCTTAAGTACTGATAGAGGGACTGCCAAGACTTAGTACTCTAAGGGAAGGGCGGGGAGCTGGTGCAGAACAGCATATACAGTGTGTCCTCATTTGTGGAAAGACAAATAAGAAAAACACATACAAAATGTTTATACTAGCATCAGCTATATCTGGAAAGATATATACAAGACACTAGTAACCCTGGTTCTTGGGGAGAACAGGGTGCTGTGTTTCAGAGAGGGGAGAGAGATACACTTTCTGCTCCAGACCTTTTTTATATGTATTCAGTTCCTTACAGGGTGCATAGATCGCCTGTCCCACAAATTAATACAACAAATTTTAATATCAGAATAATTTATACTATTGCCAACATATTATTCAAGGATGATCATCAAAAGTACAGGCTTTCAGGGCACCTGGGTGGCTCAGCTGGTTAAGCGTTTGCCTTCAACTAGGGTCCTGATTCAGAGGGGAGCCTGCTTCTCCCTCTGCCTCTGCCTGCAGCTCTGCCTGCTTGTGCTATCAATAAATAAAAATCTTAAAAAAAAAAAAAAAAAAAGGACAAGCTTTCAAAAATTACAAAAGTTGTTCCATTCGACAGCAGAGTTCCTGATCCTTAATTCCCAGAAGAGAATCCAAGTCTTCACTAATTAGAGAAGCTTGCTTGTGATCTCACCTATTACAAAGCAAATAAGCCTCAATTCAATTCTTGGAAGGGAAATAGCTGCTAAGTTCACCTTGAAAGCATACCTCGTATTTAAATTGAGCTTGTTACTACCTAATGAAGCCTCCAAATTAACAGTTTCTTTCCACCTGGCGATAAAACAAAGTCAATGTAAAAAAGAAGAAGAGAGTCTGGAGTTTCTGAAAATACACTGTACTTAGGTTTCCCCTCTTCTGCCAGGCTTAGACAAGGAACCCTCTGATATTAGTGAAATAGGATTTCAGATCTGTGGCAAAATAATAATTTTAAGGGGAGGGGCAAGCATCATTTGCACTATACAAACGCTTTAATTTTTCATTTGTAAGGGATGGGAATTTGCTTTAAATTTAACTTAGGATTCATTGGTGGACCCATGACTAAATGATACTACTAAGTCACATCAATTTTACTCCAAGCAAAACTTTTAATGAAAGACAAATCTGAAACTGAAAACGAACATGTCAGAAGACAAACCTTAAACTGAAACCCTTCTGTTAAAAAATGTTAAAAGAACACATAAAAAGAAATGCAAAAAATTCATTTCCATACAAATGCTACTCAATAATTGTACACGTTATATCAGCATTCGATTGCATTAAACACACCCACACAAAAAGGCACACAAAGATACTCAAGTGAGAATAAAGGCTGGCTCTCTCTCTCTCTATATATATATATATAAATTTTTTTTTTGGTAGTGGAAGGTGGAGACCAGAATCACATTATTCAAGCACGGAAGTAAATGCACAACCACTTGATATGCAGTTTTCTGTCGGGGTCAGAATTCAAGATTCCAGCTCCATCCTTTTAGACAACATATCACAAGTGTCATCTTTCATGAAACCCAACTTTAATCACTAACACTTCAACTTTGGGTTTTCCGAGTTTAGCGCCTTCGGATATAAGCACATAAAAATACAGGTAAATCAAATACACTATAAATAAGGGAAGAGGGAGGAAGAAGTGATTTCATGAAGAGGTGAAGTACGGGGTCACGAAATCAATCCGTTGATTACATCTCAAAGGAAAATAAAAATCAAAGCTCCTTCCCATCCCCCAGGTAGCCTCCGGTCTCAGAACTTAACTGCCCTCCTTGGGGCAGAAGTTCGCGACCCGGGAGTCGGCGCCCTCCGGGACGCGAGGTGGCCCAAGGGCGCGCGGAGAGCGGCGCGACCCGGAGCGCTCCCCCTCCCCCGTCACTCCTCGCGGACGCCCCCAGACCAGAGCCGGCCGGAGCGCTGCCCCCCACTCCGCCCGAGCCGCCAGGCGCTCGCGGCGACGCGCCCACGGGACCGGGCTCCGGGCTCCGTGGCTCCCGCTCCCCACGCCCCGCGCCGCGCCCACCCACCTCCGGCACTCACGGGCCGCTCCCGCGCCGCTATCTCGCCATCCCCCGCCGTCCGCTCCGCCGCGTCGGCCGCCGCCCGGGGGCTGCCCGGAGTCCGCAGTCGCCCGGGGACTGGAGGCGAGGAGGAGGGGGGCCGGGCACAACCCGCCGCCGCCGCCGCCGCCTCGCCTCCCCTCTCCCAGCGCCGGGCTGCTCCAGGCGGCCACGGGCTTGGGGCGGCCCGCTGCCCTCCACGAGCCCCGGGAGTCGCCGCCGCAGCCAGAGCCTCCTGGAGGCAACGCTAACGGCCACGGCCACGGCCGAGACGCTTCAGCCGGGACTGCGGCGCGCGGGGGCGGTGCCTGCACGCCGCTTGGCTGGGGGGAACTGCTGTCCCGGCCCCGCCCCCAGACCCGCCCCGCCGCCCGCGCCCCGCGCGCCCCCGCCGGAAGCCGCCCGCGCGCCCCCGCCGGACCGCCCCCCCGCCCCGCCGCGCGCGTCCGGCGCTCGCCTGAGGGGCCGCCCCTGGGAGTCGGAGGAGCGCGGCGGCGCGCGGGGCTGGAGCGCCGAGGGTGGTGCTTCCGCGGAGAGTTGTGTCCGGAGGCCAATCTCGGAAGGTCATGGAGGAGCCGGGGAGATCGAAGCGGCCCGGCCACTGCAAATCCTCACGGAAGGCCGGCCGAGCGCGCGGCGGCCCTGCGGGGAAGGAGAGTGGCCCCCAAATGCTGTCAGTCCTCATTGCCAACATTGCATAGAGGATTGGAAAGTGTGGAGCCGTGCTTTAGCCTTCCCTGTAAAACCACATGAAAACCAGCTTCTGCGCCTCCGCAACGGTGGCTGTAGGGGGGAGGGGCGATGGCTTAGATTTTATGAGTTACCTAAAATGCGCCCAGGCCTGGGGCCCTGCCGCTCAGGCCACCTTCCTTCTCGGTGGTGCGGGGCTCCCTCAGTCCAAGAGGGCCCGCGGGGGCATTCTGATAATATCCTGGAGCCATCTAGTCTTGCCTCCAAGGCGTGGTGGGCTTATTTGTGCAGAGAAGAAACGGATCCCTTAATGGGGTGAGATTTTTTCCTCCGTGCATTGTTCCCATTTCCGCAGTTTCACTTGGCCTCGATTTTCTTCCAGAGTAATGCACCAAATGAAATTAGTTGGAGAGCGCTTGATGGCGCAGAATCATGGTTTGAAGATGTTTACACTCCATGCCGGACGCGTTTGATGGTGTTCTCGTCGGCACAATTAATTTTGCAAAGTTCAGAAATGTGCCAGATAGAGCCCCTGGCACGCAGAGTCACAGGGCTCTGCAGACACACCTTCAATAGGAAGCCAGCTTGTTTGTTTCATTTGTGATTTATTTGATACACCAGCACCAAGGCCAGTGTGTTTTCTAAAGACCTTTGGGTGACATTGTCAAGCAGTTTCTAAATTGGCAAAATGAAGCCTATTTTCTGAAATAACATTTCCCTGTTGATAATGTAACTAAAAGGGGCAACAAAACACCTGCAAGAATGTTAATGGAAAAAGTAAGCTTCGGAGACAAAAATATGTGTTTCACAGTAAGATATGGTCCCTACTAGTGTCCTAATGGCCAACTCCATCCATGTGCATGTTTTATTCCACTTTTTTTCCATGTGCATATTTTGAACACCAAAATTAAATGTGTCCTATTGTCCCTAAGATCTTGTCCCTAAGATCTATTGTCCCTAAGATAAGCGTACCTGAAGTTCTGTTTAAGATGTACAACATTGCTTTTTGTTCATCCCCATTCTTGAGTCCATGATGGTTTGGGAAATTTATCATTATTCATATTGGAGAATCCTACAACTGTCTTTTCCCAGAGGCACAGTGCCTAGGGCCCATAATAGTTTTAGGGGCCCACAAAAATCATCCAGTTTCAAATCAGAAGGGAAAAAATTAACATTAAAGTTTAAGAAAGTTTTTAAAATATATATTAAAGTATTTGTCTTTATACTAGTACAGTGTTAAAATATGTTTTTTAATTTTTTTAAATGGAGGAAGGTATTCAAGAGAGGCAAAAGTGCCTAGGGCCCCAAAAATCATGTGGTCCTGTTGCCTGGGATCGAAAAGTTCCTTTTTATGAAACAAATTTGCAGTTTTGAGCACATAAAATGCTAACCTCTGTGACTTCGTTTTCCAGATAGGAAGAAAAAAAGAAAGATAAAAGGAGAGAATTTGGGGGAATAATGCCTAACCTAGTATCCGCTGGGTACATACCACGTACCTGGAACTATTACTCATTTAATCCTCCCAACTCACCTGTAAAATAGGTATTATTATCATACCTAGGCATCGATGCAGCTTTTTGTGAGGCCTGAAATTTATGCAATCGGGTAGTCCTCTTAAAGAAAGAGAAAAAACAAATGCCACATACTCACGCTCCTCCAGCAACACCCAGCACGAGGGAAAATGACAGAGGGAAAAGCCACGTGGAAAAGGACCTCAATCTCAGCTGACCGTGGTTAAAATATCTTACTTTTGCCAACTGTATAAAAATGTACAACCACGTGAATGTATTGCTAGGGTTCCTGCCAGGGCCTTGAATGGGGGCCTGGAAAAGATGCCTTGAAGCTTAGCTTTAATTAGCTTCACAGAAAACTGCCTCTGATGTATACCCAGTTCATAGGTCAGGAGACTCGGGAACTTGCAGCTCCTAAGGGCCGCCATAGTGTCCCCCCACCCCAAACCCAGGTCTGGTTTGAAGAGTGGGGGTGTGCACACTTCTCACAAGAAATAATGGATTTTATATTTCCATAACAAGGCAATGGCTTTAAAAATACGTTAGCAATATTCTGATTATGACTAGGCCATAATTCAGTTTGCAGCACTCGATATGATCCTGTTATCTGTGCTGACAGGAGTAAATTTTTCTTAACTACTGTGTAAAAAGGTGCATTAACCACTGTGGACTCTTAAAGGAATCTCAGCTTAATTCAAGTGCCATGGATTTTGCTCAACTTCAAGTGTCATAGGCCAGTCAATCTGTAAATACTGTTCTATGTAGTATTTACTTTTTTACAATTTCCTGAGATGTTGCAAAATAAATATCAGAACAAGAAGTTGTTTTGGTCGATGCTTATATCTTCTAATATGAAGAGCCTGACACAGAGTTCTCACTAAATGTTTGTCAAAGAATGAAAGAGAAAAGATCGCGTAATTAGAAGTAAAAGGGCAGGTTATATTACAAGCTAAAATTAAATGGGAATGAAGCAGCAAATTGTTAAACTTTAACTTCTTGCTGAATAGCAGAATTTATCTTCTTAGTTATTTTGTGCCCAAGATTTGTGCTCTTCTTTCCAACTTTTGGCGAATCTCCCTGCTTTCCTGTTCTGTTCATTTCTCTTTTTTTGTAAATAAGATTTCATTTGAAATACTTAAAATAGAAAATGATCTCTAGGTGAAACAAAAATCATAATCACACCTGTAATGCAAGTTCTGGAAATGAAAGGCTTTGTTCTTTGAAAAGATCGATCACCCACAAAAGGAGCAACGTTGGGATGATAAGGTTTTCTTATTAAATTACTTCCATTTTGGCCCTTAAACTGACTTCTTGCGATGTGTGATCTAACATATCTAGTGTTTATCAATTGGCAAGCTGAGACTTGGCTGTGTTCCTGAAAGAAATTTTGGAACTGAATAAATCTACAAATTAAGTATAGTTATTAACCAGTGAATAGTTGAAATGAGTGAAACTATTCTTTGTTTTAAGCCTGACTGATAAATGTAGATTTAAATTGGTTTATTTTAGAGCGCAGTTTTGGACAAGATTCAAAACTTTAATTAGATCCCTGTAACAAGAAGACATATGAGAGCAATCAGCTAATTTTCTCTAGATGTTATGTTCTTTTCCCAAAGTGGTCTGGAATGCTATTTGAGGGGCATGAAAAATGCGATAAACACCGTGAAAGATAGTATCTGCCCAGGATTCCGTTTTGATTATTCTCTTTCGGATAAAAAAGATTTCGGGGGTGTTATGTAAACTATTTTGGTAAATTATTATATCCCTAGCATAGCCCCAACAGGATTACATTTTGTTTGTCTCTTGTTTATTTATACGGTGCCTCCTTCCAAAGAGACTTCAGGTGGTTTACAACAAAAGGCAAATATTAAAAAAAAAAAAAAGTCAAAAAAACTCTGGCTGAGACAGACAATAGCATTTGAGCACAAAACTTAGCTCCAAGTTTCCTCGTAACCAAGTGAAACAGGGGAAATGAAGATTTTTATAACTCCCATCGTCCAGTAGAAGGAATCATACAATTTCTTTAGGAGAAAGTCTCTCCTTTGGTCCAAGTTCTGAGAGGAATTTATTATAAGGGTCTTTATATAAGGGATATTTAAAAATCTAAGTTAAGACAGCCACTATACAACAACAGTTTTGGCCAACTTTTGGTGGCAAGAAGAGCTAATACATGTTTTTTTTCCTGGTGAATAGCTTTGAAATTGCTATTGTTGAAAGTAAGTAGCAAGACGCCCACAGAGTTATTATTATTTTTTATACTGTCCTTTGAAGACAAGCCAAGGATGTAATATCAAATCTTGGTTTTCCCAGTTTCCTTCTTATAAAAGGGAGTTATTAAAAAAGTACCTGCCTCATAGGGTGGTAGAGAGTTAATATTATGAGTTAATGTCTATAAAACCATTTACTGCTGTGTTACTTTTGTTGGTTTAACTCAGCCAAAGTGTGCCTGTATAGTTCCTCCTCTCCTCTTACAGCTTGTCCTGCATTGTAAACAGCCTCAAGTCCCTTTTGGAAGAATGAGTTGTGTATGCACCTGACACAGAGTAAGCAAGGACTATTAGCTATGAATATTCTCATTATTGTGCTTTCTTTTATTCCTCCTAAATCTATCAAAGCAGATGGAAGAGCCTGTTCTGGGGCTAAGTGTGGTTGTGAAGTGGTTATAAAGTCTTGCTATCCTTAGTGGGTAAAGCTTAGAGGGTGAGGAGGGGTAGATAGGTATCGCTAAATGCCCATAAAATCATCTCTGTTCTCTTTTCTTCTCTTTTATTGTTTGCCTATCATCTCCTGTCCTACATGACTTCACTTAACTATTTGATTTGAGGAGCCCTGAGTAAGGGGCCTGTCCCCCAGAAGACTAACATTTAGTTAACTCCCTAGATCTTAAGACCTGTCATCTTCAAGAATCATGTGAAATTTCTTATGCTTCTGAGAGGTTAAGTGCCTCAAGCTGTTAAGGCTAACTTCCAGAGTCAGAGCCTAAGGTTAAAGAAGGGCAAGTCCCAGGAATGGAGAGAGCCCCTGCAAGGAGTAGGGGGCACCACTAGCAAACCCTTCTTTCTGGAATAAACCCTGCCTGCTGCCTCCACTCCGCGCTCTTCTCCATGCCTCCCATTTGACCCCAAGGAACTGCTGATTGATTAGAATTTTCCTTTCTAATCCTTGCACTTCCTCTCAGCAAGCTCATTCCCCTTCCTGCCTCTCTGGTCTTCTCTTTCCTGGTCTACACTCGTGCCTCACATCTTCTCTCATGGTCCTCCATCCCTTCACCTTTTATCTCTTCTTTCTGCCTTATGGAACCCTCTCCCCTGGTGCTGTTTTTCTCTTTCCTCTCTGTATTCTTTGTCTATTGTCTCGAGTCATTGTGGGGCAAAGCAAGACATTAAAATTGATGCTACCTTATTCCATATAGTCCATCATCATCCCAGAATCCTGTGCTAATATTCTCAGTTGAGCTAATGGAGCCCACAAAAGAGCAATTTACTCCATTCTCAGTGGTGATATTAAGCCCATTATTTAATTTATTCCTACAGCTACTGCACTCAGTGTGTTGCCAGAGGCCTCTTGCACAGATGGAGAAAGAAGCCAAAAGATTAAGGAATTGAGCTGAGGTCAAGCCAGAGGTAGCGAAGTGGTTCGAAATTGGACCCAAATTCCTTAAATCCTTGAATATATTATTCTAACTAATGCACTTAATCCACAGACTTCAATGGTCTGTGCAAGACCAAAAATGTAAAACCAAAAGAAAGTTTTGTTTCCAGTTTCTGACTGTGAAGAATTTTCAATGGTTACACATTTGCCAACAGACTTAATTCAAGGTCTCTAACACATTGGAAAATAATGAGTCAGTTAAATAATTAATTTCAGCAATATCCCTGGGGTTTCCTCCAGATACCTAATCTGGTATACCGCCTGGGTCTCATATCAGAAAACAAAAGTGGCCATCACTATGGCAGTTCTGGTCAACAGGGACATTTCTGTTGATGATTTGCCTACTGGAACTAGAGGTAACTGAGGACACCACTCTCCAAGGAAAAGTCAGCAACTCTGAGATTCTTTTCTGTGACATGTCCAAGAATTCTGGGGTTTCTACCTAGTCTGTTTAATCACACGGAACCTTATGCTCAAAGAGCAGATAGAAAATTCACCACCACCCAAATCCAGCTCAAAGTCAAGTGCTCGTGGAACCTCATTCTACCCACCTAGGTAGGCCAATCCTGGACTACACCAATTAATCTAAGCTTGCCAGATGTTTTTCTTAACTCTAGGAGGAGAAACAGTTGTACATATGACCCTCAGATTGGGAGATTAATATTAATTGATTATTAAACAGTTAATAACCATGAATAGTCTCAGTGCCAGGCTCTTACTCTGTGTTAAAGGTATTAGTCCCACTTTACAGATGAACAAACCAAAGCTCAAAGAAGTAAAATAACAAAGATTCGAACATACCCATCTAATTCTGAAGTTATTTTAATGATTTTGAAGATATTGGCTAAAAGGAGGGTTCAGAATATTTAGTTGGTAGATAATGGCAATGAACATTTATTGAGCACTTACAGCATGCCGGGCCCTATGTACCAACTCATCCATCCGTGCAATCCTGTAATTGCAACCCCTTTACAAAGCAGGCCACACACATATTGGCAACAATGCAATTCATACCACCAAGGACTGGCTCTAAAATCCACACTCCTAATTCTTGGACTCTGTTCCACCATCAATGCTGCCCTAAACCTTTGCCTCTTCTAGCTTCAGGAGCTGCACTGGGATCTCGCCTACAACATGTTGCCACTGCAGGCGATGCTTTGACTAAGTTGGGTTTTGACCGAACACCACGCAAAGCCCTTCCCAGCCTGAAAGAATGCTCTGAATGTTCCCCAAAGCAGCTTGGGAACTGATATTCTAGCTCATTCTCCCCATTCACTTCACAGGGTACTAGACACTCTAAGGAACTTCCTCTTCTCTGTCTCTACCTAGAAATCTGAATTGGTAACTATCTTCTAAATTCTGAAGTCTCTTCAGACTCCACATACTCCAAATGAAACTCATATTTTCTGTTGCAAGTACACTCCTCCTATGTCCCCAGTTTTCATTAACTTATGCACTAATTACATTCCGGACCAGGGATAGAACAGTGAAGAACAGAAAGTTCCTGCCTAGTTCTAGATAGAAAAACAGACAATGAACAGAACAAATAGGTAAGTAATATAATAACAGTATCAACTTGAAATACATACTTTGGAAAAAAATAAAGTAGGTTTAAGGGATAGAAAATGACAGGGGTTGCTTTGCTTTTTTGTAGGGGTGGGGGGAGGCAGAGGAATAGAGAGAGAGAGAATCCCAAACAGGCTCCACACCCAGTGCAGAGCCTGATGCGATGCTTGATGTGGGGCTCGATGAGGGGCTCAATCTCACGACCCCGAAATTATGACCTGAGCCAAAATCGAGAATTGAATGTTTAACTGGTGGAGCCACCCAGGCACCCCCAGGGGCTGCTCTTCTAAATGGGGGTAACTGGGGAGGCCTCCCTGAAAAGGAGTTCTTGAGCAAAGAGACATAAATGAAATGAGAGATGGAGCCTTGCTAATATCTAGAGAGCAACAAGTATGTGGCTAACATGGCCCAGAACTGCAAGGAGGCCATGGTGGCTTGAGCATAGAGCATAGAGAGACCAGAGAAGTATGATCAGAACTTTTGCTTTTCTTCTCTACGTGATCCCTCTAGCCTATAGGTGAAGAACAGATTTTAGGGGTCAGGAAGAGAAACAGGGGTATTCTCAAGGGGCCTATGACAATTGTCCTAGGGTGAGACCATGCTAGCTTAGACCATCAACCTTCTAGCAACTTCAGTTGGCCACCTTCTTTGACTTGTTCCTTTCTTTCACTTGCTACATTCCTGTATAGATGCCCAACTGTGGGTTTTGTTTCTACAATGACTCCGCAGCCACTGGAGGCTGGTTGAGTTTCCCGAGATACAGATCTTAAGAGATTAGCGCGGAGAAGATTCATTAGGAAGTGTTCTTAGGTTAACAGCCTGTTGAAGAGAAGGAAGCCAGCGGCCTGGGCAGAGAAAGAAGTTCAATTGCAGTGTGGGGGCTTCTGAAGCCAGGATGACCATTCAGAGCTATCTGAGCTGTGGTGGGAGGTGGTGCCTTTACGCCCCTGCAGGACTTAGTCATTGGACACCAACCATCCCAGGAAGAGGGTGTATGACTGTGAGTAATAGGGCTTGACAGCTGAGGGCTCTCTGTTGGCAGCGTTCTCAGTGATTTGGGTAATAAGATCTTTATTCTTTCGGAGGGTCTGAGAACCACTTCCCAACACCCACCACGCCATCCATCTTTACATTTGTCACTGAAACGGCCCTGATTTAATTCCCCATTCTTCCTGCTTAGACTATGGCCCGCGACGCTATCTTCGGAATTATATCCGAAGGAAAGGCCAAATTGCTCCTATCGCCTATAGAATTACATTTAGACTACTGAGCCCAGCACAGAACCTTCTAAGAGCCAAACATCATCTCCCCACCACATGTCTCACAATCCGTGCAGGCAAATCTATTTGGCACACCCTAAAATCCATGCTGTTGCTCGAATCGGAAATGCCCTTCATTTTATCTGTCAAAATCCTATTCTTGAAGGCTAGCTGAATTCTACCTTCCTCTTTCTCCAGAACCTCTATTCTAAAACTCCTTCCATTCTGCCTGGAGTGAGTTGCTCCTTTTTTAGCTGAGTAGGAGCAGCAACGAGGCCGTCTCCATTTCACCCCCACTGGGTCCCTACCAGCATTTAGCATCGTGGGCTCCCAGTAATGGTGGGTGACTTGGTCTATGTCAGCTTTCACCAGTGGCCAGACCACAGTCTCAGATGGCAGTATGCAGAATGCTTGAGAGCAGGGCTTCTGGATCCGTACTACCAGGGTCCCAGTTTGGCCCTGCCACTTACTAGGTCCATAGTCCTGGGCAAATTTCATGTTTTATGCTTCAGTTTGCCCGTCTCTGAAACAAGGATGACAGTAATACCCACTTCATAAGGTCGTTTCCAAGATTAAATGAATTAGTGTACGCGCAGCATTCAGAACAGTGGCTGCCACTTCATGAGCACATATAAATGTTGGCTCACAATCGTGCCTAGAGGTTATTGGGTACCTGCCTGAGTCACCAGTCCCCACGTTGACCCGTGCTCACTCGTGCTCATCAAGACTGCCCCAGAGGAAACTGCTTCTTGTTGAGATCCATACGCTCGACGAAGGGGCCTTCGTACAACTCTTCTGTAGGGATATCTGTTAATAGAGCTCTTGTTTTCCTCTTAATAGCATTCCTTTAATGAGGGAGGATATTCTTGCAAAACATTCTGGAACTCTGTGCTTTCCTGGGGCTCTTTCAATCTGGACTCAGACCTGGTTTTATAATGAAGATTATGCATTTTTCCAATGTTGCAAGAAAAAAACAGCACAAAGCATCGCGCTTATGAGTGAATAGATTCACAGATACTTTTCAACTGAAAAGGGACTTTAGAGATCACCTAGTTCAGAAGACAAAAAAACAAGGAGATTATGTGACTGGTCTAATTCACGCAAACTTTATTAAAGGACAAAGTTATTCCATAGCATTATCCAGTTTTTGCCCAAAGACATGATTTTCTTCAGTATGTATGATTCAACAAAGGTAACTAAGCTAAATCTCCAGAGAACAAAAAAAAAAAAAAAAGAAAAGAAATCTTGTTTATTTCTTAGGCTTATTGTGTTATGTAAAATTTCTCCTAGATTTGGCACAATACCTACTGGTCTCATAATTACCTTTTCTTGTGAGGACAAGAAGTGACCGTAGTTATTCATTCAGTTATGTATTCATTCATCAACTCAAAAGATGTTTGTGGCGTTTCTTTTATGTACCAAGCACTGAGCTAAAAGTTGGAACTTTTTTAAATGAATGAGCCCTAGTGTTCTGTGACTGGCCTGCTGCTGTGGAATCTGTGTTCTGCCGGCTAGTCCCGGCTCAGGCAGCTTCAGAACATGGGCTCTGGCTACGAACTGATCTTCGTCAGACAAAGGTTAAATGCTGTCAGTCACCAAGTCAGTGATTAGATTCACAGCGACCAATTACCATTAAGTAAGAGTGGTTCTCTAAAGACAAAGTCTGCGTTCTGGTGTCCTTCTCCCTCTCTCCCACTGACCGAGCTCTACAAAAGCCGGGACCAACAGAGACGGCATTACAAATTTGTAGCACAGCATCACGTTACGATAACACAATCTTAAGGCAGGTATTATCAGGTTTCTACGAGATACTAATAAGTGTTAGGTAAAAAAGTTGAGTTCCACAGTCAAATCAATTTGGCAAGTTCTGGGTGCAACAACGTAAAAGAGACGTCTTTCTGTGTGCTTCCTTTTCTGAACCTTTAACATGCTGATATGCATCAAGGATCGCCACAAAGGGGCTAAATTATTTGACCTAAGTCAAACTACCTTGCCTGCGGAAACCTTTGCTGTGCATTGTTCGTGATTATTTCCAAGTGCAAGGTCGACCCAGTCAGTTTCTCTAATCCACCACCCTTCAGGTATTGCTTTGATCTAATAAAAAATCCTTTTTGTAGTTTAAACCTAACTTTTTGCATCGTCCCAGATTTCGTATTATATTTTAATATTATTTTTATGTTGAGAAAAATGACTCAAAATCATCTGTGTAAGAATCTTGTCTTTACTTGCAAATCACTATTTAAGCAACCGTCAGCATGCATGCTACACCAGCTGCTTACCCAGAGCTCATGGCAGTCGCCGCTAGTCCGCTGCGGTCCTCCTTCCATGTAGGTCTGAAAGACCTTCAGTACCTTTCTCAACACCATGCTTTAAGCGGAAGATTCCATGAAATTTGCCCTGCCAGGTTGAAATGAACATGCGTTCATTGTTAACAATCGCTACCTCTTACCATATGCCTACTATGTGCCAAGCATTTTGCAAGGCCTTTTACTTAGATTCTCTCATTTCACCTCCATTTTAACTGTCATCACACAGGTCTACACCACCAGCATCCCTCACCCAGACTATTATGATCACCTCCTAACCAATCATATCCCTTCCCTCTGCACTAAGAGAGCAATCTGAAACACTCCCCTGGTCCACAGGCCTGCAGGATTTGGACCCTGCCTCCCTCCCCACTCCCTACACGCATCATTCTCCTGAGGTCTAGTCATTGATCCACAGCGGGACTTGCAGGTTTGGAAGCTCCGCCTTCTTAGTCCACTGTTAAGAGATGGAGTCCCCGAGACTTGAATCATGCTAATCAACTCACAAGAGATTACTGTGTAATGCACACTGCTAATGTGTTGATTTAAGATGAGAAATGGAGCAACCAAACCAACCAGATGTTGGTGTTGGCTTGTTTGTGACCTTTTTCTGGAGGCTATAAAGAGTAGTCATGAGAGCTGGGGGCTGGGATCAGACTGCCTGAGAGGGTTCTGACTCTGTGTTTACTGACTGGGTGATCTTGGGCAAGCGGGTCAGTGCACTTTTCAGTGACTACTTCCCCATCAGTAAATGAGAATAATAATAAAACGTACCTCCCTGAGTTGTTGTGATGAGGATTAAATGAGAGACTACACCTCTTAGGCACTGCTTAGAATGGAAGTTGGTGCATAGTAACACCATAAATCTGAGCTTCTATTTTCAGAATGGAAATCTACTTACAGAATTAAGGTACTATCAGAGCAAAGAGAATGAAATAATTAAACATATTTTTTGTAAGTTATGTTAACCTCATAAACTATTATTTATATATTCATCCAGCCACTGGTTATTGATACCCAAGTAATTTCACACTCGACCAGATTCACTTGGTAGTTCCTCATCCCACACGTGTATTTGAATTCATGGATGAATATTGAACTGCAAATTCATGAATCAACCTATATCTTTGCACTTACGTGATTCCGTTACCACTCCTGCTCCTTCCCCCAGCCCTCTCCTTACTTTCAGTTTAAAGTGCTTAACAATTCATGTAAAGCTCATCCCTAAAGGCTCTGCCTGCCCTTCCCATCAAATCTGCCCCTGCTTTTCCATTTGCATTCTGTTTACACACTCACTGTCTCTTTTCCTCACACACGCCACACTCCTTCCCTCCTTAGATTTCCCTTTTCCCAACTGTTGCATCTGCCTGGAATTTCTCACCCCCAACTCCTGGCCAGACTTATGTCTACTTGGCCCCAGAGAAGCCTCCCTGACCCCCAGTTCAGGTTAGATTCCTTCATTGTACTTACCATAATTATAATTAAATAATCATTGTTTACTGTGTTCCTTCCCAGTAAAATCAACAAGGTCAAGGACTCTTTTTTGTTGTTGTTCACCACTGAATCCCCAGCACCCTACACACAGGTAGATAATCAATCAATAGTTGTGGAATGAATGGATTTCATCTCTCCACAACCTCTATTTCTTGCAATGGAAAGCCAAAGCTTTGAGCCATCAAGTGACACACAGTCACATCTGGCAGAGCAAGGTTCTAACTCAGGCCTGTTTGTCTCCTATCCAAGCCCTCTACTGCCCCACACAGCTGCCACCGGATTTCCACAAGCTACATGCCGGCCCGCACATACCATCAGCTTAAACCACACCTTATCTCACATCATTGCCTTTTCTTTCCTGAGCTCTGGACTTCTTCTTTCATTCTTGAACCTAGTCCTACCTCCTCTATCACATCTGTATCTCTATTGTTACTGCCCTCCCTACAATTTGCTACATTGCATCCCCTTAAGACTTCTCTTCTCTCCTGTAACCCTGCAATTCCACTCTTATGTTTTTACCCAACAGAAATGTGTAGATGTTTACCAAAAGCATGCACTAGAATTTTCACAGCAGCACTACTCATAATAACCCCCAACTGGAAACTATTCAAATGCCCATCCAAGTAGAATAGATCACCTGTTTTATTTCACATGGTGGCACATTACAGAACAATGAGAATGAATGGTCTAGAACGTAATGCAACAGCATGGATGAGTCTCACAAACTTCTTGTCAAGGGAAAGAAGTCCAGTATATGATACATGTTCCCTTGATTAAAAGTTCCCAAACTAGCAAACAAACGTACGGTATTAAATTCAGAAGAGTGGCTACTCTTGGAAGAGTGGTGAATTGGAGGGGGTATGGTGGGGGGCGGGGGGGCAGGATTTTCAGGGCATGGATCATGTTCTGTTTCTTGATCCGAATGCTAGTTATGTATTGGTGTTTCGCTTGTGAAAATTCATCCATATGTACATTTGTGATATGCATACTGTTCTGTCTGTAGATTATGCATCAGTAATAGTTTTTATAAAACAACTTCCTATCTGTTTCTGACGACTTCAATTTATAGAGATCGGTTTGAAATCGAATGCCACTGTCCAATGAACTGGCCACCCACTGGCCAGATGGGTGCTTCCTATGCTGTAAAGATGCCACTTTGGAGTGCTTGAAGTCTTGATCAGGACAAGCAGCCTCCAGTTGTGACAACCAAAAATGTCTCCAGATGTTGCCCAATGTCCCCTCAAGAACAAACTGATCCCAGTTGAGAACCACTGGCCTAAAAGGGCTTAGATGTTGTCCTCACCTCCACCCCCCTGGTGCTTGCTCCCCCATCTCCTTCTGTGGTGCCCCTCCCTTACACAAATCCAGCTGTCTGGCCTCCTTGCTGTTCTTTGAATGCACTGGGCACCTCACTTCTGCACCTGCTCTTTCTTCTGCGTGTAAAGTTCTTTCTCAGGTATCTGCATGGCTCACACCCTCTCCTCCAAGGATTCACCCAAAGGTCACCTTCTCTGTGAGACTTTCCCTGGCCTCCTTATTGAAAATTTTAATCCTCCATACTTCCTATCTCTACCTTGCTGTATTTTTCTTCAGAGCGTCCATTACCCTCTAATCTAGTACAAAGTGTATTTATTTTTTTGTTGTCTGTCTTCCCTGTGAAAAGGTAAGATCCAAGGAAGCAAGGATTTTGCTTTCTTCACTGCTGTATCCCCTGTGCCGAGAACAGTGTCTGGCATGTAGTTGATGATCAATTAAAACTTGTTGAATAAATGAATGGCGAAAATCTATAGCCAAGTTCAATGTCTGATACACAATCAATGAATATCTGTTCCCTTTTCCTCACTCTTTTGGGACCAAGCCGCTGTTATAATAGGATATTTCAGGATTTACTCACTGTGTTTTTTCTGCCTTACTGCTCTCCTTGTAACCTCCAGCACCCCCCTCAGGATTAGGGTCTATCCTTTAATCCCAGATGGTGCCATGATTGTGGTTGACTAGTGCTCTTGATCCTGACCACCCCATTCCCACCGCTCCTAGGCAGGCTCGGCCCATCTGCCAGGATGTTCACCTGCTCACACCTCACCTAACCTTCCTAGTGCAGATTACCTACCTGGATTGCCACCTTTCTGCCCCTAGATTCTGCAGGTTCTGTGACCCTCTGCTATCTCTCCCTCCTCCACACTGGGCCTGCACACTGACCTTTTCCCCTTGCTCCTACCCTACCAGCAACATCCTCTCACACAACCTTCTCAGAGATGGAGGCAAGTCTGATCTCCAGTTGTAATGTGACCTACCCACATCCCCAACCCCACAACTTCCTTCTGTCAAAATCTTGGAAAAGTCAAGAGAGATTGCATCTCCCTTTTCTCTGTTCATGTACCAAAAAACCTGACATTGTGGCAGGCCTAGCTTTCCATGAAAGCCTTGTCTGAATTTTCCTCCTTCCATTATACTGTAATGCGAGCCAGTACTGGGAGCCATAGAAACCTGACACCATTCAATAAGCAAACAACTAACTATAAATGCCAAGAGTCAACAAGCTGCTAGAGCTTCCAGTGAAGGAAGACTTGCAGTCGGGTTGGTCATCATTTTCAATGCTTCGACATGACATTAGACAGTTTCTTTGGCAGGCGTCACCATCATGCTAACAGGGACTTCTCTGGATACAGTAGTTAGTTGCCTGTGATAAGAGAGAATCAAGTAACCAAACACATTACATTTCTACCTCAGCTGTGCTCACGTGCCTGTTGTGGGGAGGCATTTGGGGCAAAACCCAGATACATCCAAAGCAAAAACTTGTGAAAATTGGCAAAGTAACATTCTGAAAACTAAATTTTTAACTGGAAACAGATCTATGGACATAATCCCAAAGTGCTCACCTAAGCAGAATAATTGATTGAACCATAATGCATTTGTCTATGATAAAATTGAAGATTGTCTACCAAACTGTCTGTGGAGTCCATGACTTGAACTGACACTGATGATATAAACAGATATTTGAGGTTATAAGAATTTCATGAATAGCTCAAGGAATTCAAGGACACCAGTTGAATAGACTATTATGATTTGGTTTCTGGACATCTGGCCATGGTATGCAGCCAACTCTCTCTCCTCCCTCCTCTCTCTTCCCACTCTGACTTCTAACAGCTTTCCTACGAGCTAGGAAAGGAAGGGGCTGACACAGATAAGCCCTCCATGTCCTTGCACTTTTCAGTTCCTGAATGCCATGTGGGATAGCAGCCATTTATCATCTTCCCGATGGTCCGTGGGCTGCAGGAACAGGACAGGAGTCTGGCTCCCTGGCTCGTTCTATGTTTCTACAATGGTCTGAAAATGATAAATACACTTGTTAGTGTATCAGCTCTGCTGAGGAGGGACTGTGACGTGAGAAAGGGAAGAAATTGCTCAAGATGCATGACTGCACAAGTTATATAGGGATTATATGCATCAGAGATATTTCTCTGCAGTCAGATGTGAAATCTTGACTGCCAAAGCTGTCAACAACTAGATAGAATTTAATTGTCTTCCCAAATAGACCTCACTTTATCAGTTGTGCTCTACTTTATATTTTGAGCATTAACCAAAAAAAAAGTAGCTGTTACGTTTTGATTTTTTTAAAATGAAGCCACACTTTAAAAAAAAAAATCTCATTTTTGGAATTTTCCAAGTCTCTGGTAAAATGTCCAAATATCTAGATTTTGGCAGAGCTCTGAGTTGTCTCAGAAATGACTCCACAGTGCTTCAGTGAATGGTGGCATAATGCAAAACATGTTGATCTTGGGCTGAGTCATTAATTAGTGACATTTATTGAACACTCGTTGTATACAAGGCCTTATACTAACCGAGTATACAAACAAAAATACAAGAATGGGAATCTAATTATACCAGGGGCACAAGGAAAGGAAATTTTCTTTAGGTAAAAGAATAGGTCAATGGAGAAATAACTTCACTTATAAATTTCCTTACCCTAAAATTGTTCCATAATACTAAACAAGTGAAAAATGAGCTATAAATAGAAGGGCACAGCAGAGTCCAAAACCTTTTTCTGTAAAGAGACTTGTTGCAGATCATCTTGGTTAAAGATCATGAGTGAGTTAATAGAAGTCATAATGAAGACCACACTGCTTTTCGACGTGGTATTTTAAGGACTCTGTAGAAAATGGCTCTGGTTCTCGCCTGTGGTAACTGACTTAATAGAACAAGTGGTTACCAGCATTTTCTCTCTTAAACATGACGTCTGCGTAGAAAATCTGGCTGCCATGAAAACTACACAATAATGAATTTAAAGCAAGATTAATTAGTATGCAGGTTCAATACAGCTATTGTAAATATTTTATTAATAGGCAATCTTGGAGTAGAAAACACAGGTTCTTAGAAATGCAATTAGACCTAACTGTGGTCTATAACACTGAGTTCTTCTCTGATATTTTCCCAGAAAGGAATAGACATGGTTGGCTTACTTCAAACATTTTGCTTGCTTGCTTGCTTGCTTTGAAATTGCTTGCTTTATTCTTTCATTCCCCTTTGGGGGAAAAAAAAATCCAGCGTGTGAATTCCCTTCCTTGTCAGACTGGGAATCCAGAGTAGGAAAAGTATGATGAAGTCTACAGTGGGCAGATTGACTTGTCCCTGCACAGGCTTCATGGCCCCCTTGCTGCTGGGAACAGTGGCCCAATATCCTTTTGGGAAGCCTTTGTGATTTAGATAACTGTAACTTCATCTCTGTCTGCAGAGGTGGGCACATGGCCCAGTCCTGGCCAAACAGGGCATCTCTGGCCACAATGATTGAGTCAAAGATTGGCCTTGACCCAAGCCAGACCAATGAGACCTAGCTTGGGGATTACTAAATTGATGGTCCCCATCTTGCTCCTCATAAGGAAAGTCTGCCTGAGGGGGAAGTAACATGAAGGAACGCAGAACCGAGAGATGGAAAAAAAAACAGATGCTTGAAGCCATCTTTTGAGCATCAAGATCCAACTATAGATAAAGCCTTGATTCCAACTCATTGACACTCTTTATTCCCTCTCCCTTCCTAGTTTCTTTCTTTCTTTTTTTTTTTAAAGATTTTATTTATTTATTCGACAGAGATAGAGACAGCCAGCGAGAGAGGGAACACAAGCAGGGGGAGTGGGAGAGGAAGAAGCAGGCTCATAGCAGAGGAGCCTGATGTGGGGCTCGATCCCAGATCGCCGGGATCATGCCCTGAGCTGAAGGCAGACGCTTAACCGCTGTGCCACCCAGGCACCCCCCTTCCTAGTTTCTTAACCAGCTGCTAAGACTTCTGCCTGGTCACACCTTGCCAAACTTCCCTGCTGCAAATCACCTGTGTAGACCGTCCCTTCACCTCTCCCCAGACTCTCCAGGTAGTGCCTTGCTTGGCGGGTCTTCCTCCCACCAGAATCTGCAAACCACCCTCACGTGGCCCTCTGATTAACGACATCCTCTGCTCCCAACACCTTCCCAAAGGCAGGTCTGGTCTCCAGTTCTAATGAGTCCTGCCTGCTTAACTAGCAACAAACTTTATTCTCTCAAAACCATGGATATTTTAGTTCTGTAACCAATACATTTGTTTTGCTTAAGGTGGTTCGAATTAGGTTTCAGTCACTTGGAACAGAAATAGCCCTTGATCTTCATCAATAATAAAACTTAATCTTTTTAGAGCAGATTGATTTTTTTGAACAAGCCAAGGGTCACCTAGAGTCAGGCTTTCTGACTACGAAGGCATTCAAAGCTGACTACCATTTTGTGCATAAAATATTTTCCAGTAAAATACAATGAAATATAATGAATATAAGCTAAAATGTGATGTAACTAATTTCATACATGCCCCTAGTCATTCAAAAGAGGAGTCTCTATGGTGCCTCCTTAAATGGAAATGGCATTTATTTAAATGCATGGTACCTATAACTGATAATCAGATGCGTGGCTTTAGAGCAATACACTCCCCAAAGCGTGGCGGGTAGACCATTTGTATTAGTAATATCTTGGGAGGCTGGTATAAAAATTCAGATTTCCTGGATCCACTCCAAGCCCACTGAATCAGAGTTTCAGAGAACAGGGCCTGGGAATATCCATTTTGGTAATACCAGGTAATTTTCCAGGCATACAAGAGTTTGAGCACTACATATATTTTAGTTCACCTTCAAGTGTTACTGGCTGAACCTAGAGAGGAGTTCTAAGAACAGCTCATCATTTATAGAATTGAAACTGAATGCATGCACCTACAAAAAGCAATAAGGCCCATGTAATCTAGAAATGCTTAAAGGAAGGATGGAGTCAGCTTAGGCTAAGTTAGCTGTGGTAACAAATGACCTAAAACATTAATGGCTTACGATATCAACGGTTTGTTCCTTATATATTTACATTTCCATCACAGGACACTCCAGAACTCTGGGCTACTGGAACAGTCTTTATGTGGCACATAGCTGGTGTTGTAGCAAAGGGTAAAAAGCATATGTGGACTACAGGCCAGTTCTTAAAGTGTCTGCTCAAAATGGACCCACGTTACTTGTGGCCACATTACATGTGGCAAAGCAGGTCCCACAGCTGCTCCTGTATTCAGTGGAGTAGGGAAGGATGGTCCTATAGAAAAGATATTGTAGGAAGGAGTGGCAAACATTCTGAACAGAAATATAATCTACCAATAGGACAATCATTAAGATAGGTCATATGTTCCTGGAAAAAATGGGGACTCTGTGGTCAGATGAGTTTGGGGGCTGCTGTATACCACATCCATCTCTAGAGCTACAAGTGTAAACCAACATATTCAAGGCTCCCAGAGCCCTGCAATGGGAAAAAATTAAGATTGTTTAACCCCATGTTTCTAAGCTTTGTTTCCATGGAACCCTTTTTCAAACACCATCTCAACAGACCTTAACAATTTCGGGTACCCTGGACATCATGTGTGTTGTAGACAAAATAATATTCCCTTCTTCCCTTACTACAAAGCATGCATGTGAGCCATTCCTAGTAGCCCTATTGCATAATAAATTCTGTGTGCCTTCAAGCTATTCATATATTAAAAAATTATGATATTGTACTAAGTTATCCAGAAACCCAGAGAATTCTATGCAAATATCTTTAATGTTATTCTAACAATTATAGGTTGCTGAAATTTAATAATACTTGGGGTCACATAAGAAGTGAATTTAATAAGCCAGTTCTTCCAGGTATGAGAGTGTTCCAGAAAAAAGATTTTACTTTAAATCTTTCTCATTAACATGTTTGGAGTTAGGCAATTCCTGTAAATTGAAGCAGTGTACTGTTTCTTTCCATTTATGGGAACCTGGTATTTCAAAAGTTCATTAGCAGCTCTGTAGTTTTAATAAGTATAAATGCAGTCAACTCTATGAGCGTCATGACTGGGGAAGCTATGGTCTACTTCTCGGCCTCCACCCGGTGCATCCTTGTACCTGTGCTGGGATGCCGGTGACACACAATGCTTGTGCCTCTGTGTCAGCGGATGTTCTCGCTTCTCAAAGTCGTTATGTGGCTGGAGCATGATACCACAGAAGTGACGACAGTCGTCTCCCAATTTTTCCAGTTTTAAGTCATGTTAAGCCTCTGTTCTCTGACACCTTTCTCTCCCTTATCACTGCCTCTCAATCTTTCCCTCAATCCCCCTAGATCTACTCCTTAAATAATGGGGTTCTTCCTCTTCTGCCCTTGGTCCTCTTCTGCACTCACTCTCTGCATCTGCCCTCTGGCCTTCTGCCCAGCCTGGATCTGTCTCCACCCCACACATTCCTGAGCTTCGGGATCATATTTAATGCCAATGGGTTGTCTCTACCTGGTGCTCCATATTTGCCTCAAAATTAGTATATCCCAAGCAAAACTCTTCATTTTCCTCCCCAAACGTGTTCTTATATTATGTTTCTGTTCATTGTTTCACCACCTATTTGGTCTCCTAAGTAAAAAGGGGGGGGCATCATCTCTGGCCCCTCCATGTCTCTCACCCTTAAGCTCCAACTCATGCCCACATTCTGGCCCATCTCAGAAATATGAGACTTGCTACTTCCTCTCTATCTGCACGCACTGCCTTAGTTCCAATGCTGATTATCATTTGCCTGGATTCTGAGAGCGTGGTGTGGTGGTAGAGTGTGGGTTCTGGCACCCAGATGGCTTGGGATGGAATTCCAATTCTAACGCTTCTTATGGGGCGACCAAGTCAAGTTATTTAACCTCTTTGTGCCTCAGTTTCCTCATTTATATATGAAAAAAGAATCATTATAATACCTACCAAGGTATTATAATGTGAGGATTACTTTGGTAAATATCTACAAAATGCTTGGCACTTAGGAAATGAGCAATAAGTGTTAGTTATTCGTATCACACAACTTTTTAGCTGATCCTGCTGGTACTAGTCCCTTTCCGCTCCCTTTAGAATCATCTTCCCAAGAAGATGTCACGTCACTCCTTAGCTTTACTGGCTTCCTACTCTAAAGAGTACAGCTCAGTTTTCTCAGAAGGACATTTAAGACCATTCAAAAATCTGTTCCCAACTCCCTTCGTGGGTTCTATTTTGGCTGCACAGGCTCTAAACACTGAGTCTACACTCTGGGCTGTGCTAAACTTACCATTCCTCAGACACTCCTTACTCGTGGTTTCGTGCCTTTGCGTGTCATGTGTCTGTGTTGGTCAGCTTTCCTAAGTTATGCTCCTATAACAACCATCCCCAGGTCTCAACGGTTTTCAACAACACAGCTTTCTTTCTCACTTGCACGACTTGTTGGAAGGTCCATTCTCATCCAAGAGTGTTCTTTGCCCTGAGACCCACACTGAATGAGCAGCCCCTTTCGGAAACGGTGTTCTCATGTGATAGAGGGAAAAGAGTAACTCTGGAATGTCATGATGGCTCTTTAAGGTTTTGCTCAGAAAGGGTACAAAATACTTCTATTCACATTTTCTTAGCCACGCCTGACCTTAATTGGGGCAGAGAAATAAAAACCTCTCCCAGAGAGATGGAACAAATAACTAGAAACAATAACATGGTCTTCCACAGTTCCCTGTGTTTGGAAGGCCATCCCATGTCCCTGCTTTTCTGCAGCCTTCACAACTTTCAAAGCTGTATTATCACCTCATTTGTGAAGTTTTCCTGTTGACATGTCAGGTCATGTCTCTTCATTTCCTGAGGATTCTGGCTCCACTTATAAAGTGTTCGTCACACTGTACTGAGAGTGTCTGTCTATATCCCCCTTTCTCTCAGGGGCAATGACCACAACTTCTGGATTTCTCTATTCCAGGTTCCAAGCATCCTAGTGCTCAGAACATGTCAACAGCATGGATGAATGGGGCAGTTTGTTGCTCAGCCATTTATAGGCCAGGTTGGGAAAAGTTCTCTGCTAATATGCAGTGGTAGGTGACCAAGTGACTCCTTCACAGAGGCAGAAAGGAGACCAGTGAGAAAGCCAGTTTGGTGTTTTCTCTGTGCCCACCAAATATTATGTCATGTTCTTATTTTACCCTTAGTCCATTGCTATGTACCAGGAATAAATGCCTTGAAAAGATGCCTCCGGCATTTACATACATGTAATATTCAAATGAGAACAGATTCTGCCCATACAATGTTTGTCAAAACTGAAGTCGGATTATCTACTGAAAAGACAGTACCAGCAAAATCGTCCTGATAAGCCAACAAAAAGTCTCCCCTTTGGTAGCATTTTGGGAAGATATTAAATAATACAAATGACTGAGGTGTTCAGTTTCACCTCCAAAGTATTGCAAACGCACCCCCTGTCATCCCCGCACCGGCACTTGGTTCAGCTCTCGAGATCACTCCTTACCTGCACTCAACGGCACACCCACACCCCTCCTTGCTTTCTCTCTGCCCAGAATGTTCTCCGCCACTCCCTCAGCCCCCCTCCAATCAAGAAAAGCTTTTCGTCATGCGTCACTTTCCTTTTGAACTCTCTTCAATGCCTTCTCTTTCCCATCCTCCAACGGAGTTAAACCCTGTCCCTGTGTATCTTTTTATCATTATGTTTTATCACATAGCATTGTAATTATTTGTTTACATGCCCGTTTCCTCTTAATGGAAGAAGAGTCCTGTGAGAGCAAGTACTGTATTGTCCAGTTTCTCTCTTAGAGCAGACGGCCTTTCTGCATACATTAGGTGCTCAATGAATGTTTGTTACATTGAGCTGCTGTTGAACAGAAGGCAAAAATTGTTGACTCACACATTTTGTGGTAAGCAATGTGGTATGATTAAAAATACTTTTAAAATCTGGTATTTTAATGTATCCTACTATTTGCATGATTCATGGAGAAGGTAGTATTTCTAGTATTAGCCAATATATTCTGAGTTAATTAATGTGAATTTTAACTTTCATATATAAGCTCCATGCAAAAACTTTTTAGAAATGAACCAATTCTCATGACAGCCATTTAGTATACTAAGAAAAAGGCTTCAGAGGAAATATTCTTCATAGGGTATTATTTGGCTAAGGAAAATTTTAAAGATACCATACGTCTTTTTATTGCCTTTGCCATGGAAAACAAAAATGAAAGTTCCACTGAGACATAAAAACGAAAGAATTAAAGAGAACCGAAGTTTCGTGTGCCTTAGAAAAACAGTACAACATGCTAATTTGGCCAGATCTTCTAAACAGAAAAAAAGCCAAGCGCACATTACATCCATTTAATTAGCCCAAGAATAAAATTTTCAGTTTTGCTAACTCTAACACACATTATATAAAAATCATGAGTGTAAGAGGGAGAAAAAGAGGGCAAAAAAGGTTGTAATTAAAGTAAATCTTCCCAGAACCCCGGATTGCACCAGGAACGGGGCCAGAGTAAGCAAGGCTACTGGCTTTTGCCAGGGTCATGTTCGGAGGTTACTTTATCATAGCCCTTGCTTGAAAAACATAATTTGAGCATAGAAGGGCTCCCAACGTTCAATGATCTCCATGTGCTTCCCATTAGGGTCAGAAGAAGAAATGCCGCGGTGGCTTCTGCAAATGGAGTGGAATGGGACTTTTCAGATCTCTTCCTGACTTGGCAAGAAGGCTGTGTGCCAGGCTGGACATCAGGAAGGCCCAGCTATTTCTAGCGTGCAAGACACACAGTCATACAGAGTCACCTACGAACCATTGCAAATAGTTCCTTAGTCACTCATCCTGTGTAGGACAGCATCTAGCTTAGCTCAGAATGGCTAGATCCCTTATTCTAACTAATATCATAGTTTTTAAAGTATAAGTTAACAGCAAAATATTATTAATGAATTCCGTTACTTGGTTTCCCTTGGAAACCACCAGAAATGGTCTGTCAAGTCTTTACTTATTCACCCACTTCCCAACAGCAACCAGGATAGTACAAAGACTCAGCCAAGTGTAGCATCACTATTAGCTGCTTATCTAAAACCCATTTCCCTCTTTTTCATCACTAAACACTTGTCCAGCTAAATATTCACTTTCCCGTGCAATGAGACAAAGTAGATGTTTGCCTGGGAGTTCTGGTAAAGCCTTTGATTTTCTGTTAAAAGGAGACAGACAAATCACTCTCTTCCTCTTTTCAAAGCAGATGTGATGTCCAAACTATCACAAACATCTCGGAACATCTTAGAACATGAGGCACTAGGGATAGCAGATCAGCAAGATAGAATGACCTGGGTCCCTCATGACATTATGAGCTACAAACAATGCGAGCAGAGGGCTCCCTGCTCAGCGGGGAGCCTGCTTCTCCCTCCACCTGCCGCTCCCCCTACTTGTGCTCTCTCTCTCTGATAAATAAATAAATAAATAAATAAATAAATAAATAAATAAATAAAATCTTTTAAAGAGAGAGAGAAAGAGAGACCTGGTCAGTTGAAAGTAAAAGAAGTCTCACACTTATTTATAATCTTCTAATAACAGAAGAGGCAACTTTATCACACCAAATTTTCCATAATCTTATCTTGTCTCCGTCATGAAAATCTTACCTTAAAATTCCAGCTGTAGGTACAGTATTCCCATTTTATTACTCAAGTATAAGACTTTCATGTGCATTCCATAATTATCTTTTGCAAATTGTATTTTTACAATATTCACTGCAGTCATTTTGCAAGCGCTAACATGTAGGTTACAGACACACAGAGATCATATTTCTACTAAAAAAAAAAAAACAAAACAAACAACAGACCTCTCCAACCTGGTAACATCTGTTTGATGGACTGGGTTATGGACGTTTGCACCTGGAGCGTAGCCAGACCCGAAGCCCATGCTAACATGTAATCACCATGGATCCATCACTTAAAAGCCATTTCTGCGCTGGCTCCAATGTTAAGATTTGGCACGTTGTTTCATCTTGTTCTACTCTAAAACTCTCAAATAATAATCCGAAAAATGGGCACAAAAGGGCAGCTTACTTCTCTTCCTTTAACTCTCCTCATGGAGAAGTGCCCACCAAAGAATTCAGAAATGAAACAAATTCATCGCTTACACATTTTTTAGTGATGATCGCCACCATTGACTGAGATACTTGCCGTGTGCCAAGAGTTGTGCTAAACTCTATGCAGACATGCTCTCCTTTAGCACGCACAGTCTCTCGTAGATATTAGTGTCCAGACATGACGTCCTTCACGCATCCCGTCAGTGAGGAGTATGAGCAGCCACTGGGCTACACCCTGGGATGGCGGCAGTAATGACGCTCCTGCCCCACCCCGGCCCTGTCCTTGACACATAGCTTAGAGCTCTTGGAGTCTCCTGGGGGGAAGAGACATCAGAGTGCAGGGAGTATACAGGAAGAGGCAACTAAGGAGCATGCAACAGCGGTCCTAGACATGGAAAAGGGAGGGAAAGGCTCTCTGGGAAAATGATGCTTAAGGCCAGACATTCACGGTTATTCAGGTAATGGAAGAGGAGGTGCTGGTGCTGGGGGTACAAGTCATTCTGGGCAGAGGAGACAGGATGTCGCTGGAGAGGGGCGCCTGGGTGGCTCAGTCGTTAAGTGTCTGCCTTCAGCTCAGGGCGTGATCCCAGCGTTCTGGGATCGAGCCCCACATCAGGCTCCTCTGCTGGGAGCCTGCTTCTTCCTCTCCCACTCCCCCTGCTTGTGTTCCCTCTCTCGCTGACTGTCTCTATCTCTGTGTCAAATAAATAAATAAAACCTTAAGAAAAAAAAAAAAAGATGTCGCTGGAGAGCCTGGGGCATGAAGGTGCTGGAGAGCCCTGGGCTGCTATTGCTGGAGCTGAGATAACCAGGGAGAGAACGACGGGAGAACCTGGTGGACAGGACTTTATCCCAGATGCGGTGTGAAGCCATTCAGAGTGGTATTGTTGTCATTTCTGTGTGTGTGTGTGTGTGTGTGTGTGTGTGTGTGTGTGTCTGTGTCTGTGTGTATGTCTGTGTGTGTGTGTGTCTACGTCTGTGTGTGTGTCTGTGTGTATGTCTCTCTGTGTGTGTCTGTGTGTGTGCATGTGTCTGTGTGTGTGTATGTGTGTATGTGTGTGTGTGTGTATGTCTTGGTTTGTGTGTGTCTGTGTGTGTGCATGCTTGTGGGCATGGAACAGGAAGAAGAATGATCAGATTTAAACTCAGATTCAGAAACATTAAGCACCTTTGTCCAAAGTCACTCCTAAGCCAAAATTTGAATGCAGTGTGCTTGACTCCCATCCTTTGTTCTTTTCCCCTCATTCTCTACTATCTCCTCGTTTTACCAGCTTCCTTCTAGTCCGGGTACCTTAGCTCTGTCAAATCCACTAAAAAACATTCAAAACACATGCATCTAGTGCTTACTATGTACCAGGGCCCACATTAGAGATTCAAAGGCTCTGGCCAGGAGGTAGAACTTGTTTTCTGTTCCTTCTTAGAGGCTAGAATTTGGAATCTATTTTTGATCCCATCCATTAATACATGTCCCAAAGGCCACTTGATTTTTGACCTATTGCAATATTATGTCAAAGTGAAAGTTCATTGCAACTGGGGGCCCTAGGGAAACCATTGTCCTGCCAGCAAAGTCCCTACTGTCTGATTTGGTTCTAACAACAATCTTGCAGAGTGAGTCCCTGTTGCATGTGGGTAGACTGAGGTTCAAAAGGTTAAGCCACTCCCTGAAGATCTCATAGGTAAAAAGCTCCAGAACTAGGAGACCAGCGTCTGTCCTGGGAACCCAACTTTCGGGGCCACGCAGCCAAGCAGTTTGTCCTCAGCAGGAAGATTCTCCTGGCAAAGGGAGAGGGAGAAGCAGGAAAGGGGAAGGGGCTTGAGGGAAATGATTTGGAAACTAAGAACGCTGTGTGTGACATGATATGAAACTGTCCAATTGTTCCCCATAGCTTTAACTATTTTTAACCAGCCTCATTGTTGAAAAGCCCCACGGAAGTTATTGCTACTTAGAAAGGAAAGGATTTTCAATTCTAACAAAATCCCAAAGCACGTTTTTTCTTTCCTCCCTTTTTTTTCCTTTAGGTTAGAAGTTATATGTAGCTAGAGTTATCCACAGGACATCGGATTTCGCTCAGACAGATAAGTAAAAAAATAAAATATTTATAAAATTCAGAGGCTATATTTGCTTTGGTCTTTGAGTATCTTTTTAAAAAGGCCTCGGGGCACCTGGGTGGCTCGGGGCGCCTGGGTGGCTCAGTCGTTAAGCATCTGCCTTCGGCTCAGGGCGTGATCCCGGGGTCCTGGGATCGAGCCCCACATCAGGCTCCTCCGCTGGGAGCCTGCTTCTTCCTCTCCCACTCCCCCTGCTTGTGTTCCCTCTCTCGCTGGCTGTCTCTCTCTCTGTCAAATAAATAAATAAAATCTTTAAAAAAAATTTTTTTTTAAATAAAAAGATCTCAAATCCCTATGAATGAATCAAGCACTCGCAAGACTGAGTCCTTTCAATGCTCAGAAAAGGCTTCTCATAGGTTAAAAGCTACATTAAGACTTGAACTTGGGATTTGGCCTGAAAATTTTTCTCTAGAAGTCAGTTTGCTCTGGTAAGGTTTATGAAATGCTCTGGGCTTTGTATTTTATTTTCCAGATCATTTACCCAATCATCTGTCTAAACCATGAATCTGTAGCTCAGCAAAGTTCTTATATATCCTACTCATCAGAACAAAATGCATAGGGTCATGTACCGTTTCTTAGTATTCATTTTACTTTCACACGGAGGAACTCTAGGATACTCTTCTCAGTTTTTATGATTATGTGTTTGGGATACTGCCTTCTTTAAGTGTCATGCTAGCCCCTTCCCCCATTTATTTTTTTTACAAGTTAACTACTGATCTTGCTAGATCATGTTCAAATGAGAAATAGTAAGGCATAGTTCAAAGAAATATGAATATTAAAGTGAGTGTTCCTTAATTGTAAAAAAAAAGAAGAAAAAGGATCAAAGTGGATTTGCTTATTAAAAATAATTCAATTTTAATAACAGTTCTCAAATAAATTACATGGGCAAAAACTTGCTCCTTAAAATGCCACATTATTTAAATCTAGTGTCACTATATCCAGAAATTTGGGGAGGGGGTAAGGATTAGATTTTGACGACCTTATTCCATTAAAGAACAGTATATGGGAAATATTGAAATTAAATTATAGCATTATTCAATTTTCTTTACAAATTAGAAAAGGAGTCAGAAGGCAAAGAAGAAAGTGTGTGTGTGTGTTAGTGTGTGTCCCCTTGCTCTTTGTCCTCCAACAGGAAGTAGCCCCACCCTTTAAAAAGGGAGTCAGGGAGAAAAGAAAAAGCCCTTAGTTAAATCTCCCAGATGAGTTTGGAAACTCAGAATAGCTAGCTAGAGCTGGCGGGGGTGGGAGGGGGCTGGCGGCAAAATTTCTGTGTTCACAATTTAGAAACTCTCTTATTTTAATTGGAACGAGGCCCTTTACATATTCATTTAATGCTCCTAAGCCCAGGGGGTAGATCACATATTGATTACTGCCACCTGATACTCTTCGGAGACACAGTTCATTTAGTAACTTACCAGAAGTGACTCAGGTAGTAAATGTAGGATCTAGAATTAGCCTCAAGCCTTTTCTCTTATTTTCCCTTCCTCTCCTGAATATAGGAATGAATGAATGAATGAGGTGGTAAAAAGTTCTGTAACTTCTGTTGGGCCCGAGATCCCCACGTACTGTTGTGAACATCATCTTGGCGTCTCCTTTGAAACACTGTCTCTCCCGTGCCCAGCATAGCGTATAAAGGGAAAGCGGTGGTCCCATTATCGTATGTGTACCCGAGGGCCTCCAGATAACTGATATTTCAATGGGCAAATACTCTTTCAAGAACAGCAGTAATAATAATAAGAAGGACTGTCATTTATGAAGTGCTTGTTACACATCAACTGTCATCATCACCATCATCATTAAAAATCATTAACACTTACGAAATCCTCACTACATATCAGATACTGTTCTGAGCTCTTTGTATGTATTATCTCACTTAATTCTCACAATTATGCCATCAAGTAGATACCATTATTATGCTCCTTTACAGAAGAGGAAACTAAGGCATAGACAGGAAAGCTGCCGGTCCAAGAACACGGGATCCAAGCCCAGGATTTGATTGCAGAGGCTGCAAATGGCTTACCTGCTTTATTCAAAAGATTTTTGTTGACTCCCTACCACATGCCAGGCTCTGAGCAGAAATGGACATGACCCCTGGCTTTCTGGAACTTGCAGTCTAGCCAAGAGAGACAGCGGACGAGCGAAGATATAAACAAATGTCTAACGGCAATGGTGGCAAGGACTCTGGAGGAGGGGTACGCGGGGCGCTGTCCCCCTGTCACTGGTCATCACACTGTCCTGTGTTACACACGGGGCAGCAGACGCGCGGTGTCGGGACAGAAAGGGAAAACACTGAGGCATTTGGCTGAGGACAATCTACTCAGACCCTCCCAAGTTATGAATCAATTATTTCGCTCTGGGGCATGTCACATTTGAGTTGCCATTAGCAAATCATTTCGCTTGGAAGCCTAAGTGGTAATTATGTGTGCATTCAGAGTTCCAGAACACAGACTTCACTTCAGCACAATTCACCCTATTTTTATATGCAGAGATTTCCTCCTGCTTATATAACAGAGACCAGGCGTCTAACTGACCACTCACATGGGCACGTGGGTAAGAGCCACTCGGCCAGGGCGTCCGTGTTTTATCCTTCTGCTTCTCGTCTGCGGAATGCAGAAGTTGGATTAAAGACTGTGTTTATTTCTGGTCAAAGCACTGGAAATAAAAGGTTTGTGCAGATGTTTTAAGGGCACCGTATGGACCGTGCACAAACTTTCGCGGTCAGTTTCGCTGCTACAGTCAGGACCGATGACTCACCCTGACCTGCGTTCTGTTGGCTCCTGAAATATTGTTTTGGTCTTGTCCTTAGCAAAGTTGACGGGCTCATCCCAAACATTGCTTCGTTGGGGTAGGGGGCAGTGGGGGTGGGATTGTGTGAAAACTTCTGCATGACAAAAGTGGTTTCAACTTTCCTAGTTATTCCCAGATGACTTCAGACCTGTGGAGCGCTTTCGACGGGGAGAGACCTTAAATTGGAGCATCTGGTCAAAGCCTGCCTGCCATGAGCAGAAAGCCGAGTCCCAGAGAGATGAAGAGAAATGACTAACGTCACCGGCCTGCCGGAGGCACAGATATCCTGAGAACTCCAGCCTCCCCAGAGCCACGGCCCAGAGCTCCTCACTCACCTTATGCTGACTCCGGAACTGGAAGTCTTAGTGTCTTTTGATGTTATTGTATCTTCTCTTCTCCTTCTTTCATGCCTTAAATATTGTGCCACGATCCTCTAAATGACAAGGACCAACACTAACAACAGCGTGTACTTATTGCCAACGAAAACACGAGTTATGCAATCCTACTCTGGTTCCTAGCAGTAAAGAGTTCGGAACAGAGAACATTTAACAGTGGGAGATGTAAAAAATGTATGGACAAGGAATATGGAAGAGCCTCATAAATTAAAGAAATTTGGTAAGCTCTCTTACTACGACGTTTTAAGAGAAGAATAGGCGCCTATTTGAGGGTGATGAACCTGGGAGCTCTGTATCCCAGCGAGGGGTCAGGCAGGATTCCAGGGAAGATTCGAGGGGGCGGGGAGGATTTCAAGTATAAGGCAGGCGGAAAATTTATGAACACTCTCCCAAAGGGTGATCTGGCAGAGGCAAAAACTTAGACCTGTGCTGTCCGATACAATAGCCACTAGCCACCTGGGGCTAATTCTGTTGAAATTATTAAAATTAAATAGAATTTTAAAATTCAGTTCCTCCATCACGCTAGCCACATCTCAAGTGCCCAATAGCCACATGAATGTAGTGGTTACTGTATTGACCTGCACAGACGGAGAACATTTTCATCACTGTAGAAAGTTCTTCTGGACAGCACTGACATAGACGCTGCATCAGAGGAGGGGAGGGACGGGTGAATGGGGGAAAGGGGAGCGCAAGGTGATGCTGACCAGGAAAAGGATGCAGCAGCATAAGAGACACAAGGGAGAGGAGATACACGGAAGTGACCCCCCCCCCCCCCGGGGAAAGATCGTGAAAGGAGTTTGATCTTAGATGCAAGGCAGTGGCTAAGTTTTAAATATGATGTACTTCTGGGCAGAATCATTTCTGTGGTTTTGGCTGGTAGATATTCCTCTGTGCAAAGATGAAAGTGTACCTTCTGCAGAACTATGAAAAAAAAAAAAGCTCAGTGGTTTCCCAGGACTGGGGAAGGGAGGGAGGGAGGAGTGTATGGGGGATTTTTTGGTGAAACGATTCTGTAGGATACAAAAATGGTGAGTTCATGTTATTTTACATTTATCAAAACCAGGAGGATCTACAACACAGAGTGAACCCTAATATAAACAATGGACCGTAGTTCATAATAATGTATCAGTATAGTTCATCAGTTGTGACACATGGACCACGAGATGTTATAATAGGGGAAACTGGTGGAGGTGTGAGAGGGAGTGGGTAGGGGTACTTAGAAACTCTCTGTACTTTCTGCTCAGTTTTTCTGTAAACCGAAAACTGCTCTAAGAAATAAAATCTGAGTTAACTATTTCCCATTAAATATTTCCAAGCACTCTGAAAACTCTTCATTTTCACATAAACAATGAGATGACAGCAACACACATTAATCTAGTCTCAACTGATAATCTTATGAAATTACGTATTTATATAAATATTTGTTATTAAGAAAACAACAACAGTGGACTGTCTTCCAGATGTCCACAGCACAGTGTCAGGCACTCATCTTGGTGAAGAGAATGCAAGCTCGATTTCAGTCTACACTTGCCCCCTTTCTCAGGTGTCTTTGTGCAGTGCACAAACTGCACAACCATACACAGTGGCTCTACTGGAACCCCATCCATTACAACATGAGGCTCCAAATAGAGGCTAGTGAGTGGGGACAAAGGATGACCATCTCTGCAGGGTGTCAAAGACTGACTGAAAAAAGAGTGTGTTGAGAACAGATCACATTAAGCCATATGAGAAATACTGTTTTTCATTAGCGGAGAGCCAAGAACAGAGCCCTGAGAGACCCTGAGGAGAGGGGTGGTAAGAAATCTGAAGGGGCATGGGAGACAAAGCTGGGAAGGCAGGAGGCAAATCACAGCAATACCCTATCTAGAAGCAGATGTCTGAGACCCAGCAGCTGCCTCTCTGAGCTGGGATTCAGTTGAGAGCTGTGCTGGCAAACGCAGTTTTGCAGACAGAAGAGCCGGGCACTGGTAGAAGGCCCAGGCTCTGGGAGAGAGGTCAGGATTAGAGGATGTTCATCCTAGGAGCCTGTATATGCACATATGGCCTAGTCCAGGGGCTGGAAGGAAAGAGGAGAAGGAAATGCATCCCAACAATGACTGGAATGCATCAGCTGTGCAAAATGAAACTCCTGGGAAAACCCAGCCATGTCTTGGATCGTGGTTCAAGGAACTAGTAATGGGATAAAAAGCTTTCGCGTCCAGGCCAGCGGTGTGAGCCCAACCCAGGTTAGGAGTTAGCCCAGTGCTTCAGATATCAGCGAGAAAGGAACTGATGGGGCCGGTCTACCTTCTAGTATTGGAGTAATCCTGAAAAGAACCACCTGCTACAATAGGTAATCCTAGCAGCCAGCTTCACAGAATGACTGGGGCAGGAGGGGGGATGGGGCGGAGCTGAATTGTGATACCTGCTCATTCTTAGCTGTGAAGGGAGTCCCTTCAGAACAGGACTGGAGCGCTGTGGAAACTTCCTACGGCTCCTGCGTCTATAGGTCGGTGCTTCCTTAAGCCTGGGCCTTGGACCCCTGGCTCCAAATCGTGCTGGGATACTCATTGACAAGGCGCGCTTCCAGGGCGCACCCTAGACCAAGGACATCTGTGGCTTCAGGGATGGGGTCAGTTTCCTGAGTCATTCTTACGCACACTGCAGGTTGAGGGTAATTCACATAGATGGGTAGTTCTCAAACTCAGGCGTGCTTCGGCATTCCGGGGAGGACGTGTTAGCGAGCACACATTGCCGGCCCCGCCTCCAGAACTGTCAATTCAGTATCGGGGGTGGGGCCTGAGAATTAACAGTTCTAACAACTTCCCCCGCCATGTTGCTGGATTTAGGGACCCCACTTTGAGAATCCACCGGTGTAGATGGAGAATCCGTCTTCACCTGACAGTTTCTTAAAAGCTAGGAAAGTTGTACAACTCCATTTATTATCCATCTGCATAATTGAACTAGCTTCTACCATCCTGTTATTCAGGTGACTAACACCCATGACCTCTTTTTCACCTTGTTAAATAACTTCAATTTTAAATTAACAACACAAAGAGATCTCACCTGGCCAGCCCTAATCTTGTAGTTGTCCTAATTCCAAATGTTTATATTGTCATCAGTCCTGTCTTTCTCTCCTGTCTGGTGGTGACCTGCAGAAAACCATTCAGCTTTGCATTGCCTTGGGCTCCAAAAACTAAAATCAGCCCCTTTCTTCACTTGCCATAAAGAGCTACTCTGAAGAAAAGAAAAGAAAAAAAAAAAGCTTACAAAAAAAGAGAAACCTGGAAATATTCTGAAATTCAGAAAGTGTTATTTTGGGGCGCTTTCTGGGACAGGATGTCCCCACCATCAGCTAGAGGAAGCCCAGCTTCTGATAAACACTATTTTGCCTTGCACAGATCAAAGGGAGCCATTTATTGAAGGAAGGGATGGAAGTATTTGATGAGGCCCTTCTGCAGACTCCCCGTAAACAGGATAAGCCCTATCAATGAAAGCTTATACACAGCCAGGCCGCAGTCCCCAGTAACAATGGAGCAGCAAGAACAGTGGGTGGCAAGGAAAGGTCCTGACAAGACTGTTCTGCCAAGAGAGTGGCCGTAAACAGGATTAGTTGTAATGAGATTATCAACTCAGGACCTGGAGGTCGGAGCTGGAGAGTTCAGCGTTGCGTGAAGAAAAGACACAGAAGTGGCTGGTAGGTGAGAGGATTACAAAGCCAGGGCGAGGGCTTTCCCCTCCTGGCTCCCTCTGGCCCAGGGATGCTGTCTCTCCCGGGCTGAAAAATAAGTCGCTGTCATTGCAAATATGGCTTTGCAGGAGCAGAAGTCCCGGCAGTGGTGGTTCTCAATCAGGGGGCGTCGGCAAGGTCTGGAGACATTCTTGGTTGTCACATCTGGGGAGAGGGAAGTTCCTGGCGTCTGGGGGCAAAGGCCAGGGATGCCACTCCACATCCTACCATGCACAGGACAGCCCCCCTCGGTACCCTTTCTGGGTCCTCAACCTCCCCCCCGCCCATGGCCGGGAAAGACAAGACGAGCAGGCTTCCCCCAGGAGCGGTGCTTCCAGCAAGAGCATAACTTAGAAACAGGTCACAGAGAAAACAAAGAGTGGAAACAGAAAGTGAATCAGGGGTATGGATGTTATATATACAAGGCCTCTCCATGCTCTTTTCTAGAGCTAAGCCAGGGGTCACGTCTAGGTCTCCAGGAAACACAGTTTATTTAAATCCCTGCCTTCCAGTCCTAAAGCTAAGGTAAGCGTTTTCAGTAAAGTGGTCCCAAATTTGACTTCGGGTGTTCCAGCACCAATACTAAATGGGTCACAAGCCCAGCTCTAGAACCCATGGGGTCAAATCATGAGAGTGGAGATGGGAGAACCACAGGTCTGGAGACTGGGGTCGGGAGGCAGGCGGGGAGGTAGAGCACATCTCGGAGTCATCATCAGTACATGGGGCTTATGTCACAGGTCGTCTCTGAAACTGGGGGACTGGAGGAAATTAGAGACAGATGGAAGCGTGGCACGAGACCAGGACTTGGTACCGCAGATGTCAAACCATCACGCAGTGTCTTGTATTTTCAGGTAACCTTTCTGCGTGGCTCACCATCTCAATTACACTTGGTGTTGGGGAGGCTTTAGACACTTTTTTTTTTTTAATTTTGATTATCTTAGTGCCTTGGACAGAGTTGATGCTTAAGAAGTAAACGAATTACATTGACTAATTAAACTTGTTTCCTCCATCGTTAAACCTCTGGAAAGAGCTTTCTTTCTGCCTCCGCTTCCTTTTCCTGGCTGTGTTCTGCCCCCTCCCCATGACGGAAACATCTCTTTAGCAGGTTGTCTGATTTCTGCATTGCCAAATCCACTGGCCTGTTCTCGAGTCACCTTCAAAATCTCCGCGGTATTCAGCACCATGAACGCCCCCCTTCATTTATCAGCCACCAGCCATGGTTTCCATATCACTGTGTTCTCTTGGTTCCTTTTCGGTCTTCTTGAATATGACTTTATAGCCTCCCTTGTTGGCCTGGTCTCTCTCTTAGCCCCCTGAAAGCAGATTATTGCTCAAATTTCTTTTTGTCCCTCTCCTCTCCTTTTTCAAACTCTACCTTGATAATCTCATCCATGGTCTCAGCTACGGCTTCTATGAAGATGACTTCTAGATCTCAGACTCAAGCCCTGATGTCTTTCCTGATCATCCTGGGTCTGGTCCTCTGGAACTGGGGGGAGAAGTGAGTGTGGCACCTTTAACAAAGAGACCAGCAGCTCTGGGTTGATGCTGGAAGCCAGTGTTGGTATGGTGGAGTAGACAAGGACAGAGGCAGAGCAGGGAACACAGCAGGAAGGTTGACCTTAGCAGGGAGGTTGACCTTGGTGGGCCAGCCAACCAGCACACAAACTTGAAGGACTGGAGCAAAGATGGGAAGAGGGAGAGATGCAAGGTGCAGGCAGATGGTCTGTGTCAGTTATGATTTCTCTCATGGACCCTGACCACAGCACGGCTCTGACATGGGTTTGTGTACTTCCTGTAAGAGCAGGAACAACACACAGGTATTGATTTCCAGGCCATATTTCCATGAGGCTTCACCACATCACTCCACTGGGACCTCCTGGCTCCCTCCTCCATGCCCCCTTGGCATTTGTTCTCCAAGATTCTGCATTTAGCTGGCTTCTTTTCACTTTGCTGGATGATTGCACCCACTCCCGTGGCTCGAGATACTATTTTTAGGTTGACAACTCCCAAATCTACATTTCCAGTCTAAACTTCCAGTCTAAACCTGTAATTCTAGCTCAAGATTCCATAAAAACCTAAAAATAAACATGCCCCAATCTGAAGCTGTTCTTTCCCCCTCCACACAGGACTCTGTCCCCCTGCCTGGTTCTCTCTCCTGACAGTGATACAACCAGCCACCCGGTCATCCGAGCCAGAAACTGGGGAGTCAACTTTGACTCATCCCCTGTCTTTCTCCACCCATAAGTCAATTTGTCTCTTAATCAGTTGTGCATTGGTTCATACTTTTCCTTCCCGTTTGTCGTTTCTTACTTACCCCTTAGCATCTCTCACCTGGACATTCCAGCAGTTTCCACCAGTCACTTGTATCCAGGTTCAAAACCTCTCAATCAGTCCTCCATCCACTCTGTAATTGCCCTTACACTGTGGGAAGCTGACGATCTTACTCCATGGTTCAATGACTTCTCATTACCTACAACCAGCTAATATTTAAACACAACGTCTGACATGCAACCTTCTTCCTGATTTGCCCTCTTTTTTCCTAGGCTCATTTACAGCCATTTTCCTAGTAATACCTCATGCTTCTCCTACAAGTGGCGGCCGCCTCCTGAAGAGCGGTGCTACTCCTAATTTCTGTGCCTTTGTGCTCAAGGGCCCTCTACCCGCAGTGTGCTTTCCTTTATCCCAGCAGATGCCGATGCTCCCTTGAAAACTCAGCTCTGTGGCAGCTGCTCTTCGAAGCCCGCTCTGAGCCTCTTCCTTTGTGCCCTTCTGCTCCCACATCCCTGCACACACCTGCGGTCTAGCCCTGAGTAGACTACACTGTAATTCCTTGTTTAGTCTTTTGTCGTCCCCACTAAAATCTGAGTCCTCCAGGGTGGAGCCTTGTCCCCGGAGTTCTCCCTCCTCGGCAGCTAGCCCAGCACTTCTAAATGGTGCTTCTCGGAGTTCTAGTTAACAGGTATTCCTCAAGTGAGAATCTCCCCAAATGTGTTTGAGGAAAGCTGCATACTGACAGCCCAGGAGCTCAAGGAAGTCTTCAGCAGAAGCTGTCCGATCTGGTTGAAGCAGATCCTTACAGGGGCTAAGGTGGGGACAAGCCCAGGGTGACCTGGGAGGACAGAGAAGGGGGTAATTCAGGCTCAAGGGGCTCTGGAAGCATTTCTGGAGGAGGTGATCTCCATAATTCACAATAGGCTAGCCACCAATTGAACCTCCAGGAGGCAGACTCTCGGGTGTCCTCACACTCCCAGAGACTGAACTTCAGGACTAGATATGGATGTTGGACGAGTTTGATGATGCGAAGAACGTCCAGGCTCCCGGGGTATCCTCTTCTCATAGCCATTTCCGTGAGCAGACTCCACCTTGAACTGGCCTGCCCCAGGCTGAATCACGTCCCTCACCTCAACTCCCTCAACACCTTCCATCTGTTACCCTATCGTGGGTTGTATTTTCCTGTGCATTTCCCAGTGTCCTCCCGTCGCAGTCCTTAGGCTTCCAGAGGGCAGGCGCTGGTAATTTAGCCTGCGTTCCTGTAGACTCTGAAAGTCCCACGCACATATCGGGCACCCAGTACACGTGCACTGAAGGCAGGAAGCATAGCGTAACTCAACAGCGTGTGTTTGCCTGGAGGCCGCAGAGACACAGGCATGAGACCGCAGAGCCGAGCTATCCAGGGAGCCTAGGAGGCATTTTCTGCAGCTGCTGAGGCTGAGGGGAGCGGAGGAGTTTTCTTCTGCTTCTACCTGGAAGCCAGTGAATCCATGAGTTCCTATTTAACTCCCAGACCTGAGGACAGGAAGAAGGGGCAGAGGAGCATCTCTGCCTTGGGTATCTAGCACATTCCCCCTGAGAAGGCCAATGGGTTTTAAAGCACCGGGCTATACTTGCAGTTTTGCACAGAGGCAGTGGCCCGTAGGGGTTTCGGGCAGGCACTCTGCTCAGTGTATGGACTGGAATCTTGGCTTCACCACTTGCTGCCTCTGTGACTCTGGGGGAATTCCTTGACCTCTCTGTGCCTCTGTTTTCTCACCTATAAAATGGGGATGATAATCACAGTCCCCACCTGCTGCGATTCCCCGGGGACTAAATGAGTTACAACGTATATGCCGTATATGCCGTTTAGAGGCGTGCCCGGCAGGTAGCCAGCGCTCTGCATGTGTTTGTAAAATCAATCCATCTACATTAGAGTCTACGTTGGGGCAGAACCAGGATGAGACGATGAATAATGGTCAGATAGTGCAACTTACCCATAGCGCCAGCACCTACTGCTTAAGAATACTCAGAAAAGCTGGCACTTCTATCATCTGATTCCATCACCATCTACAAAGCGGGTGCTCTTTTCATGTTTTATACAGAAAACAGCCCCAGAGGTGAGCAGGCTCAGGGGCCAGCCTTCTCGCTCTGAAGCCCAAACCTTTTCATCAAGTGCTATTCTCTCATGGGGCATGTCTGGGCTCGAGGCAGCCCAGGATTTCCCATGACCTGCTGCTTGGGAAGTGGTTCACAAACCCCCGAGGTCCACAATTCATGTCGTGTCCCACCTATACGTTTAGAAGGAATTCGTACTTTCATAAGAAAAGCAAAACTTGCATGTGACACTTTTTTCCCTCTTTTTTAACGCACTACAATAAAAAGCAAGCATCTCTCCACCCTCACCTTCTCTATCCCCACCAGTTCCATGCCCTAAAGTTCGGGATAACATTTCCAAAACAATCCACGCTTTTGTAAACGTCTTCTCTCTCCTATGTAGAAACGAAGCCATACCTCACCCACAAACATCTTCCTTTGGCTATTTAATGTTTTAAACCCAAATACTCTTATTTGTAGAATCTGTTTGCACTTGCTGGCATGTTTTGGTTGCCAATCTACTGACGGCACTGACAGCTCAGGGTCCCAGCCGGCATTGCAGATCCCACAGTCTCCCGGGCCTCACATCACATCTAAGAAGGGGCCTTCCAACGTTATTTGTGCACCTCACACCTCTGCAGATCAGAGCAGGGGCGTGTGCGGGAACTGTCTCTTGTGGTTTTCACCCCACAAGGCTTTCTCTGCAGCATGGGAGCTGTAGCATTCAATGCGTCTTTCCCAAGTCCTCCCGCCCCTCTTCTCTATCACCCGGACACACACACACACACACACACACACACACACACACACACACACACACCAGCTCAGAGCTTCTCCTTTCTCCCAACTAAGTGGAAAATTCCTGTAAGTTCTTACTTATAGCAGGATAGAGACTCTTACAAGAGAGAGCGGAGCAGCACACGACAGCCAGCTCATCTTGATCGGGAGAGCTGGAGACCCCAGAGATGAACCTACTTCTCCCTCTCCATTTGACAGACACGGAAAGCAATGCTCGGAGAGAATAAGTAACTTCCCCTAAGTTCCGCAGCAAGCCAGTGGCAGATCCAGGACTATCTGAAGATAGGTGAAGTCAGGTGGGCTTCTATGCAGTAATATAGATAATAAATGTCGTCAACTTGGAATTAACTTGGTTGACAACTCCCAAATCCCATGATACCAACAGCATCTTTCAACCCCTCGTTCAGAATATGGAACTGTGCATTAACTCTACCTCTATCTCTCAAGAGAAGGTGTCTTTCAGAAATGATCTATGCATTTACAAACATTGTTTTCAAAATATACCAATGAGATTATACTTTCATAGTGATACAGCTTCACTGCTTATGTCCCCAATGTACAGATGAGGCAGAGAGGCCGGGGAATGACTCAGGAGCTCACCACAAGCATCTCTTGCATGTCTGCCTGGACTTCTGTCAGATCTACTTGGTTGACTTTCTATGCAGTATTATTACTGAGGTCTTATTGTTACGAACATGTTCTTTGGGTTTCCTGCTTATCTCTGAGCTGAAGAAAATGTTTTGGTTTTTTTTTTCTGTTTGCTTTTCAACCTTCAGCTTCCATGACCTTAAAAAAAAAAAAAAAAAAAAGTAAGCACAAGCTGAGCTGGTCTAAAAGCAGCCTGTTTGCAACGTGATATGGAACCTGGACCGTGACCAGCTAAACCTTGGTGTAGTGTTCTCCAAACACATTTCAACAATTTTTCCAAGTGGCAAGTAGTTTATTTCCACTGAAACACTTGAAGATACTGAATTAACAGTACATTTCCTAAACTATTGAATAAGTGGTGGTAAAATGGCAGTTTCTAAGTCCAAAGGGGAAATTGCAAATATATGTACATTTTTTTATTTTTTACTTTTTTTTTTTTACTTTGCAGCGGGGATACTATTTAACATTCCTAGCATTCAGCCAAATGCATTTTCAAAGTTAGAATCAGTTCATACAACATTTTCATAGTCCATAGTTTTTATTAAGATTGATATTTGATGAACCATAACCTCTAACAACACTTTCTGCTTTAAAATGTATGGTTCTCTATAAAAAGAAAGTCATATGCTCCCTAAATGCAGAAAACCTGATGAATTACATTAACCAACTCTGGAAAATGTTTCTGAATTGTCTTTTGTTTGTTTCAAGAATTTACTGTACGAAAATAAAAAAAATATATAATAGTGTTATCCATTCTTTTACCAAAAGCTATAACTGCCTTTGTCAGTGTAGACCTAAGGAGGGCTTTTTCTGTATGAAAATATCCTAGAAAAGCACTGATGAAATGATGGTCCCTTCTGAGCCTAAATGGTAGAACTGCGTGACTTAAATTATGGAGTCAGGACTAATCTCAGGCTTTGGAAGTTGCTCCCTTTTGTCCTCTTTAACCTCCCTTTCCTCTTTTATCAAAGGAGGGAGAGCAAGTAGGCTAAATATGACTGAATTTATGAGAGTAGAAGGAAATGTGGTATAACTTTTCAGGCCCTACCTCAATACCTATGATGAATGAAACATTAATTATTGTGTCAAATAAATCTTGAGAAGATTTCAAAGCCAAGTCTTCTCTTCTTTTCACTCCACTGACTTACCATCTGCGAGCCTTGCCTTATCAAGAGTACCTGCTTCTCATTGGCTGTTCTCAAGATTCCAACCCAAATGTGACCTGCTAGTCCTTCAAAAGTGGCATTCGAGTCCCCTGCCAACACTTCTACACACCTTTCACGTTTCCCTCCACCAGTCCCAAAGTTCAACCAACACTTTACCTCTTTTTGAAGAGTCTGCAACTGCTCCCCACTTCCTGGTTCCCTTTGTCCGGAGCCTAGCATGACCAGCTGAAGTCTCTCCCGCCACCCACTGCTGACCTACAGTCACGGGCACTATGACCACCTTCAGGGTTTTCCTTGCTGCCTTGGCCCAAATCCGCATCTCCACCAGTGTCTTCACCAACAAGCCATACTCGCCTTCCTCCGTTACAAGAGCCACACCCCCGCAGTCACCACCAAATTCTCCATCAGACCTTCCGCTGCTAGGTAGGTCTAGGCTACCTCAACCAGGGCCAAATCCCTGCGCTCCCCGGGGCAGCATTTGGAGACATTTTTTAGTTGTCACAACTCAGGGCCGGGAGTGCTCTTGATATCTAATGGGCAGCGGCCAGCGGTGCGGCTAAACACCTTACCACGTGCGGCCCTTCACAGCGAACGTCCAGCCCCAAATGCTAATAGAGCTGAGCTTAAAAAAAACTCTGCTCTCAGAGATAGTGGAGGCCTTTGTTTCTCTTTTTTTCTTCACCTTTGGCAGAAAGACTAACACAAAACAAAATCTGTCCTCCAGGCACACACCTGGAGCTGCCATTCTCTTCCCCACTCCTCAGCTCAGGATTGGAAAACACAGATGGGATCTGGTAGAACCAGCCTTGTCATTCGCCAGGTGGGGCTGGGACACAGAGAGGCTCCATCTGGGCAGAAGAACCCATTCAGACCAGCGTTTTTGCACCCTGACTACACATCAGGTTCATGTCATTTCAAATATTTTAAATATTTAGAGTACTAAGAATACAGATACTCAGAATTCAAACTAGATTGGTCTGGGATGAGGTCTGAGTGATATGTTTTTGAAAGTCTCAGCTAATACCAAGACGCAGCAGGAGCTAATCACCCCCTGTATGGGCAGCCTGCTCGCTGCCGGAAGAACAGATCTCCCTAAAGAGCTGTAGGGTATTACTTTGGGGCCCCTTTAGCACTGTAAGACATGCAATTTTCCAGTAAGAGAGAAGTCTTTTAACTGTGTGGTCAGTCTGGGTTATCTGGCAAAATTCAAATTATTTGAGGGTCTTTGTTCAGTCCTTCTATATCTTGATCTGGGGCTTACATTAATTTTCACTATTTGTCAAAATCAAGAGAAAAGGGTAAATCAGAGGTTAAAAGCTACCTTTATAATTAAGCACTTTCTGCTAGCTATTTATTCGTCTTGGGGAAAAAATGCCTTTTTCCTAGTAGAAAGATAAAATAATCGTAAATTAAAGCTTTGAGATGTATTACATCTTATGAAAAATAATGGGACAGTATCATAAATCACAAACATTGTCTCTCTGAAATATGACCGGTCTAATTTTGTACATTTCCTCCTTGTTTCAATACAATAGAGTCTTTATGAGGCAAATTAATTTAGCATTAACCTTGGAATTATCACTGTGCTTTCACTGATGAAACTGATAAAATAAAAATATTTTTCAATGCTCAAGAATCTCATTAAATAATCTGTAACTTAAGTAAATCACATTTAATTTCTGTTTCTCTTCTTATCCTTCTGCAGCTACATGCTCAGCATCGTACAGTAGAAAAATAGGGGACCCCCCAGCTGGGAAGCCCAGAGTCTAGTTCCTGCCCTGGTATTACTTTAGCAAGACACTTATCTTCTCTAGACTGTTTCCTTGTTGGGAAAGTGAAGGTGTCACCAGGTGATATGTAAGATCCCTTTCAGGTTTGGGAATTAGCAAGAAGGCAGATCACCACTTTGACTCCCCTAAATAGCAATGAAGTACCTGGTTTTGTGCCTTGGCATATAATGTGGAAATACAGTATATATCAGTCTACAAACATTTCCTGAGCATTCTCTCTGCAAAAAATATGGGGCATTGTTATGGAAGACTCAAAGAAATAGCAATTATATCTCCAAGATTTTACTTTCAATAAGATTATAATTTAGTAGGGGAGATAAACAGTCCCATCACATCAAAAAGTTCAAAAGTGACAACTGGTGTTTCATTAAATACACAAATATTTATTGGACAACTATTGGGTGAGTTAGACCTTAATCTAATAATGACTATCATAGAAAATCATGCTGATATGCTCAGGGAAAAGTTGTGACTTTTCTTCCTCTATATAAACTACAGTAATACCCCTACATTAACACTTCAGTTAGGGGCATGGTGTTATCTACTATCTTAAGTATCTCTCATACTTACTACTTAGAAATTAACATTTTATTTGCTTCCTCCCTATTCTCTCCCTATGATCTGCTCCTCCAGCCGAGATGATCATCTCTCTTGTGTTCCATTGAAAGTTTTAAGTGGAGAGCTGGTGGTCATCAATAATTTGGTAGCTAATTTAATTAAATATGCATTAATTGGGTACTTAATAGGATACGTGCATCTTGAACACTGTGTTAAATATTATTATTTATAACCATCTTATAGAGTTCTTTGTCAAGCAGGGAAAAATTCATAGAAACAGTTAAATTTACTGTGACAAATATAATAACGTCTGTTCCATGTTTGGAGGTAGCTCGGTAGCTCATTCATTCACTCATTTAACAAATACGGATTTAGTGCCAGTTTCTCTGGTCACTATCCAAGGCATGTAATAGACATCAGGAAGAAAACAGACACAGTCCTTACCCTTCTATGAGCTTACAGTGTAATGGAAGAATAGATATTGAACAAGTGAACAAACACCAAAACAGTATGTCATTTCCAAAAATACTAGGTTCTGACTGTAAAGGAAGCAAATGGGGCACAGTGATAATGGGAGGGGTGGACCTCACCCCTGAAGTGGACTGGAAAGCTTTCTCGTTGTCTTAGTGGAGAGATGAACTGAAGGGCCCATATGCAAAGAGCAGAGGTGAGGGCCCCCAGGTCAGGAGACACAGAACGGGCTAAGGCTTGGAGACAGGAGGGAGTGGGAGGACTTGCAATGGGCATTGTTGGTAAAAGAGGAGGGTGGAGAGGAGGCTGGAGGCACATCAGGTAGGACTGTATGGACCACAATCAAGAATTTTATCTAAAACCCAATGAGAAGCCATTAAGGTATGTTAAATTGGGGATGGCAGTGATCCAGTTACAGGTGGTTTTTCTGTGTATCTGATTTAGGTTTTAGAACATTATTTTGGATGCTGAACAGAGACTGTATTGGAACGGAATATTTGTGGTTATGGGGAGACCATAGAGGAGGTTGAGGTGACCTGGATTGGGCTGATGGCAGTGAAAATGCAAAAAAAGGAGGGGGTGCTGGATTTGAGGTTTACTTTGGAGAAAGAAGCAATAGGGCTATGACAGGTGAGGGAGAGCGAGGAATGAGAAGACCCACAGGAAGGTGTCGAGGAGGCCACTACACACACAAGGCTGAAGCTCAGGGAAGACCTCAGGACTGGGAACAGAAGTCAACAAGCCTCTGGTGTCAAAGGACCAGGAATGGATGAAGACTCATGGAATTAAACAGAGAGGGGCCCCATCCTGAGTAAGTCCCACATTCATAGGAGCTAAACAATGTTAAGCTCAAGGTCCCTTACACAGTTTCTTATCACCCGCGTATAAAAAGCAACATGGTGCGAAAGAATGGGCCAGGGTGTTGGAGGGATCATTTTCTGTTTCCATAAGTAGAGGAGTAGAAGGCTGAAAGCTCCTTGCTCTACAGGGGGAGGAATTGGCAGGTCTGCTGGGAAACTAAGAAAGCACAGGCTTCGGGCTCCTTCACTAGTATGGGCCCTTGGCAAGGCCCTGAGTATAATTATGTATTTCTAATTTTGTACTTCTCTTTCCAAACAGGGCCCCAAATTACATAAGCTCAGGCCTCACAAAATCTGGGTCTGCCCCTGGTGGGGAATATTAAGGAACAGATCATGAAATCAAGAACTACAAATGACCTGACACATCGACTTGCCGATGGGCCTCTTTAGATGACTTCTGTGCTGGGTCAACTAGAAGTTGGGGGCAAGCATAGCCTTGTAAGGAAAGCTTTACAGTTGACAGCTATTTCCTGATCTAGCTGCATATCCCTTAACCAGAAGCATGGTGGCGACACTGTGCAGGAGAAGGGAAAGGCCTTGGTCAAGGCTGAGAAACTGGAGTCCAGCCATGGGCGTCACTCTGGCCACCAGAACACCTTGTGGGCAACCGATGGAATGAACAACCTGGGTAACCAAGAGAACATCTAGTTCTTTAAACCCAAAAAGTTTGAGAAAGGGGCAAAAGAGTAAAAATGGATGGGCATATTGGCCGCATAATGCATAGGACCCCATGCAAATTGGAAATGTGGATGGGTCCTTCATTCAAAAAGTATTCACAATTTCAAGATGGTGCCTGCAGAGTATGAGACCAAGAGTGGGGGCCCTTCTAAACATGGGTCCCTGTCTGGCTCCACCATCTGCACGCCCATGAAGTCAGCCCTGGGGATAAGAGAACACTTAGGGCCAGGTTTCTGACATCCATTAGGCATTATCGACATTTCACAGGTGAAAAAAAATCTCAAAAAGGTTAGTTTGTTTGCACAAGGACACACAGGTAGTATGTTTGTGTGTGCTCAGGGGAGGAAGAGAAGAGACCAGAGGTTATTGTGCAAGTACTGGTCAGAGGCAGGAACATTTCGGGCTTCCATCGTTAACGCTCATTTAATAAAGCCAAAATGTCGAAACGGCTTGATTACTGTTGCTGTGAAGCACAGCCGAGCAGTGACTAGGAAACTGAAAACACTTCTGTTCCTTTTACCATTTCCTTGAACTCTAGCTCTGTGCTGCTGCAGGGAGGCTGCCATTCCAACCAAAGCAGACACCTCTAGAACCTTCTAGACTTTCGGTTTTTGTATTTAGCTACTTTGGTTGGCACAGGGTTAAATGACTACTGCTCGATTTGCAATTTATTTATATTAAAAGTGAAATGTCAAGTTCACACAGGGTGAAATAAAGGACTCTTTATAAACATGCAAACAAACGCAAGTGTTCACTGCCAAAAATATCCAAACAAACCAAACCAGAGACAAGAAATACCTCCTCAGCTGAAAGGGTACAATTCTTCCACATGGCATCTTCAATAGAGGAAAGGAAATCCTGAGATTTAAGACCAGACTCAGTCGAATACTATTTCACGTTGTTCCTTAACATGAAAGGAAGTGTCTAACCTGGGAGACACCAAGTTAAGGGAGATTTGCTACTTATCTGACTAATGTGAGCACAGTGGACACCCACTTGACAAACAAGGCCAAAAAAAATCTAGTAAGGGATAGGAATTTGCTGGTGTTTTGCCAATAGTCTTCAGAGTCCCCCGAACACTGTCTTATCATCATTCACGCTTGTCAATTTACACATTTTTATAATTCACAATTAAGAATCCTTTTATTAAAAAGCAAATGACTTATTTGAGTACAAGCATACGCACATGAGCTGATCCAGGAGTTTCAAACATAGAGGCGTCCTTAGCCTTTATGACGTGTAAGTAAGGAGAGTAACAGTAGGACCTGCACACTCCCAAGTCCCAGAGATAACAGACGTGTGACGTCTAAAGTGCATGTGGATCTGGCATGATTATCACCAAGGTGACATGGGGCCATATCAGTACCAGGAACTGGAGTCGAGCCCAAAGTGCGTCTGTGCCAACTCCATGGCCCTTGAAACTGGTGAAACGGGTTTGTATTTACTTTGATCTACACACATGAAACTCAGGGCTTCCACTGACAGGAGAGTTTATGGGATTGTGGTTCTGGTACCTTTTCTGAGAAGGGAGGAGATGGAAACTGGCACCTTCTCTTTCACCCATCCCGCTGTATGAAAGCAGCAAGCACGCCTACAAAGTCAGTCACTCGATGTAAAGAAACGGTCTGCCATCAGGAGAGAAACAGCAGGAGTGTTTGGTGAAGACAAAGGAATTTAGGTTATTCTCACAGCCTGGCAATGTGTTCTGGGCTACTCCGTGAATAAGACACAACTGAGATCTTGTTCCTAATTTTAGAGGTGGGGGAAACCCTGCATTTCTTAAGCAAATAGTACCACATGTAAACAAAGCTCGATATTTATTCCAGTAAATCTTAGATCGATTTCTTCGAGTATATATATAGTATGAAGATCAGTTTGCGGACTTGCCTACAGGAAGGAAATCACTGGAAGAAGGTCTTTATTGATCTTGCAAAAAAGCAGGCCAGAATAGCCTTCTCACATCCGTTTGTGGGGATGGTCACTACCAATGAGGTGATGCAGGGGCGCGGCGCTCCGAGCAGGTGCCTTCTGCTGTGGGGAGACAGTGCGCAGGGGCTGGAGCCCGGCAGCCGCCTCAAATCTCATCTCTCTTAGTTTCTACTTTTGCTAACTCCTCAGCCATCAGTCTCCTCATCTGTAAACCAGGGTTATTAATATGACCCTCAAAAGGGGCTGCTCGTTTCCTACTCAGTATGTCCACTCCCTTTCTTCCTTCTCACACGGCCATGTGAGTTTTGCGATCTTTCCAGTTAGAAACACTCATTTCCCAGAGGTGGGTAGAGTTGGGGTGGCCATGGGACCCGGTTCTGGTAAACGAATGATAAGCAGATGTCATTGGGTGGGGCTGTACCCGTGGAGATAGATTCCACAGGCACATGATTTTGTTCTTCCCCTCCCCCCTGTTCCCACCCAGAACGTGCTACAGGACCCAGAGATGGAGCAGCCATGCAGACTGAACTACACACCCCAGAGTGAAGGAGCAAGTAGGATTAAGAAGCATTGCTCCTTGGAGAAGCCTGGCTGGCTCAGTTGGTAGAGGACGTGACTCTTGATCTTGGGGTCGTAAGTTCGAGTCCCACATTGGGTGTAGAGATTACTTAAAAAATAAAAGCTTAAAAAAAAAAAGAAGCATTTCTCCTTGAATGGTCGCACCTATCCTGACTGTCCATCCCTGGGTTCCCAGTGATAGGAGAACAGATAAGAGGGACAGGAAGCAGCAGCCTGCGAAGCTAAGCCCCACGAAGCCAAACGCAACCCTAACTGAGCTACACCTGGCAAGACTGGCGTGAAGAATATGTGAAGAGCCTAGTCCAGGGCCTGGCACAAAGAATTCAGGAATAGTGGTGTATACGTAGATCTGGTAGGAAGGAAATAGTAGCAGAGGCCCAGCGCCGAGGAATAATTCCCTGCTGAGGTGGGTGCCTTCCCCCACCCGACTGCTGTGCACCAGCCGACCCAGCCGACCAGGTTTGGGCAACATTTCTCCTCTCATGACATGGTTCTACCTCAGGGAAACCTGTCATTTATCTCTCCCCCTTGCTGCCACCAGGAGTGGTGCCACATCCAATGTCATTCCAAGACGGATGGACCCAGTATGATTCTGAATCTCATTAAAATTCTCTGTTTTCTTTAAATTGTACCTCATAGGGAATGCTGAAGAAAGAAGAGAACCAGATGCGGTATCTAGACCGGTTCACGGCCCAGGAATTAGCCTAAAACTTGACTTTAATGACTAATATTCTCCCTAATAATTTCCACACCCAAAGAGTCAAGAAAGGTAGTGAAATGGAGAGATTCCAAAGAATAGAGAAATTCTTCTAACACTAGCAGTAGTGGGACACTGGATAGCAGTGCCTCAAGGACCCCACAAGTGCGACATCTGTGATGAGCAGAGTATGGCCCTGGCCTTCCTGGTTTCCCCACAGTTTCAACACGACAAACAAGCAATTACAACTTGAAGTAAACTTGTGTTGCTTCTCAGGATCATGTCAGTTAGTCACCATACCATCTCACCTCTTTACAGATAGAAACCGGTTTGTCTACATCTGGGTTTGATCTCCTTTTCTTTTATTAACAGCTTCATTGAAGTAGAATTTTACAAAATTAATTAATAGCTTCATTGAGGCATAAGCTTTATTGAGGTGATATACGATGAACGACATGAGTTTAAGGTGTACAGTTTGAAAAGCTGTGGCGTTTGTATACACCCGTGGAACCCTCACCACAGTCAAGATAATGGACATAAAACCATCACACCCAAAAGTTTTCTTGTGCCCATTTGTAACTTTTCCCTCCTGCCCCTTATTGTCCCCCAACTCCCACCCCATTGGTCTGCTTTCTATCACTATAGATTAGTTTGCATTTTCTACAATTTTAGATGAATGGAATCACAGACCGTGTACTCATTTATTAATTTATTTTTTTGGTCTGGGTTCTTTCACTCAGCAAAACTATTTTGAAGTTCCTTTACACTTTGCCAGTATAAACACTCCATTTCTTTTTATAGCTGAGTAGTATTTCATTGTATGGATATACCATAGTTTGTTTATCCATTTAACTGTTAACAGACATCTGAATTGTTTCTAGCTTTTGCCTATTACAGATAAAGTTGCTATATGAACATTTGCATACAAGTTTTTGCACGGACATATGCTTTCATTTCTCTTGGGTTAATACCTTTGTGCACTGTTGGTGGGAATGTAAACTGGTACAGCTGCTATAGAAAACATCATAGAGGCTACTCAAAAAATTACAAATAGAACTACCATATGATCTAGCAATTCCTCTGCTGGGTGTATATCGAAAGGAAATGAAAAGAATCTCGAAGAGATATCTGCACTCCCTGCAGCGTTATTCACACCAGCCTAGAGAGGAAAAAAACCTCAGTGTCCATTGATGGATGAATGGATAAAGAAGATGTAGAATATGGAATGGAATATTATTCAACCATGAGAAAGAAGGAAATCCAGCCATTTGTGACAACATGGATGGACGTGGAACGCATGATGCTAAGCGAAAAAAGTCAGACAGAGAAGGATAAGTACTGTATGGTACCATTTATGGGTGGGATCTAAAAAAGCTGAACTCATGGATACAGAGAAATAGAATGGTAGTTACCAGAGGCTGAGAGATGAGGAAAATGGGGAGATGTTAGTCAAAAATACAAACTTCCAGTTATGAGATAAATACATTCTGGGAATCTAATGTATAGCATGGTGGTTATAGTTAATGACACTATATTATATACTTGAAAGTTGTGAAGAGTAGATCTTAGACGTTCTTACATCCAGATGGCCATTAGATACATGAAAACATGCTCACTATCACTCAGCATCAGACAAATACAAATCAAAACCATGAAGAGACACCACCTCACACCTGTCAGGACGGTTAAAATTAACAACACAGGAAAGAAGAGATGGTGGTGAGCATACCACATCATCTTGTTAGGGGTACCAAATCAGTGCCTTAAACTTACACAACATTGTATGTCCATTATATCTCCACAAGTTGACAAAAAATACACATTAAAAAAAAGAGAGAGAGAAATTTCCAGACCATTTTCCCAGGTGGCTGTATCATTTCGCATCCCTAAGAGCAGTGTATGAAAGTTCCAGCTTCTCCACGTCCTGGTCAATGGTTGGTTTAGTCAGTTTTTGTCACCTCTGCCTTTTGAATCAGTGTGCTGGGGTAGCTCATCGTGGTTTTCATTTGCGTTTCCCTAATGCCGAATGAAGTTGAGCATCGTTTCAGGTTCTTCTGAGCTGCACATGTTCTCCCTTTGGTGAGGTGTCACCAAAATCTTTCGCGCACTTTTTTTTTAATTGGGTCAATTGTGTTCTTTTTATTGAGTCCTAAGAATTCTTTATGTATTCTGGATACAAGTCCCATGTATGCCTCGTAAATATTTTCTTCCAAACCATAGGTTTATCTTTTCATCCTCTTAACAGTGTCTCTCTCGAAGAGCAGAAGTTCTTAATTTTGATGAAGTCCAGTTTATTAATCTTTTCTTTTATAGATAATGATTTTGGTGTTATATCTAGGTAATCTTTGCCTAAGCCAAGGCTATGAAGATTTTTTCCAATGTTTTCTTCTAGAAGTGTTATCATTTAGATCTCTGATCCATTTTAAGGTAATTTGGTAAGTTTGGTAATTTGGTAAGATATGGATCATACCAGTTTAATTTTTTTGTTTTTGCATATGAATATCCTATTGTTCCAGCACCATTTGTTGAAAAGACCAGACTTTCTTTAGCGACTTGCCTTTGCACCTTTGTCAAAAATCAGCTGTCCATGTATGTAAGGATCTATTTTGGACTTTCTAGTCTATTCCAGTGACTTGTTTTGTCCATCTTTGTACCAACACCATACTGTCTTAATTACTGTAGCTTTAAGTCTTGAAGTCAGTTGATAATTCTTCAACTTTGTTTTCAAAGTTATTTTGGTTTTGGTTTTAATTTTAATTTGCTCTCCTGTTTTTCAGTTTCTCAAGGTAGAAGTAGAGATCATTGATTTGAGACCTCTCTTCTTTTCTAATACAGGTATTTTTGTGCTGTAAAAATATCCCTAAGTACTGCTTCAGATATGTTCCACACATTTTGATATGCTGTTTTTATATTTTGACTCACTTCAAAAAATACTTTCTAATGCTTTTGATTTCTTCTTGTCCCATGTGTTACTTATATGTGTGTTATATAATTTCCAAATACTTAGGAGGATTTTCCAAAGGTGTTCTGTTACTACTGAACTAAAATTTAAATAAATTTAATTTAATTTAATTTAATTTAATTCCATTATGGTCATAGAATATACAACTTGTGGATTCTTGCTTTATGGCCCAGAATATAATCTGTCTTGGGTAAATGATCTGTATGCCCTTGAAAAAAATGTATCTTCCATTGTCAAGTGGAGTATTTTTCAAATGTCAGTTAGGTCAAGTTGGTTGGTAGTGTTATTCATGTCTTGAAGTCTCTTGCCTACTTGTATCAATAATTGAGAGAGGGATACTAAAATATTTAGCTAATATTTCTCCTTGGGCTTCGACCAGTTTTTGCTTCACAAATTTTGATCCATAAAAGTTTAGAATTGTTATGTCTTCTTGGTGAGTTGACTTCTTTATGTTTATGAAATGAGTCTCCTTGTCCCAGAAGATATTCTTTGCTCCAAGTCTACTTTGTCTGATATTAATATACCTCAGCCTTCTTTTAATTAGTGTTAGCATGGTATATCTTTTCCTATTCTTTTACTTTTAAGCAATTTGTATCTTTCTATTTGAAGTGGGTTTCTTGTAGGCAACGTATAGTTGAATCTTACTTTTTTATACAATCTCTGTCTTTTTATTGGGGCATGTAGATCACTTATATTTTATATAATTACTGAAATAGCTAGGCTTAAATCATTAATGTTATTATTTCTTTTACATTTTATCCTATCTGTTCTTTGCGGCCCTCCCCCCATTCTGCCTTCTTTTGAATTATTTTTTACAATTACATTTTATCTCCTTGGTTGGCTGAATAACTAAAACTCTTTCTTTTGTTATTTTAGTGGTTGCTTCAGGGCTTATAGTATACATCTTTAACTTATCACAATCTATCTTAAAGATATGACACAAATTCATGAATAGTATAAGAATCTTTATATTAGTCCACATATTAATCCTTTTATATTAATATTAATTGATCTTTTTCTCCCTAACCATCCCTTGTGCTATTATGATATTATTGTCATGCATTTTACCTTCACAAATGCTATAAACCCCACACTACATTGTTAGTCTTTTTGTTTAGTCAATTATCTTTTTAAATGATTTACATATTTTTTAAAACCTTAAATATTTACCCAGGTAGTTACCATTTCCAATTCTCTTTATTCCTTTGTGTAGATGCATATTTGCACCTGTTATCATTTTCCTTCTGCCTGAAGGACTTCTGTTAGCACTTCTTGCAGTGAAGTTCTAGTCTTCTGGTGCTATATTCCTTCAACTTTTCTATGTCTGAAAAAGTCTTTATCTCACCTTTGTTTGGGAAAGACAATTTTGCTATTGATAATGTTTATTCTTCCAAATTTAAAGGTATTGTTCCACTGTCTTCTTGCTTACATATTTTCCAAGAAGAAATTTGCTCTCATCCTTAGCTTTGTTACTCTATCTTTTTTTTTTTAACTGACTGCTTTTATGATTTTCTCATTGTCACTGGTTTATAGTAGCTTTATTATAATGTGTCTAATTGTGATTTTCATCATTGTTCTTGTACTTGGAACTCATTGAGTTTCTTGTGGGTTTATGGTTTTCATCAAAGTTGGAAACTTTCTGGCCATTATTTCTATAAATATTTTTTTCTGAATTAGCTATTTATTGCTGTGTAACAAATTACTCCAAAATTTAGCAGCTGAAGACAACATACACTTATTATCTCACACTTTCTATGGGTCAGAAATCTAAGCACAGCTTAGCTGGGGGCCTCTAGCTCCAAAGCTCTCATGAGGTTGCAGTGTAGGTGTTGACCCATAGCTACTGGCAGATCTCAGAACATCCAGTTCCAAGCTCATTCACATGCTTGTTGGAAGCCTTGGTTCCTTGCCAAATAGACCTTTCTACGGGATTGCATCATGACATGGCATCTCTTCCCCAGAGACAAGAGATCCAAGAAAGAGTGAGAGAGAAAGCCCCCAAGATAGAAACCAGAATCTTTTTGTAATCTAATTTTGAATGTTATATTTCGTCACTTCTGCCACACTTTCCTCATTAGAAAAATAAATTAATAAATCAATAAATTAATCCCACACTCAAGAGGCAGGGATAAAAGAAGATCATGAATACCAGCCAGAAGGACCATTGGGGGACCCTGTTAGGCTGCCTGTTACTCCCACCCTTCTTTTGGGAACAATTTATTAGGCTGCTTGAAGTTGTCACAGCTCAATTATGCTCGGGTTGTTGTTGTTGATGCTGTTTAAATTCAGTTTTCTCTCTGTATTTCATTGTGGATCATTTTTCTTAATGATGTCTTCAAGTTTATTAATCTTCTAAAATGTCTCATCAGCTGTTAATTCAATCTGGTGCATTTTTCATCTCAGGCATTGTACTTTTCATCTGTAGAAGTTAAATTTGGGTGTTTATTATATCTGCAAATTTCTACTTAACTTTTCAAGCATATGGAACTAACATCTGTGTCAGTTCTGGGTCAGTTGCAATTGATTATTTTTCTCCCCATGTTTTCCTGCTTTTTGATACTTTTTTATTGGATGCTACACACTGAATTTTACCTTGTTGGATGATGGATGTTTTTGTATTCCTATAAACAGCAGCCACATTGTTGTTTTGGAATAGAACTAAGTTACTTGGAAAGAGTTCAATCTTTTTGGACATGCTTTAAGATTTGTCAGGAGGAAATGGAAAAAATGTTCAGTGTTCAATAATTAGGGCTAATTATTCCCCAGTACCGACGCAAGAGTCAACTGTGTTCCCTACCCAGTTCTCCACGAATCATGATGGCATTCAGTCTATAATGTAAAAATAGGCATTATTTCTGGCCCTACAATGGGAGCTGATCATCATCACTTCATATCCTTTTGGGTGCTTCTTCTTCCGGCCTGCAGAGAGATCACCATCCTTTTTTGCTTGATATTCAGTGTCTTCAACACCACTGTTTCATATACCTTTTAGGTTCCTGCTTGTTTCAAGAGGGAGGGTCATTCTTGTCCTTGTTACTCCATCTTGGCTGGAAGCAAAAATCTGATCTCCAGGTAAAACACTGAGTGGACGTCAGCAACCTTGCTGAAACAGCACCTAAATGTTTATTCTTTCTTCATAGTGGATAGGGATAAAGGAGAAACCCTGGTGTGGCTGGAGATAGGTTAGAGGTGAAGGAAAGGATCCGGTTTTCTCTCCAAGTTTAAAAGCCACTTCTCACACCCCCACCCATGGATGATTTTTCTAAAACTCTTCTATCTCACGTGCTGTCACAGGATTTCTGCCATAGGCTATTCACGCATGGTTTTGAGGCCCACAGATGTTCAAATCTTTTGCTTAGAACCCGGTGCTGGTTAAGGCCACGCTCTGGCTGCAAGTATCTTAGAAGATAATCTTTCCAGGTTCATGTCTATGAGTTAAATTAAGGAGCTGATTCATATCTGGCAGTTACACCAAACCATTTGGTGCTCCTCACCAATGGCCATTAACATGTCAGTGGCACTTCTGTATAAATCCTATCTCCTGCCTGTGAAAAGAATAGTGATTAGTTTGACTAACCCAGAATCCAATTAGCTTTCCCTCATCTCATCTAATTTCTTAAATGTAATTTTGTTAATGTGAATTTTAATAGTGATTTATGGTAACAGCATCCCTTTACCTTCTCATGTAACTAGGTAAATTCTTTTTGAGGTCAAAGGGCAGTAAGAGCTTCCTTGCTCATAACGCTCATTCTTTTCCATTTCCTGTTGTAATATTTTTGTAATATCTTTAATCTTCTACTTTTAATCATATTTAACTGCACCCCATTCTCAGGCTGTCTCAGTGCACTCTTAATGTCAGACTTCACAAAGCACATGTTTCCTGGAAAGGCTGTTCTTCATTAGCCGGGAAGGACAGGAAATGTTCATGTCAGCGCTCTAAGAACCATTGTCTCCTACGGCCAAAGGCAGAGAGTTCACACCAAGTTATGTAATCCAGAGGGTTCATCGAATGCTTCGGTCAGGACAGGGGGAAGGTATCAGCTTAAAAGCAGCTTGGACATTTCTGAAGGGGGGACAAGAACTGATAAGCACATTTGATTAAATATTTTCTGTTTTGGAATATGTTATGAATGCTGACATTTGTCTTAGTAATATCCTGACTGCCACAATCCACATAGATAAGTACCAGAAAAATAATGCTGCAGTGTGGGAAATGGCACCCTCCCAGTCTGAAGGAGCCAGTGTGCGTCCCCCTAGCCTCAACTGCAGAATCACTAACGCATGAGGGAAAAACAGATGTGATAGCCTTGAGGTGAGAGGAAGCTTCTTGGAGCTCGTGGAATTTGAGGCAGTCAAGTTGTTGTGGTTAAGATCACAACTTCCACCGAATGACTCTCAGTGCAAACTTCAGTTGTGCTACTTTTAGCTGTGTGAACTTGGGCAAATTACTCAACTTCTCTGTGACTCAATTTTGTCTTCTGTAAGATGGAGACATAATTGTATCTCCTTCATGGGATGATTGTCCCGTGACAACGCAATTAAAGTAAGTTAATATATGGAAACACTTAGAACAGTGCCTGACATATACCAGTGTTGGCTGCTATTCTTTCTTTATTAATTGAAATATGTTTGACATACAACATTGTGTAAATTTAAGGTGTACAACCTGTTGATATGACACCTTTTTTATATTATAATAGGACTGCCATTGTAGCGATACTTAACTCCCCATCATGTTGCATAATTACCATTTGTTTTTTGTGGTGGGATAATTAAGGTGTAGTCTCCTAGCAAGTTTGATGATTATGGTACAATATGGTGTCCATAATCACTACAGTGTGCCTTAGATTTCCAAGACCTATTTGTCTACTAGTTTCAGGTTTGTACCCTTAAACAACCTTTCTCCTATTCCCCCATTCCCTAGCCCCTGGTAGCCGGCATTTTGCTCTCTGTTTTTACAAGTTTGACTTTTTAAAATTCCACACATAAGTGAGATCATACAGTATTTGTCTTTCTCTGTCAGACTTAGGTCACTGAGCATAATATCCTCAAGGTCTTACTGAAATTGAACCAGGGGTTGGATCTGTGCTGTCCAATATGGCAGCCACCAGGCACGTGCAGCTATAAAGTGCTTTGAGTGGGCTTAATGTGACAGATTAAGTGAATTTTAAGTTTAAACTTTATATTTGTCTGATTTTAATTAATTTTAATTTAAAACAACACTCGACTTAGTTATTGGAATAATTTTAAGTACAATATGGATATGTGAATTTATACTATAAAGGGTAAATTTTATGAAATCTGAATACAGGTAAAGTATTTCTGATAAAAATTTGGTGTCTAGATTTTGCAGATAAAGCCTAAGAAAAAAGATGGCAAAATATCTCATTGATATTTTAAAAATACTGACTGCATATCAAAATGATAATATTTTGGACATATTAAGTTAAATAAAACATATTAAAATTGTTTTCCCTTATTTCCTTTTCCTTTTTAAATACGGATACCAGAACATTTTAAATTCTGTATGTGGCTCACATCACAGTGAACAGTGCCAGGCTAGATTATGGGGGAGCTTATTTGCCCTGTCGAAAATGTTTGGACTTTCTCCTAAGAGCAATGGGAAGAAACAGGATCAAATTTACATATTACAGATTTCCATGTCAGAACAGTTACTCTGGCAGCTGTGTGGGAAATGGATTTGAGGGGAATAAGACCAGAGCTTTGGAGATCAATTACCCGAAGAAATGTAGGCAAGAGAAAGTGTGATCTGGATTGTGAACGGCAGTGTGGGTGGAGGAGGTGGACATGTTGAAGAGGTAGACTCCCTCGGTAAGACCGGGTCGCGGGAGGCCGTGCTGACTATAGAATGTGGCTTGAAGAACTGGCTAGAGTCTCTGAGGCAGAGCCTAGAGGAATGAGGAGTGGAATGTAACTTAAGTGTCAGTCTGAGTCCCTTTAATAAAACATCCCTGATTCTTTCCACTTAGTTAATTAGATTACAGAAGCTCCCACAGCCAAAATATTGCTTTTAGGAGCTACTGGCTCTCAAATTCTTTCCCTAATCTACTCCTAAACTAAGAAGCACAAAATCAGTCCCAAAACTGTCCTTGTCTACCTTTCCTTTTAAAAAACAACAACAAATAAAGCAGACATATTCCAACATCATCACTACCATTGGTGAACATAGTTAATAGTCCTCACTTTGCACTTAAAGAGCTTCCAGAAAGCAAAGGGAATATTTTAAAAATGAGGGTGAAAGAGAAGGCCCTTTGGAGACATTCCTCCCTAAGGGAAGCAACACAGTTCTATGGACAGAACACAGGCTTGGCATCTAGATACACTCACCCCTGGGTCCTAGTTCTGACACTTCTAGTTTCTAAGCCCTGGCACATGAAAGACTAACAATCAATATTTGCTGAACAGATGAAGTTTACTTAACTTCTTTGAGCCTCAGTTTCCTGATCTGTATAAAGGAGGCGATTATTTTCACCATGGAAAGTTGTTTTACTGATGAGATCATCTCGCACATGAAGTGTCTGGCATTTAATCCATACTCATTCAATGATAGCATTAATGATTACATCTTGGGATAAAATTAAAACAGAAGGCAAAACTAGGATAGCACATTCCAAATACTGCACACGGCCCACTTTGCCTTGAGACTACCATTTTGTATATTTCCAGGGCAATAGGGACATGGCCGGCATCTATCTCCTAAGTCTTGGGGTGACCCAAAACCTCAAACTTTTGTTTTGAGCCATCAGCCTTCAGCCCTCTCTCCAGCCAGTCTCCAAGCAGGGTTTGTGTGACCCTAACAACATTGCCTTTGTTAATTGTCTTCCTTGTTCTTCTTCCCTATCCTTCATGCCCCTGGGGAAGAAATCACAGAAACTCGAAATTCTAAAAAGAGGTCAGGAGGGATCTGAGCCAGAGCAAAGGTCTTGGATTACCCACATACCGATCAACTAAGGTTGCCTATTCTTGAAACGGCAACTGACGCTAGAGTATTAGCTGAGAAAGATCATCATCTGACCCGCCCTCCGTTCCAAGGTGAGTGTGCAGTGACAGTCCTCAAGTTGGGCTTTTTATCACAGCTTAAACAAATATTTATGTATTAAGTACAAAAAGCAGGCAATCGCTCTTCTCTGTCTTTTAAGAACAATGCAACTCTTCTTCTCGAACATTTTACAGGGAATCAGTGTGCTCCTGCCCCTGGGCTGGAAAGGGAAACTGAAGAGCTATTAAGAAGTCTGAGACAGGCTATGTGGTGGTGCCGATGACATGGCCAAGAAATGGAAAACTTGTCCAGATGGGGACGCTTGGCATGGTAATGTTCCCAGAGAAACAAAGGTTCTGAGCCTTCCATCCATCAAACCATTGTTTGTGATGTGGTCCCGCTGTTTCCTCCTATGTCTGATCCCACTGGAAGACATGATTCTGGTCCTCAAGGACTTTACCATTTAGCAAGACCGAGACTTAAAATAAATAGAAACTGAATAACTTGGGTGATATTAACCACTAAGTGGAAGATGAGTTTCCAGAAAGGGGAACCAATGGCAGCTGGTGATGCTGAAAAGGTCTATGTAAAGAAGATAGAGGGTAAGTTAGGCTATGAATGATGAGTAAGATTTCAGTAAAAGAAGGAACAAAGGAAGAATGTTGGAAAGGTATGTGTGTGTGTGTGTGTGTGTGTGTGTGTGTGTGTGTGTGTGTGTCTGGGGGAAGAGAGATTGAAAGGCAAGGAGGTACTGATAAGTAAGGTACATGCTATTCACTCAAAATCTTCAACCTCACACTCTATTTGTCTCAATCCTCTGCCTAACTTCCCTCCTCTCTCTCAAGCCTCACCTCACAGTTGCCTTTTGTTAACTTTAAATTCCCTCTTCTATCTTGTATCCACGCACCTTACTAATATATGGACTTAAAGTCACGTCTAATGTTTCAAATATGGAAGTTTTAGCTTCCAAACAAAAGCAGATGGCCTTTGCGAGTTCCCAGCACCAGGTCAATTCCATGCTCAGTAAATGTTACCCAGGGGCTGAACTTGAATTTCTTTCCCTCCACTGCAAGTCTCTGAGAGGACGGAAGAGTGTCATGACTGCCATCTTGGCATTCTGGACAAAAGATGTGGGGAACCGAAATGTTGCTAAAAACTGCAAAAGAATACTCAGGGGAGATTAAAGCTCTGAAATTGTAGGGTATCTTCAACAGCTAGCATTGCAAAGACTCATTTTGTCTGTCTGTCTTTCTCTCCTCCTCCCCGTCCCCCCTCCTTCTTCTCCTCCCTCTTCCCCTCCTGCTGCTTCTTTTTTTCAGAATTTTTCACAAATGGGTTCATTCACAAAGAGAAAGCCAAGTTTTGGCTACAACACCTTCACAAAACAGAGACCTTTGAAAACATTGGCCTGGATGAAGGCACATTCTTCGCCTGCCCCCCCCCATGCCTAAATGACTCCCTATAATTTGTTCAGCTTGATTCTACCCTGAATGTCCAGGCGGTTGGGACCCACAGTCCCTCTGGGCCATGAAGGGAAAGCATCCTTCCTCTCCCTTCCTCTCAGAGTCTCTGAGGCAGCTGGCTCTCTGCCGGGCTATGCCAGAAAGTGGCATGACCACCAGGGCGACTGTGGTCAGCACAGGAAGAAAATCTCGGGTATTCACAGCTAAACTATGGTTTGAGAAATGCTGGTGACTGAGGGTTGGCTGGGTAAAGGAGCAAGAATAGCAGCAGAAATGCACTCTTTGACTTGCTTCTCCCCAGAACAGGCTCTAAAAGAACCACAGAAAGGATCTCAATGTTCAGGGCTGGGCTTAGCACAGTCTTAGCCCTATAGAGGGCCAGGCCAGGCCCAGCAGGAGACTCCCTCGGGGCCCTTCTGAGGATAACGTAGGAATTCTCAAGGACCTTCCCATTTCAGAGTAGCATTCCTTCGACCTTAAGAAAGACCCTGTAGAGCTCAGGATTTTCCACTCCAGTTCAAAATCTGAGATTCTGTCTCTTCCATTGAAGACAATGTGGCAACCCTGTTCCTATGACTTCAGTGGGCACTGCTTGTGCTGGTAAGACCCCAGGATCTGCACTGCCAAGTTGAATAAGGAATCTACCCACAGTGATTGGGTTTTTTTCTTTCAATTGCTCCTCTCACAGTGGAATAGACGTGGGGCACGTTTCTGTTATGGTACATGTGTCTGGCCTCTGCATAACTAAACTTCTTCCATCCTAACTCACCACCTCATGGAGGCCCCCTACACTGAGGAAACAGAGATAGGAGGTATCCCCTTTCTCTTCCATTTTTTCCTTAAAACAAATGGGTCTGGACATGGGCAAGCATATTTGTAGCAAGAGATTGCACACTGGAATAGGGTCAGTGATCTAAGCTACTTATTTTTTTTAAGATTTTATTTATTTGATGGGGGGAGGGGTGGGGGGAGGGGCAGAGAGAAAGAAACTCTAGCAGACTCCCTGCTGAGTGAGGAGTCCAATGCTGACTGGATCTCACCTCCCTGAGATAAGACCTGAGCCGAACTCAAGAGTCAGATGCTTAACTGACTGTTCCACCCAGCGTCCTGCTGTTCAGTTACTTTTATTCACTGAAGAGAATCCGCAAAAACACAAGAGGCCCTCAGGACATGCAAATAAAATACGGCAGCATATTTCAGATTCAGATTTCAAATGAAACATTAGCATCTTTGGGAGCAGCTCGAGCAGGCTGGCACCCACTAGGCAAAGCATCTAGAACGAGTTGAGACTGCTCTGTCCCAACTGAGGAACACCTGGGGAGGGTACAGTAGTCCCGCCTTCTCGGCAGTTTGGCTTTCTGCAGTTTCAGCTGTACCCACAGCCAGCTGTGGTCTGGAAGCAGACCCTCGTCCTTCTGATCTGTAGTCGGGTCAGTCGGAGCCTCACGGTACGTCACCACACCTGTGTCAGTCCCCTCACAGCGCCTCCTCACGGAGGCCGTTTCTCCTCTCACATCATCACAGAAGAAGGGAGAGTATGGTACAGTAAGATATTTTAAGAGAAGGGCCACATTCACATAACTTTTGTTAGAGGATATTGCTCTAATTGTTTTATTTTAATTATTGTTAATCTCTTAGTGTGCCTGCTTTATAAATTAAACTTTATCCTAAGTACGTGTGTATAGGAAAAAACATGGAGGGTTCGGTACTGTCCGCAATTTCAGGCACCTTGGAACGTATCCCTGCAGAGGAGGGGGGACTGCCGTAGTTTAAAGGAAGCAAGTCGCCTTTGCTTAGGACCAAGCTTGCGCACCGTCTTCCAGCTGAAGAGATGGAGGGGGGCTTGCTTTTTAAAGGGGCATTCAATGTGGCTGACCAATTTTTCTTCCATAAAGACTGATGTTTAGAGAAAACCCTTTGGCAGGCTGATTGCAATCTTGTTTGTACCAGAGCAATAGAACTCCTGGTTATAAATATGCAAAGCATAATGAAAAGATTACAGCTCGGCGGCTGGGGTGCAAATTGGTCTGGGTTGTTTACTGCACGAGGAATGCCTTCGCTCCACCCCGCTCTCCCAGTGCAATCCCACACACAGGAGAATCCATGAACACAAATACCTTTCTCTGTCCCATTTCCCTGCTTCCCAGAGCTTGGACCTGGCCTTGTGGAAGTGAGAAGCCACACCTGGGCAGGAAGTGCGCGGTAGAAGGAGGGGCAGTGAAGGAAACAGGCTCCCGGATCCAGGACTGACCACCCTGGACCTCTTTCAGTTCTGCAGAATTTGTGGCTCCCACAGAGTGGATTGGTACCACGCTAACCATGCATTTAAGTCTGCGTCAATGATCTCCAAGAGGTAAAAGGAGGTGTGTGGAACCTTCCCAGTCTCCCCTCTCGCCTGATGTGCATCTTTAAAGCCGGGCCAAATCTGTTCTAGAAGAGGGTGATTGAATGGGTGATTAAATTCTGGGGTTGGAATCCTGGCTCTGTCATCTGCAAGCCCTGGGTCCTTGGGCAAATCTCTTAGACTGTTTTCCCACGCCAGCTTTGTCGGTCCTGTGAAGTCAAAATGAGCCCACGCACCTAAAACATCATGTCTGGGACACGGGAGGGGTTTCGTCAGTGAGGCTGTCACCAGAATGCTGGACACAGACATGGCAGACAGTGGCAGAAATGGCCATTCATTGGCCATTTACATACAATGGTTTTCCTGGCGTGGCTCTGCCGAAGCCTCTGGTTTCAATCTGCTCTCAGCCTGGGCCTGCTACTACCTGCGGCCATTCTGATGCCAAGTCTTAGTGTTCACCACCCTCTCTTCATGGCAGCTTAGTATTTTTAATCCTTCTCTGCTCCAGTCTCTTGCCTTGCCACTTTCCTCAAGAAAACAACACCATTATACTGAAACGAGGTGGGAGTTTCCTCATTCCACTTAGAGTTATGTTGTAAATCTTTGAACACCAGTTCCCAGGGATTTCCTAGCCTAGACTGATGAAGCAGTTGGCACATGGGTGCTTAGCCTGTTTCTGTGAGAACCAGATCTAGATTTTGCCTCCTAACCAGGAAAGAAATAGAAGGCAAATCATTCTATCAGGGGCCAGGCAGTGAGCCGTGGCACGCTGGAAATGGATGTGAGGGCTTGAGGAGAGGACTATTGGTAAAGATGTGGGAAGGGTGTAGGGAAACCAGAGGGGATGATGAGGAAGCCTGCAGCAAGGAATGGTGGGGGATGGCTAGCAACCCTAAGCCTAAAGGGGCCAGATGAGGGGGCTGTTCCTAGACCGCGATTCCTAGAACCTTATAGAGGGTCTCTCTGACAGGAGTGAAGGGTGCGTCCATCCAGCCTGTGGGGTAACCTCACAAGAAGATCCCCTACCCTCACTCTCCTCCCTCCCTCATATTTCCTGCCCAGGCTGTGCTCCGCACCGGCTGAATCCACCCAGAAGCTGGAGGGCATGAGACCCCTGTGGTAATCCCTACTGCTCAGCCTTCCCTCTCAGGGCAGAGAGCAGGATGGAGAAGGGGGGCGAGAACTTCAGGCAAACAGAAGACAAGACATTTGGGGAGAAAAATCAGTAATACACCATAGGATTGCACTGATGTTGGCCAGTGTAAAGTCCAGATACCCAGGTGGGTGAGCCCTCACCCTCACGACCTACAACCTACTAATTGTTACTAATCCCCCCCCCCACTCTCTCTCTGTCTCGAGCAAAACAGCCAATTTCCATGGAACTATTTCTTCTTTTAAAGAGGCTACCAGTTGTTTAGTAATACATTATGAAAATTACAAATAGGAAATAATTAAACCAGAGTAATCACCACTAACAGAACACTGCATGGTAATAATATCAAAGCTGCAAGAAGTGAGGATCTCTCACCCCTTCAGAAAACGGAGAGATATAAAGTGTACCTACCCTCAACACCTTATTCCTTGTAATTCCCCGTCCACAATGGAAGTAGACACGATGCCCTAGCTACTTAATGCTTTCACCACACGTTCAGTTTCTCTTTGCGGCCCCTAGCCCGTCAGTCAGACTCATTGACCCCAGGATTTCGTCCTTTTTGCCTTCATCAAAACTTATTTGTCCTGTGTCCCGTTGCCCAGAGACCATGTTCTTCTGGGAAACTACTAAACAAATTTGTAAACAAGATTTTAGAGCCAATAGTACTTTCTGTGATATCTGTTTTACTCAAGCTTTTTTCTTAACTTCTTACCTCAAAGCTTATAATTTTTAGCTTTTCTATCAATGGGGTTAACCATAAAGAGCATGGATTCCCCTCTGGCCTGTTACTGATTTTTTTCTGTATCGATTAAAGATTAAAATCCCTATATGGAAGTTTTTGTTAGGTTAGCTTCCCTGGAAACAGACTTGGAGACAGAGAATTGTGTGCAGAAGGTTCTTGAGAGAGTGTCTTGGGAGATACACTTAGAAGGACCTGAGGAAGGCAGGACTGGGGAAAAGCAGGAGCTGGTCCGCCAAGCACCTGCAGCAGAGGCCTCCCATTCCTATGGGAAGCTCTGGAGCTGAGAAGTCCCTTCAGAGAGGTCCTAATTGAGGCAAATGTGCTTGCGGCCTCACATCAGCCAGTTACTGGCTGTCCCTGAAAGCGTAACCCTAGGTGAGGCTGTTCTCTGTAGCCAAGGGTGATTCCCATGAGCCATGTAGCTATGGCCCGGCCTCAGCTGATAGGCCCAGCAGTGGAGGTATGAGTACATTCCTGCTGAAGGGGGGACCACACGGAGCTCCGCAGCATCCACGATGAGCCACTCACATCCACTTGCAGCTAATGGTAATTTTGGCCCATCTGGACATGGCTTCTCCAGGGTCCTGGCTGGTCTTGTTTCTTGTGAAAACCTAGAAGTGCTAGTGAGATGAATGCTAGCCCTACTGCTGCACTTGACCTTGCAGTCATAATTGAGGCTCTTGCTTCTCAAGCTAGGTTTTTCTCACGCTCAACCAGCAGATCTATTGATCGAGGTAGGTAGCTTGGTGGGGTGACTTAGACCTTTCCTGAATTACCAGGTTCTTCTCAGGCCCTGGCTGCTGTGCCTGTGCATAAACCTCTAAGTCCAGGAATAGGAGCAGCAAAAGACGTCCAGTCAAGGCCCTACAGGCACGAGAGGCAAACTCATAGACCTGGAATGTGTATCAATCCTAATCAAGGTAAATTTCTCCTCCTTCTAGGACTTAAAAGATTCAGAAGAATTGATCTGCTACCAAATGTCTGGTAAGGGTGCCATGTTGGAGACACAGCATCACTTTTTGTTACTGACATGTTGGATGGACATGCAGCAGCGTCATTAGCCTTGGTGTCATGGTGTTGACCAGTCAGCCTTTGCGAGCATGTTGTTGGCCAACGCGTAAGCCTTCATCCTTACCATCATGGCTGCTCTGTTTCTGAATCCACTGTACAAACACTGGGGTTGAAGAGGACAGAGGCTGGCTGATACCTACTAGCTGTTAGTTACTAAGTTTTCTGTAGTATAGGCTCTCTGGTCATGTCTACCCACATAGGCCCATCCATGTGCCTCTTCCCCAGATACACTCATCCCCAGTCTTTTACTTGTTCTCTTTGTAGATCCTGGCAAACCAACCAGGCCACCTGCCATATACTCCAAGAGTATCCCCTTCCAAGGACTATCCCAGTTGCCAACTACTTCAGGTTTGATGTCCTGGAAACCAGATTCTAAGATACAAAGGTGCATGCAGAAGATTTACTTTTGAGTGCATTCAGGAGATAAAGCTTTGAGTAATTGAAGGAAGCAAGACTGGGGAGAAAGATAGCCTGAAGCAAGGGGGCTAGTAGACCTTTCTACACCCACATCTGTTAGTCACTGGTCACAACTATCCCAGGCAGGGGATCATAATCTTGGATGAGACATACTTTCAGCGGAAGGCAGTTTCTGGTGAGGGACATAACTCTGTGTTGTCAGGATGCAATATTTCTAGGAGCTGGGATATGGTTATGTCAGTCCTGAGGAAGCAATCTCAGGAATGTACCACAGTATCAACTACAGTGTTAGACCATAAGTTTGTTCTAATTCAGGTTCAAGTTTTATGTATTGTTGTGTAAGAAATCCCCCCAAAACTTAGTTTCTGTGGATCAGGAACTTAGGAGCAGTTTAACTGGTTGGCCCTGGTGCAAGGTCTCTCACAAGGTTGTAGTGAAGATGTTGGCTGAGCCTGCAGTCATCTGGAGGCTTAACTGGGGCGGGACAATCCACTTTCAAGATGGCTGACTCACACTGCTAGCAAGTTGGTGGTGGCTGTTGTCCAGAAGCCTCAATTCCTGGCCACACGAACATTGCCACAGGGCTGTTATAAGAGTCCTCATCACAGAGCAGCTAGTTGATCCCTGAGAAGGTGTTCCAAGAGAGAGCAAGGCAGAAGCTGCAATGTTTTAATGACTCACCCTCAGAAGTTACACACTGTTGTTTCTATATATCCTGTTGGTTATGCATGGCGGCCCTGTTCATTGTGGGAGGACACTACACAAGGGCATGAATACCAGAAGGCAAGACCATTGGGGTCATCTTAGAGACTAGCTACTATGAAGAGATTTCACAGATACAGAAGTCTTGAACCAAAAGTTCTACCAAATGCTCATGTCATTTTAATATTTAACATAGTGTTTGAGGGAGGTTAAAGGGCTGTAAGCACCCAGAACTTGAAGCTGGTTGGAATCCATCCTACTTGAGGACCATCACTTCTCTCTCTGCCACATTTTTAAATGATGTGCATAGAACTCTTTTTTCAGAAAGCAATCCATCACTGCAATATTAGTCTACTGCTGCAGATTATGCCACAACTTAAAAACATATAATTTATTGCCCTAGAAATAGACTGAAAAAAATCATGTCATTGTGCTCTAAAAGCTTATGCCACGAGGGTGCATCCATTCTGATTCAAGTCTTCTCATATTTTCCAGGATTCCATAGAGAAGCTTATATGTCATCATCTTGGAAATCTAAATGCCAAACGGTGGTTTTATGATTATTTTACACTTCTTTTCAAGACAAGGTATTTACCTTATGAGTGGTAATGATACTCATAAACAATTATTAAGGTCTGTTAGCCAACACTGCAAAGGCAGAGAGCTAAACTTGGTTTGAGACAATACAAAGAAAGAAAAACATATGGTTTGTACTCTTCTGTTTTTGTTTTTTAAGTAGGCTCCATGTGTGGAGTCCAACAGGGGGATTGAACTCATGACCCTGAGGTCAAGACCTGAGCTGAGATCAAGAGTTGGACACTTAACTGACTGAGCTACCCAGGTGCCCCATATGGTTTTTACTCTTAAAGACTTTGGTATCTTGTGAGGGTAACAGCACAAACCCATAATGAGCCCATAAGAACTACACAGATGCAGCAACCAAGCCAGAAACATCCATGGGAATACAATCCTAGCAAAGATCTCGCTGGCCTCCATCTCTTAGCAAATGCTTTTTTAACCTAGAAACAAACCTGGTTTGAAAATAGAAGAGCAAATCCCTTCTTCTGCTAGCTTCATGTCAGGGATGGACTGGAAGAGAGGAGAGCAGAGGTCAGTTCTTACTGCCCATCACCTTAGTGGCCAGGAAGAGTCAACACCAGGTATAAATAGAATATGGCCTCTCACATGCACTCTCTACCCACCAGATCACACCACATCCCCTTGACTGAGGGATGCCCTTTTGCCCAAGGCTGTAATTCATTTTCATGACTACCAGAAAGGCCAGAACAAACACATTTCTCCCAACAGGACCTACATTTATTTTGTAGATAAAAAATCAATATCCTTTATTTTGTGGAGACGTGTGCAATTGGTTTAGAAGCATTGTACTCAGGTCTAATAGGAAAAGTCCATGTGACCTGAACTTAATTTACATGCTGGACTTGGAATCAAGAGGAATGAACTTTGACTTACCCACTCATTCATTCAACAAATTCATTGCTCATGCAGGTATTATGTTGGACAAGGAGAATACAGAGCTTAAGAGAATAAATAAATAAAATAGAGTCCTTGTCCTAAGAAACTCATCCTCTAGTGGAAAAAACAGATAAACACAACAGAAATTAATAAACCTTCTGATAAAAATGTGTACTGAACTTTGGGAGAAAATCTTAGACTTCGTTAGGTGAAGATGGGGGAAGAAAATGTGCTCTAAGTAAAGGAAATAGCATTTTCTAAACATGGAAACCAGAAAGAACGTGACTTGTTCAGTTAATTATAGCTGAAGTTTAGAGAGTTTATTGGAAAGGAGTAAGAGACAACGCTGGCGTGATTCTGGTCAGGAGAGCTGTGGTGATGTGAGCCCTGCCCAGGAGAAGGGTACTGAAACCTTCGGAAGGACCTTATGAGGAGTAAAATGATTAGGTTTGCCAAAAAAAAAAAAAAATCACTCTGGGAACAGCAAAGAAGAAGGATAAGAACGGATCAAAAATGGATCCCCAGGGAATTCCCACATTTACGAGAGAAGCAGAGCCAAGGAGCGGCCAAACAATTAAGAGGAAATCCAAGAGAGTGGTTTTGCGGACTAGAAGGAGAGTGTCTGGGGGGAGACAAGGCATGGGAGACAAGCCCAATGCCACAGAGAGGTCAAGGAAGGCAAGGACTGAACCCCGTCTAGTAGATTAGCAATCAGGAAGGAACTGGAGCCCTTAGTGAGAAGAATGGCTGCCAAGTGGGAGAGGTAGACTGCAGGTAAGAAGGAATGGGAGTCAGGAAGAGGAGACAGTGAGTGCCACCATCTCTGTCATCCTGGTTCTGCTGGTGTGAAGGCCTCTCATCAGAGGAATCAGGTAGTCGAGGGATTTTATTTTATTTTCTTAAGATGAGAGAGATTGGAGCACATTCCTCTATGAGCGCAAGGTACAGGAAAAAGCGTGAGCAATTGAAAGAGCAAATTCCTGAGGATGTGGGAAGGTATGGGATCTAGAGCCTGGGTTTGAGGGCTTTGCCTGAGCCTGGAGGAAAGACACCTCTTCTATGGTCCAATGAGAAGATGGAGAGAGGGGTGATATTGAAATGGAGGCTTTCCCTCTGCTGCCTCCTGCACTGTCTGGGAAGTACAGGGTAGAGTCTCTGCCAGGTGCAGAGGGGAAGGTGTGGTGGGCCGAAGACATAGAGACAGGCTAGGAAAGTCTGAAATAGCCCCTGGGGAGGATGGGAGAGAGAGGCCATCCAGTATATCTGGAAGATTTCTGGCATCATCATGGGGGCTCCTGTCCTCTGGTATGGGAAGGAAGGAGAGAGCCAGATGCTGCTAGACTCTGCGAGTCTGGCCAACACAGGTCTCTTCCCTGGGACCTCTCTCTGAGGTTTCTGCCATTTTAGCTGTCACTGCTGTTTCTTTTCTTGCTCCTTTTAAAAAAAGAAGTAACTATGCATCCACAGGCGGTGTGTCATAACTGAGGAGAGATGGCACTTCCTCTCTATGTGCCTGAAAAAACAGAGTGATTCAGCTTCTGGTGTATTAATTAGAGTGCAGTCTACTTCCATGAAAATAGAGTCTATTGTAAGATCTTTATATAGTTAAACCTTTAGTGACAACAACTCTTGGAACACATCCAGAGCAAAGCGCTCCATCTACTACAATATTTGTTTTCAGAACACACGAGATAGTTCCATGCAGTTTGGTAAGTATTTATGAAGAACCCTCTGTGCGCCTACAACCATTTTTATAAAATCTATATAAAATGCTGCAGTTCTGTTTGGGGGCACAGATAACAACCCTCGATCATTTTGTAGCTCATTTGTGGAAAATTTTATGACCACAGTCATAGTATAATTCTTACAAGTTTATTTTTGATCATTCTTCCTTCCAAAATTCTTCCGTGATCTCAAAACAAAACAAAATCAAAAACAAAACCCAAGCCCTCCTCCAGCTAACACTGCACACTCTGACCCCCCAAGGACTGAAGAGGGGGTGGGGGGAGGCTTGAAGATGAAAGCAGTGCACGAGAACAGAGACGATGACAAACTCAAATCCCCAAACCAATTACTTGTCAGAAACAAAGCTCATGTCTCTTTGGCCTTGCTTTTATTTTGGGAAACACGGAATCCCTGGGCAGGAATGGGACTTTCCTTTGACTTGAGGCATGGGCCACTCCTGCTGACAGCTCAAGGAACCACCACAGCTAGTCCTCTCGCATTTGGGGGGCTGGACTCTAGCATGGCACGATGTAGCGACAAGCCTTTGGTTTGTGCAACCAGCACTTACTCGTTTTATTTTTATTTAAGGGAAGAAGCAGGCATCTTGCAACCCTTCACGGCAGACACGGTGCTGCCTTCGATCTAAGGGCAGGATTGGAGAATGGGCTCTTCTGCTCTTCTCTTTCTGGGCACCTTATGCAAGACCCACAGTCTTTCACAATTTTTTACAATATGTTAGAAGCTATACTATCTATCATCTATGTGTGCACTTGTTGGTTTGCTGTCTGCCTCCCTATGAAACTAGTTACCAAGAAGATGGGGTTCGGTCTCTTCCCTTCACTCCTGCTTCCCCAGTACCTAGAACAGTGCCTGGCACAAGCAGTGCTCAAGAAGTATTAGCTGAATGGACGAAATGGACATTCAACTTAGAGATCTTATTCCCTTTCTATCATCATACATCCCCAGACGTGGGTAGATGTGAGGATGAGTGAGGGCCTTGAGTCCCGAGCATCTGAAAACTGTGGAGTTCCCAGCTTTGATGGAATGAGGTTTTTCTCTCCCTTAAGACTCATAACTCAAAGTGTGGGATTTGTTATAACTCCCGTCGGTTCCAAATGAGGCTGAAGAGACGTGTGGGTGGTCGTCCGTGCCCCTCTCACAGGAGGAATGACTGGCGTTTGGATCATGTCAGTAGAGTCGTGCAATTATACATTGTCAGGCTAAAAGATCGCCAGTCTAGGCCGGTTTGCCCCACCGCAGAGTCTTCTGAGCTACTTTTTAAGAGTCTACGGAACTGCACATATATTCCCAAATCAAGCCATGCTGGCTCTTACTAGGACAACCACATACCTTATAATTCAAACGGACTACTTAGACATGGAATGGGGAGGCTATTAATAATTACACCAGACAAAATCATAAATGGAGACTATCGCAGAAAAACCAGGGTGAATACGTGATTGTTCAATAAGTGGAAGTGATTCACAGGATTTTTAGAAACATGAGTTCTGGGAAGTGAAAAACGATAGGAACTGGGGAGAAGAAGGCTTTAAGGGGTCTTTCTGCTGCTGCTATCAGGCAATTTTTTTTGCAGATTTTCCCAGGTCAGAAAGACCGATCCTCAGTCACGTTGGAAATTTCTCCCATTTCAACAAGCTCCCTGACATTCACACGTTCTTTCAATCTGAACCGCACGTTTCACGCGAAGACAGAAACGCCAGCTACCATCAATTCAGAACAACTTTCCCTGAGCTAAGTAATTCAATGCCTTATATCAGCTTCTTCCCCTTGTTTTCCAATCTTTTAATCAGATTTGTTGGTCTCTTCTAACAAGTTCTTGTTAGAACCTCTTTTCCAAAGTTCTCTATCCCACTGACATTTGATACCGAGAGTCCACCCGGTGTTGCGGGAAGGAGCAAGTTGACATTATTTCTGTTGTACTATAGCTGCGAGAACAATCAAGCAAAGAGAATGCAGCCCTTGATTCCAGCCTGTTACAGGTCAACATCTATCCATGAACGTTCCTTTAAGAATTTAAAACACATCAGAGCCACCTACGAAGTCTCTACCATGCCACAGTTTTCCAGACAGCAACAGCTTGCTCTTAATCTTTTAGAAATGAGCTACCACAGAGACCCCCAGCTTATCTTGTCTAAACATGAGATACAAAGGGCTTTTCTAATTTTGTGATTGTAGAGTGCTCCTTTCACAGATGTTTTGATGTTTGAGGGAGCAGGCAATGTCGAGAATGTGGGAGATGACATGTGGAGGGACAAGTCAGAGCTCAGGAGGCACGCTTGGCAAGAAGAACACACCAGTTGAGTGCAAGTATTGTGTCATCCTTCATTTTGGTCTCGCAGACCCCAGCACCCAGACTCCAAGACTGACAGGGGCTTGAACACCAGTGAACGCAACCCCTCACCTCACGAACTCTAGTACCACAGCTTCTTTCTGTCAAGACAGGTCTTGGAGAAGATGGAACAATGTGTCGCCACACGTCATTTTTGGTTTTACTAAAGTCTGTGCCTCTTTCATCTGATGTAATTCTTTCCAAAAAGCAAGAACTCTTCCTATCTTCCAGATCTCTTTCAATGCAGTAATTTGCATAAGACACTAAAGAAAACTGTGTTTAAGATCTCTTTTTTTTTAATTTTAATGTTTTTTAATTATATTATGTTAGTCACCATACAGTACATCCCTGGTTTCTGATGTAAAGTTCGATGATTCATTAGTTGTGTGTAACACCCAGTGCACCATGCAATACATGCCCTCCTTACTACCCATCATCAGCCTATCCCATTCCCCCATGCCCCTCCCCTCTGAAGCCCTCAGTTTGTTTCTCAGAGTCCATAGTCTCTCATGCTTCATTCCCCCTTCTGATTACCCCCCCTTTCTTTATCCCTTTCTTCCCCTACCGATCTTCCTAGTTCTTATGTTCCATAGATGAGAGAAATCATATGATAATTGTCTTTCTCTGCTTGACTTATTTCACTTAGCATTATCTCATCCAGTGCCGTCCATGTTGCAGCAAATGTTGAGAACTCGTTCTTTCTGATAGCTGAGTAATATTCCATTGTATATATGGACCACAGCTTCTTAATCCAGTCATCTGTTGAAGGGCATCTCAGTTCCTTCCACGATTTAGCTATTGTGGACAATGCTGCTATGAACATTGGGGTGCATATGGCCGTTCTCTTCACTACGTCTGTATCTTTGGGGTAAATACCCAGTAGTGCAATGGCTGGGTCATAGGGTAGCTCAATTTTTAACTTTTTAAGGGACCTCCACACTGTTTTCCAGAGTGGCTGTAACAACTTGCATTCCCACCAACAATGTAGGAGGGATCCCCTTTCTCCACATCCTCTCCAGCAATTGTTGTTTTTTGCCTTGTCAATTTTTGCCATTCTAACTGGCGTAAGTTGGTATCTTAGTGTGGTTTTGATCTGAATTTCCCTGATGGCTAATGATTTTGAACATTTTTTCATGTGTCTGTTAGCCATTTGTATGTCATCATTGGAGAAGTGTCTGTTCATATCTTCTGCCCATTTTATGATTTGCTTACTTGTTTCTCACATATTGAGTTTGAGAAGTTCTCTGCAGATCTTGGATACCAGTCTTTTATCTGTAGCCTCATTTGCAAATATATTCTCCCATTCCGTGGGCTGCCTCTTAGTTTTTTTGACTGTTTCCTTGGCTGTGCAGAAGCTTTTTATCTTGATGAAGTCCCACAAGTTCATTTTATCTTTTGTTTCTCTTGCCTTTGGGGATGTGTCATGAAAAAGGTTGCTTTGGCCGATGTCGTAGAGGTTGCTGCCTATGTTCTCCTCTAGGATTTTGATGGATTCCTGTCTCACATCAAGGTCTTTCATCCATTTGGAGTTTATCTTTGTGTATGGTGTGAGAGAGTGGTCAAGTTTCATTCTTTTGCATGTAGCTGTCCAATTTTCCCAGCACCATTTATTGAAGAGACTGTCTTCTTTCCACCGGATGTTTTTTCCTGCTTTATCAAAGATTAGTTGCCCAAAGAGCCGAGGGTCCATTTCTGGGTTCTCTATTCTGTTCCATTGGTCTACGTGTCTGTTTTTGTGCCAGTACCATGCTGTCTTTGTGATTACAGCTTTGTAGTACAGCTCGAAATCAGGCATTGTGATGCCCCCAGCTTTGTTTTTCCTTTTCAACAGTTCCTTGATGATTTGGGGCCTTTTCTGGTTCCATACAAATTTAAGGACTATTTGTTCCAGTTCTTTGAAAAATGTCATCGGTATTTTGATCGGGATAGCACTGAAAGTGTAGATTGCTCTGGGTAGCATGGACATTTTAACTACGTTAATTCTTCCGATCCATGAGCATGGAATATTTTTCCATCTTTTTGTGTCTTCCTCAATGTCTTTCAAGAGTGATTTATAGTTTCTAGAATATAGGTCCTTTACGTCTCTGGTTAAGTTAATTCCAAGGTAACATATGGTTTTTGGTGCTATTGTAAATGGGATGGATTCCTTAATTTCTCTTTCTTCAGTCTCATTATTCATGTATAGAAATGCAACTGATTTCTGAGCATTGATTTTGTATCCTGCCACACTACTGAATTGCTCTATAACTTCTAATAGTTTGGGCGTGGATTCTTTTAGTTGAAGTCTTCTACTGGGGCAGATGAAGCAAGCACTCCACATTTTTATTCAAGCTTCAACAAGCACCTGAACCTTTGCATCTCACCTCTACCTCTGTTTACAAAGTAGATGGGTCCACAAAGTTTTGGGGAAACTGAACTACCTTACAAGGCCAAGGGGCGTTTGTTATTTAAATGACCCCAGCACAAATCTTTCTGTAAGAGGGATTTCTTACTCCATCCCCTTTCCTTTCTTTCTTTGATGTTTGGAAATTATATTTTCAGATATTAAGGTTGTGCAAAGTGAAGACTATTTGTTCTGTTTCAAAGTCTGGAGTTTATTCTCAGAAATAATTGTTGTTATACCAGAGGACATGGAGGCATTTCTCTCTTCCACACGGACTCTCCTGAAGACATTTATCTTCTTCCCTGCCTGCTACCCCCTCCCACAGGGATTCCCATCAAAGATAGACTTTTTCAGATGGCAAGATGATTTTTCCAAAATCACCGCAGTAATCAGCATTTTCATGGTGTGCCTCCCCTGCCGTTCTTAGCTTCGGGAGGAAGATGTCTGAAAACCAGGGTTTGCTTAATTGATCACACAAACTGAAAGTATACTTCGGACCTGTCACCAATCAGTGGCTTCTTCCTGACAGCAGGACTAACCCCAGGTCTTGTCAGAACAGCAGAAACACAGGCGTTGAAATCATGTGGTCTCTCTCTGCACAGTTTTTAAATGGCGGCCAAGAAGGAACAGGCTTCACCCTTGAGGGGAGTGTCACCTCCAGGAACCCAGTGTCTCACTCACAAATACCTGGTATTCATCTGGCTCAACTAGCAATTGCAAGTCAGTCCAGTAAATAATAATGGCTCTTCATTTCACATTCTTACTCCTGTAATGTGACTGACCTGTTGCGGGAGTCCTCCAGCTCGATGGAACATGAGCCAGGGGTGGGTTTCTGTCTTTGACTATAAAGTGCGTTTCTTCCCTTCCCTCCCTCTCCTTTTCCTTCCCTCCTTCCTTCCTTCCTTCCTTCCTTCCTTCCTTCCTTCCTTCCTTCCTTCCTCTCTTCTTCCCCTTCTTTCTTCTTTTCCCCCTTTCCCTTTTTTGGAGGGAGAAGTGTGGTGATGGGCAGTGAATAAAAGGGAACTACAGTCCCTGGAAAACCTTAGTACTGATGGGGCAACCTAAGAATTTGTCGAATTCTGTGGAGGCCAGATAATGACAAAGTTATTGATTGGTTCCTTTTATTTTCTCTAGAATAAAAATACCTCAAAGGCAGAGAATAGATCCCTTTTATGTGAGATGCAATATTAGCAGATTGTGGGAGGTTGATCAATAAAGTTGGTTGAAGTTTTATAGCAATTGTTAGTTGCCTCCCAAGCTCCTATATCCTGATCTGACTTTCCCAGTTTGGGTTTGGGGATCTACACCGTCCCAGGGAAGCTGGGCTAAGCTAATCTGTATATCGATACTCATTTCTATGGGCATTGCTGGAAGCGAATGTATGATTTAAGCCAGATGCTCTCTTTCTTCTGGATGTGAACAAGATGCACATATTGTCCCAGGCGTTGTGAGCAGCCATCCTTCTATCAGAAGAATCATAAGATAAAGCCAACCACGTGAAAGGTAAAGCAGAGAGACAGAAAATCAGGTCCATTTTGACATTCTTGAGCCATTTGATTGAACCTCACTTGAAACCAGATTTACAACTAGATTTTTTAGTTATATTGAGCCAATAAATTCTTTTTATTGATTAATCTCAGTTGAGTTGAAATTTCTGGTATACGGGGCGCCTGAGTGGCTCAGTCGTTAAGCGTCTGCCTTCGGCTCAGGGCGTGATCCCGGCATTCTGGGATCGAGCCCCACATCAGGCTCCTCTGCTGGGAGCCTGCTTCCTCCTCTCCCGCTCCCCCCTGCTTGTCTCTTTCTCACTAGCTGTCTCTCTCACTGGCTTTCTCTGTGTCAAATAAATAAATAAAATCTTAAAAAAAAAAAAGAAATTTCTGGTATGCATGACCCTAATATTACTAATTTTGATAAACCACATCTTTGACTAAAGGAACCAAGTGGGATGAAATACACACACACACACACACACACACACACATACACACACACACACACACACACAACACTTGATCTCTGCACAATGCATTATAACTTTCTTTGGAGGATACATAATATGTAATATGTAACTTAGGATGGAAGTCTAACTACAAAATAAAATCAAAGAGTATGTAACTTAAAAATAACACACAGTCGGTATTCAGTGGTACAAAATGTAGTGCTTTCAGAGAGGAGGTGATCAGTGAAAGAGGATGGAGGGCTTTATGGAGGAGGTGAGATTTAGGCAAGAATATATAAGGTGGATGAAGGAGACATAAACAAGGGGAACAATATGAGCCAAGAAGCCCCGGGCTCTAAAGTGTCTTGAAAGTACTGTGAATGTCAAAGGCACAACCCCCATCAGTTTGGCTTTATACAGTATTCCCCCTAGTTTCTGGTGATGTGATAGTAATGAGTTGAAACTGGCCTCCGTTACTAAGAAAGCCAATACAAGTTCTCTCTGGGTGAGCTCCATCACCTTCCCATATGCAAAAGTCTGGGTGAAATTCAGCTGTCTAGTCTCTTCCCTGTGTTCCCTGCATAATTTCTGCCTCTGAGTTACAGGAAATTTCTTTCTGAAAAGCCATTTGGAGACAGATTGTAATATAATGCTCTTGAACATTCCACTCTAGCAATCGATAAAGGCAGCACTCAATGCAGAAATAATCAAACACAGGATGGAATCTAATATGCACAAAGCTGATATTTTAACTAGACCGAAGAAGCTCAGTGATTCTTTGCTCCAAGCTGTGGCCTGGTTCATTTTCCTGCCTTTGTCTTATATTTTTATATATTTTTAAGGTCAAGCTTTTTGAAGAAGCTTATAGTTATTTTATTCTATTTTAGTTGTTCAAGGTTACATCCAAGGTCAAATCTACATAAAAATAAGCATGTTGGCAACCAGCAAAGAATATGTTATTCTAGGAAGAAATAAAATGGCAATTGTGACCCTGGATCCCCTGCCACACCCTCCTCACACTCTCGTTTGACTCTTTAAGGAAGAAGGCTGAATGCTCACACCAGCATGTGCCAAGCAAATCAGAACTGCTTTCTTGGGAAAGATAAGCTTTTCTAGTAAAAAGACATCCTGTCCTTGCTGAATCACCCTCAGGTGGGGGATGGGAGATAGTGTGGGGACATCATTTGCATTCTATAATAGGGGTTGCGAGCAAGATGGAAAACAGTGTTTCTCCCCATTCTTTCTCTCTCACCATGATCGTGTTCACCTTCCCTTTCTGGAACCGTTCTCTGTAGATATGTCCCATGGTAATCAGATCAACATTCTGAACCTGTGCTTTAAAACCGCCCTCGTAAGTAACTCAACACATCGTAAATAATGAGTCATCAACAACAACAACAACAACAACAACAACATCCTCTGCAGAAGATTTAAAGAAAATCACTCTCACTATGATCATTGTTTTAATCCTTAGAAAAGGTGACGGGATTTATAGAACAGTAGCTAAAGAAATAGGATCTTTCGAGTCTTCCATAGCTCAAGACAGCATTCCTAAGATTTGTGGGTGAAGGGACTTTGGTGTTACCTTTTAATGAACATTGGTGTCACTATGATTTATTAAATTGGTGTTACTCTCCCCCCAACCCCCCCCATGCCAACCACCACCACCACCTGCATACTCATGTAATTATAGAACTGGAAGAGAACAGGGACAGTTCAGATCCCTACATGACCAAACTGGGATCATGGAAGTTCAAGAATGTTATGATAATGCAAGGATTTACTCTCTGGCGAGGCCTGAAAAGCCAGTGTGTCATCAGAAGGACTGAAGCCATTAAAGACTCAGGAGTGATCGGGTTGATTCCTAAATCCTTACGTGGTCAATCAGGAATAACATACAATGGATTACTACTCAGCAATAAAACAGAATGAGCTATTGATACTCTGGACAGCATTGATGAATTGCGAAATAATTATGCTCAATGAAAGAAGCCAGACAAGCAAGGGTACATACTGTACAATTCCATTTATACACATTTCTGGAAAATGCAAACTAATCTAGAGTGACAGAAGGCAGTTCAGTGGTTGTCTGGGGTTGGCAGGAGGTGTGAGTAGGGGCAGGAGGGAGGAATTACAAGGGGGCACAAGGAAACTTAGAGCTGAATTATATGATCCTTCTATTAATTATGGTGATGGTTTCATGGGTATATTCATATGTCAAAAAGTATCAAATGGTACACTTTAAATATATGCACTTTATCATTCATTGTATGTTACCTCAATAAAGCTGATTTTAAAACTCTATGATAAAAAAACAGGGGATGAGGGATTTGCTTAGGGAACAACAAAGGCAACTGTGGACTGTCTCCCAGCGCAGCCCAGACACTTTTATTGGTGTTTATTCCCTTCCAGTTTCAATCTATCACCTCAAAAATGAGTTCTTGTCCTGCTATTTTACTTTGTATCTCTAGAAAAGAAGTATACCTAAACCAGAGCAACTGGTTTCTATGACAACCCTTCTTACTAAGTTAGGATGACATCTAAGGAAATTCTTATGGGGGGAGGGGCGGGTATATCATCATCACCTACTTACAATCTAGACATGAATCATATTTTCAATCTAGAAACTTAATGCTCTTCATTGTTTGCCAGAAGAGTTTTGGTGGGAGAAGTTTCCTAACTCTCAGTCCTCAAATAATACATGTAATTGTGGGGAAAAAATGAACATCTAGACAATTGACTTGGTTCCTCCAAAAAGTTTGTGGTAGGGAAGTAAAAGATAAAGACAGATGGAAGATATATAATGCAGTGAGAGGCCCTCGGTAGAATCCTTGTTCAATCAAATCAGCTGTACATAGACTCCTTTGGGACAACTGGGAACTGTGAGATCTAAGTGTGTGGGATATGATAGAAGGAATTTCATGAGTGGGAAAATGGCACAGCTGCTCATGAAAATGTCTGCAGTGCTTGGAGCTGGGTAAGAAGGATGAGAGGAGATATGCCTGAGGGCTGGGCTTCACTCTCAAATTCTTCAGTAGAGAAAGTTAGGGGAGGTAAAACTCTTGATAATCTCTGGATCCGGGTGATGCTCTATAGAGTTCCGTATATTATCCTTTTTACCTTTGTATATATTTGAATTTTTCATCATAAAAATGTTAAAAGACTCATTAAAGTACTTAGCACGTTTTAAAAAGAGAAGGGGGCGTAAATCACAGTGATGACCTAAGGGGAAAGAATAGACCTGATCTGCCAATAAGAAGATGGGTTAGGGGGTGGGTGGTGGGTATGGACCTGCCTCAGATCTCTTTCTAGAAGTGACCGAGCCTCACTCACTAAGTGACCTTGGAGGAGCCTCTTACTCAAGGAAAACTGGGGAATGTGCCTGGCCTGCCAGGTGTGTGTGAGGAAGTTGCCCTTTCTGCGGCCCCAGTCAGATGGGTAAGAGTTATTCAAGGGCCTCGTCTTCTCTAAGAGTCTTATGAGCTATGATAGTTGCACCCTCTCCAAACTGCTCCTGGATCGCATGACAGGCGGGCAGCCCCCTCTTTCTGCTCCAGTCCCCAGTGAGGTTGACTTTCCAGGAGTCACTTAATCTCAGAAACCCTGCAGTTTTCTCCCATGTTTTTGAAGTTGGAAATCCATCTCTCTGTGTTGAGGCTCTTTATAACTTGTGGCCCCCTCCCTATAGCACCGCAGACAAGACCCAGGCGACAAGAATAAGTGAGATGACCCCAAACCAGCTCTCCCTCTACATTTACAGGGCAAACCATGACTTTTCTCAAGGCCCACAAATTATAGGGAGGCAAAGGGTGGAAAAATCCAGAAAAAAAAAAAAACACAACCATACCACCCATAAAAACATGCCAGATGGGAGGGGAAGATGCCTATAATTCTACTGGCTTTCAAATGTATTTATTTAGTTCAGTCATTTATGAAACAAAACCCAGAAATTCCAGGCATCTCTCCTAAACAAAAGAACCACTAATGTTTGCTTCTGGTCAGCATGTGAAACTTGGTTAAAACCCAAATGTTAGACATAGGTTCCTAAGGAAGGTTCCTTGCAGGCCAGAGCTCAGATATGGAGTGCCTGCCACATGCATTCTTATCTAGCCGTCAAACTGAGTCCAACCCAGGGTTGCCAACAACTGGGAAAATGTTCAAAAGACACTCTTCCTACCTATGTCAAGGGGAAAACTTCCTCCAGGACAATCACCGAGAAAGAAGTAGAGATAATTATTCAAAGCATGGCCCTCCTAAGATTTTTCTAACTGCCTTGAACCCCCCAAAGAAATCTTGATTGAGATGGTCTAGATTCCACAATGTTATCAGTCATCAACAGATTTCAACCTTCCTTGAAAGTGCTTCCAATTGTTCCAGTGGCTAAAGCGACTTGAATCAACACTGGATACAGCAAAGAAAACAAACCACTTATAAACTTTCCCATACCTGCCAAAACTGGAAAGCTATAAATAGGGGTAGCAAACACTGTTCAAAAATATTTCTCTGGGAGAAAACAGGCGGAAAAGAATGAATAATTTTCAAAGAAGTAGGGATTTTTTTTTTAAGTTAGTTCATTTTGCAACTTGGAATTTCTATGGCCATGAGGAAGTAAGGAAAACAAAACTCAGCCATGATGATAGGTTTCCTATACCCATGAGAATGCTGAAGTAGTATCGGCTTGAAACAATTACATGGTTTACCATATTGATAGAGTTATCTCATTTTCTTTGTTATTCCTCCTACTGCTTTTGCAAGAAGGAAGTGTTTTTTCCATACCAGCGTCCTTTTGTACTTTTAAGAAGATAGGCTTTTTTCTCCCCAGAGAAAGCTGTCAAGGTCATTGGACAACTGGACTAGAACTCAGGTTCAAATCACAGTAATTTCTTGTATTGAATTACCCCAAGTATCTCTTTAATCATAAAGTTTGTTGTTGTTTGTTTCTCAGGCATTAAACTCTATTGTTAAGTGCTCACTATTATTGTTCCAAGGAACAGAAATCTTCAGAGTTCAACAATTTTGAGTTTGAATCTTGCTTCTGCCATTACTAGCTGTGTAATGCAGGGCAACTTGTTAAACTCTACCTGCTTGGTTATTCCAGAAATGTCCCACGTGGTTTGCTTCTTGGAACACTTCATTAGTTGCTCTGGTTATTGATTCAATGATTGAAAATAAATCTAGTTAGAAAACAATCTGAGAGGATAAAGTTGTGTTTTTACTGTGCAGAATCCTGCCCCACCACTGAGGTCCTCTTCTGTAAATTGAAAATTAAATGACAGCGGATGTGAAGTCTTTGACGTAATGTGTGGCAATATAAGGATTCAATAAATGCTGTAGTCACTTTTAATAATAAACACTTTCTGATTAGAATCACAGATCAATCGTTTCCCTCATTAAATGCACTTCATTTACATGTACATGTATGAATATAAAATGACAATAAATATCATACTCACGTCAATGACACCATTCTTCCAATGGTTGGTGGAGCCATTAACTTTATCCTCTTCATCTACAGCACACAGCCTTGGCAACCGCCTTCAGAATAGATGCTATGTTCATTCGCTCACTAGTTTCCCCCCCTCCATTTGGAATATGAAACATTCCCTTTTGGTGTCTGTCCTTATGAAGGGGAAGACCCATAAGACCAAGAGTATCCAGAACCTGGAATTAAATGCTGAGGCAGCCCTGGCCTCCCTGTGCAAAACTTTGACCTTGCTGTGGTCACTGATGAAGTCATCGCTTCATACATGCTTCATAAAATGCTTCTCAGGAACGCCTGGGTGGCTCAGTTGGTTAAGCATCTGCCTTTGGCTCAGGTCATGATCTTAGGGTCCTAGGATCGAGCCCTGTGTCAGGCTCTCTGCTCAGTGGGGAGCCTGCTTCTCCCTCTCCCTCTGCCTGCTGCTCCCCCTGCTTGTGCTCTCTCTCTCTGACAAATAAATAAGTAAAATCTTTACAATACAATATGATATAATAAAATGCTTCTCAAAGTCAAGAAGAAAGTCAGTGGGACTAAGGACTGCCTATGGACCTCAATGCATGATGCTGTTTCATTGCTTTCCAAGAGCATTTTTAGAACCATGCCATTGTCTAGTTGACAAAAAAAAAAAAAAAAAAAATCAAAAAACAAAAACAAACAACCCCCCCCCAAAAAAACAATAACAACACTGTGTGGGGTCTACCTAGAGGTCTATGCACTATATATAAGTAGTTTCCAGTATTTTTTCATCCTTTCCTATCTCAAGGTCTATATAGCCCAGAAAAACATGGTTGGAAGACTCTGCTGTAACTCATCGGGCTGCTCTTCCAGAGGACACAGGCAGGAGGATGTATTTCTCTGGGTTCTCCAAGAAGCGGATACTAAAATGGGATTAAACATGCCAGGATGGAAAAAGGGAAATGCCTGTGAGAGACGCGTGTGGGGAGCTGGTGTGGCTGGGAGGGGCCATGCAAGTCTGTCCTGAATGGAGCAAAGAGGGAAGGAGGGTTGGATGGACACATTCCCGATTGTCCTGCGGTCTACAAAGGTTCAGCCAGGTGGGCAGGGGGTCCTTGAGTGAAACTCAGCTGTCGGAGGAGCCCTATGTCACCTGGGCTTGGGCCTGGCCGTGATGTCCCTGCTGTGTACGGTTGTTGGCTGGGACTAGTCCGAAGAAAGTGTGACCTTAGTGCAAACAGGAGATGTACTTCAGATCATAGCAGTGGGGGTCAATTTTGCTCCTTGTAGCTGGAGATTGGCGAGGTACATTCTCACAGCTGCCCCAGGAAACATGGTTCCCAATGAGCCCAGGATCTCTTACAGAGACCTCGGACAGCTGGAGAAGTGACAAAGGCTGGCTGTGGAAGACAGGTGCCAACCCCTCCTCCGGTCCCCAACACACACACACACACACATACGCTATGAATATGCACACACCAGGGGAGACCTATGTACTCTGAAAGGCACAAATAGACACCTTTCTACAAAATCACGCACATCAGACCAAGTCCCCTCAGTTCTGTGGGCTTAGTGTGCTGGCACGGGGACCACTCCGTCAGGCTGACCTGGTTCCTCACAGCCAGTTCCTCAACAGAAGCTTTGGTTTGTATGTCCCCGACACAAAAAATGTCTTAGCCCTGCGGCTGGTTGAAGAGTTAAGAAAAAGAAAGAGAAAGAAAGAAAGAAAGAAAGAAAGAAAGAAAGAAAGAAAGAAAGAAAGAAAGAAAGAAAGAAAGAAAGAAAGAAAGAAAAAGAAAGAAAAGAAAAGAAAAGAAAAGAAAAGAAAAGAAAAGAAAAGAAAAGAAAAGAAAAGGAGAGGGAAAAAGAGAGGAGGGCAGAGACAGAGTAGGAGCAAGCCAAGAGTTTCTGATTCACATGGCAGGCCTCAGTCTGCATTCTGCCTGGAGCCGAGAAAGAGCCAGGAAAGCTCTAGTTAGCTCCATCAAATTCCCCAAAAGGGAGGTGGCCTTGGCAGCTGGGGGGCAGGAAGCTTCTTAAAATCGTTAAAGTAGTTAAGTCAATGAAATGTCTGTGGGGAAGTCAGCGGGGTCCTAGTGGAGCAATTTCAGAGATAAGTCCTTTGGGCACCGAGGCCCTCCCTGGAGGAGTCCCCCCTCCATGGGAGACACAGAGCCGAGCTGAGTGGAAGGACAGGACTTGCACAGAAGAAGCTGGACAAGCCGAGGAGCTGGAGGAGGGCAGCCCAGAGTGGAAGCAACAATGCATGGACAATGCCCTGCCCCAGTGGGTGTCGGAGGAGAATCTCACAATTCATTTGACAGTTTTGGACAACCTCCTAATCTTTATGCCGGGCGCTGTGAATGCAATTCATTATCTGCGTAAAGAGAGGTGGTCCTTGCCCACACAAGGATACATTTTAGTTGAGGAGACAGGCATTAATAAAATAATCCATAAATAAGGGTCAAAATGAGACTATGGCAACTGCTTTAAAGGGGCCATGTGTATTCATGCTGAGAAAAGATGTAATGGGGAGATTCAGTTTATTCCAGAAAGTTGGAAAGAGTCCCCTGAGAAAGTGCCTGCTAGGTGAAATTGGAAGAGTCAGACAGACTCAAAGTTGCACAGAGGAGTAGGGAGAGTGTAGCAAGCAGAGAAAGCACACAGGAAGCGGCCCTTCGGTGGGAGGAGAAATGGCACCTGAAGACTGGACCACGGAGGGAGGCAAAGGGGACTGCAGACAAGAGGCTGAAGATGCAGCAAGGGCAAGATTAAGGTCCAGCGAGCCTTTCTAGAGTCTTCATTTCTGTCCCAGGAGCAAGAGGAGGCTACTGAAAGACTTCAAAGTAGAGAAGTGAAATGGGCTCGAGAGATCATTAGGGGACAACGTTGACATGAGTCGGCAATGACTCAGACATAGGCTGAGACTGCAGGACTGACTCCTGGGTTTCTGGCTTGCCCAGCTGGCCAAGCAGGGGTGCCTTCACAGAAAGGGGGAAGAGGCTTGGGATGGAGGCGGGACGTGTGCCTTTGAGGCATCCAGGGAGAAATATCAAGCAGGCAATTGTATATGTGGCTCTAGTTTCTGACATTGGGGAGAGCAGGTAGCCCATGTTGGCTAGGATCCATGGCCCTAGGGTGCGCTCATGGGGAAGGGAGGACACACTGGAGAAGACAGTCGGTGGGGCCGGGGCAGAAGGCTCTGCAACGCCTTGATTCTCTCCACAGCCACTAGAGCAGCTTTCTACATCGAGCACTTGAGTTAGGGTACTCAAGAATTTCTGCCCTGAGTAAACAGGGCTTGAAAGTACCTGATTAGCAAAGGATCAGAGGGGACCTAAGAGGGGGCTCTTGAACGCTTGATGGAAGGAAGTCCTGGGGCCTCATATTTGTTCTTCATACCCCAAATGTGAGCTATCCACGGTCTAACAACACTGTTGACCTTCCCTGTGATTTGGTTTCCTGGGAACCTAGAAAAGCACAGTGTGTTCTGTGCATGGACACAATGTTATCTTTGGCTTGGCCTGAGGCTGCCCCAGGCACAGAACAGTCCAGATGGTGCTCCTGCCACCTGGAGGACAGAGCAGGGATGGAGCCTGGTCCTCCTGCTGTCTCCCCCAAGCGCAGGGGTACAGAGGTTCTGGGGCGAGCAGCGAGACACAGACCTGGTTTCCCTTCAAGAAGTTGTGCAAATCAGCTGTCCACAGCTCCAACAAGGGTTCCCGGAAGTTGGGTATGGGCACCAATACATTCCTTGGGAGACAACTGGACCCCCTTCTCCCATAGATCACCAACGGGTCCTGTTATCCAAAAGAGGATAATGGGTGGATGAACCACAGACGAGTCTGGTTTGTCTATTTTTATATGTTTTAAACGTTGGAAACCTTCCCAGTGGGGGGTTAAGGACAGATGTACCCTCTGAATTGGGGAGAAGAAACCAAGGAAGGCACCTCAGCCCCCATCTCTCCTCATCTGGGGTCTGTCTATTTGCATGAAGCATGTGTTTCCACCTGCTCAAGAGTCCAGCAGTCAAGACCCCGCCCCTGTGGGCAAGATCTGCAATTTTCCCGCCTTGCCTAAGAGGATGGGTGAATTCTGCAGCAGTCTTTGGAAACCCATTTGGCCTTCCTACTAAAACCTGTCTTCTAGTATCAGCCTTAACAATACTGAAGGTGACTTAAATAATCTTTGCCTGCCCAATGCCTATGTCTACACTGAGCAAGGAACAGAAGTGCCACTTATTGGGCCCCTTACAGATCCAACATACACAGAAGATTATTGACGATAGCAGCCCTTAGAGATCTTGCTTTGGCTTAAAAGTGAAGCATCCTCCCATTTAAGAGAATTCAGTTCTTTGAGAGACTTGAGCTTAGCCTTCCAAATGCCATATCGAATGTGATCTGAGACAAGGATATAACAGATACTTTTTTCATCAATAAGGGTGAATTAATCATAGACCTATTACAATACAGGAAAAACTGAAAAAAAAATGTTTTTGTGCTTTTCCCTGCACTCACAGTCTGGCTGTGCAGAATTCTCTTCCATCGGCACCACTTCTACGCTTCTTCACTCTCTCCTGTCCCCCCAGATCTTGGCCTGTAAGGATCCCATCACTGGGCTTCTGTTGGATTCAGTCACTGGGGGAGGGGGGCACTAGCAGGAGATCAGAGGGTGGGAGAGAGTGAGGTCAGGGTATTTTTGACCCCCTCTCTACTGGGCTGTTGTGGTCCTCTCCATCTACTGACGGTCAAACTCCTCCCTTCAGACAGTTCCTCTTCCACATTACAGCTCTTACTAGGTCCCGGTAACCCTGCCTTCTCTCCTTGCCCCTTCAAGCTTAGGGGTGGCAATGCCGCTCACTGTTTAGCCCCATGGTGCCTCACTGTCCCTTCTGATTTCCTGTCTCTACCTCTACAAAGAGTTCCCTTTTTAACACTCTTCAAATATTGCCTTGAATGTACCCTATTTTCTGTTGAGACCCGAGTACTACACTACACTACAAAGAGTGGATTAAAAGACAGCTGAATTTCAGTCAAGATTTCTGTCCACGTTCACCCATGCCTTGCCATGTACAGCGACCAGTCACCTTCAAGAGAGATGCCTTTCTGGGACGCTCTGCCCCTCACAAGCTTATCTCCCTGCATAGGCACTGTTTACAAGCTAAGTCCCATCAATGGGCAGGGAGAGCATTGCAGCATATGAGTATCTGCATTCTAAATGCCTACAGCCCCACATGACTTAGAACCTTTGACATTCTAGAAATCTGCAACCTGCATTAAATTTAGAGATTAAAATATGTGATGTGATTATAAATTTTTCACAATGCCTTCTTCATGCCTCTCAATATCAATTGAAAAGACCAAATAACACTATTATCATTAATCCATGTGTATTTGAAAAACAGAGATTTTTATTACCCCACCTTCCCTCCTACCAGAGAAGGAATTGAGGGGAAATGATGTGATTTTAAATGTTCATGGCTGAACATTTTTTTAGCAAGAATAAAAAAAATGTAATGTTCTTATGCCCTCCTGAACCCAGCACTATATGTGCTATGGAGTAAATCTCATGATTCTTTTTTTAATTAGAAATTCTTATTCTTTGCTGTGTGTAATGCTGAGTGAATTGCTGCGATCAGATTTGGAGTTCATTGTCTTGTCCATTTGCTTTCAGAGCATTTGCTGAGTATCCTGGAGTTAGGTGGGAGGGACAGCAAAAGGTGCTTGCCTTTATTGGACATTTTCCATCTGGTGCCCAACGTGGAGAAGTTTGGCTTTGCTGATTCTGGATAATAGAGAATAATGTGGGGCACCTGGGTGGCTCGGTCAGTTGAGCATCCAGCTCTTGGTTTCGGCTCAGGTCATGATCTCAGGGTTGTGAGATCAAATCCTGTCAGACTCCCATTTGAGCACGGAGTTTGCTTAGGACTCTCTCTCTCTCTCCCTCAGCCCTTACCCTCTCTCTCTCTCTCTCTCTCAAATAAATAAATAGATAGATAAATAAAATCTTACAAAAATAGAGAATAATGCATCTAACCTTTTACTGAGCATATATTATGAGACAGATATTATACTAGGCATTTTACATGTAGTATCTCCCAATACTCACCACAATGGGGCAAAAGGGTATTAGCATTCCCATTTTACAAACTGAGAAACTAGGGCCCAAAGCAGTGAAGTGATTTCTCTAAGGAGATAGAGCTAGTGAGTGTTGGTCACGATTGGGACTTGGGTTAAAAACCTCAAAACTCTAAACACTTCTTTCAGTCCGCCATGTGGTCCCTCGTTTCTGGGCAAAGATAGGGTTTTAACTTTGTCACTACCTAGCTATGTGATGTCAGATAATTCTCTTTTTTTCTCTGGGCTTCAGTTTCCTCATCAGTAAAACAAAGAAGCAAGGCTAAAAGAAGTTTGAGCTCTAGAATAAGTTTTACTAATGTTTATATAAAGAATAATCCCGATAACAGGTTGTATCAGTCAGGATTCAGAAGTCACTGTAGTTATATAAGCCAAAAGAAACTTCATTCAGGGATTTAGGTATTTACACAAGGGGTCGGAAGGTACTGGGAGCAGGTACTGGGGTGGTCTGCCAGGAACGACCCCAGAACAACTCTGCTGATTAGTAGGTGGGATGTGGGACCCCTGTGCTGGAAGCAGATGATAAAACAAAATGATTATGGGCTCAAAGCCAAACAGCCCTTGGAAACAACTTCAGCTTTTCTATTTCTGAGTTGGACAATGTATACAATCTCTCTGAGCCTTAATTTCTTCAGCTATAAAATCAAATAATGGATATGAAAATACTCAGGACAGTTATTAGCACATGGTAGGTGGTCAATCAAGTTTTGCCCTCTCCCCATTCCCCGGGGGTGGAAATATGCTTATTTGAGAATAGTGGGGGGGGGGGGAAGAGTGCAAGCTAGAACAATGGGAAATAATGACAAAGAGGTAAGATGGGGCCAGAGAATAGAAATTTTCCTTTAAAAAAAAATTAGTGAACAGGCTTGAATACTACAGGTGATAGGGCTGATAGCAGTTTTTGGATAGGAAAGTAATATGGCAGCCATATTCAAGAAGCAAGTTGTTCTCACAATGGTTAATAAGAGATGCATGCCTTTGTCAACCTCCTTAAAAGAATATTCCTTTCAATTTCATGGAAAATGCACCTTTGAAAGCCATAGAAGTAGAGTTGAGTCCTTATTATTGGAAAATATTTAATTGAAACAAGGCCTCCCATTATTAAGCTTAGAAGTAGGTTGTATCCTTCCCATCGGTGCATTCTGGTGGGTCTGGGCCATACACTCCCTGAGTCATAGGTAAAAAGGCTGAGAAACAGAGTGATCATGGTAAGACACAACTAGTCTAACTCCAAGAAGACTGTGCCCCCAGAAGGTACAAGTGTGTGGTAATTGCATAATGAGAAAACAGTAGAGATCCTTCAATCCGCCCAGGCATGAGTTTGGACTGAGAAATCATGTGACCTCTCAGTAACACGGCATCTGTAAAATCACTCAGGATTTCAAGTGATCACAACTCAAGTGAACTTGGATATAGAAAAAAGCAATTTCTTCCAATGTCAAGAAATTTTAGAACTAAAACGTACCTTAGATTGTATCTAGTAGTTGCTTAGAAGTAGATCCATCCTCCCAACAGGGGCTTTAAAAATTCAAGCACTCAGTAAAATCTGCTAAAAATCACAGACCATCTCCTTGAAAACCCACATGCTTTAAATAAGGTAACTAAGCCCAGAGGGTTAAGTAACTGGGCAAGGTCACCAACTAGCTAGTACCATAGTCAGAACTAGAACTCACATCTCCCGACTTTCAACTGAATGTTTTATTCTTCACTCCTTCTTGCCTTTGGCTCTTGTTTCTGAAGGGACTGAGTGTCCATGCGTCATGGTGTTGATATGAGAAATGTTCAACTACTGTCTGTGTCTGGGACCAAAATGAGCCATTATAGCCATCTTCCTGGGCCTCTGTGAGGTTCATGGGAACCAGAGGTCCCCATGATGACATCCTGGAGGGGAAGCATCACTTCTCCAATGCACTCGAGAGAGTCATCCAAGAACAGGCTCATAAGGTGAAAGCCAAAGGACAAGTTCCAGGGTGGGGGCTGGCTCAGTATGCACAGATTTCTTCTGAACCCTTTACTGTTACTGAAAATATTAAACATTTCCTCTGTTTTCCTCTAGTGTCGAAACATGAACACCACAGAGGCAAAGCAGGGTCTTGAAATACTACCAGCAAATCTTACACATATACCAGGGACCGAGAAAGTGAGAAAGAGAAAGAGAGAAAGAGGGGGAGGAAGGGAGAGAATACAAAAAACGAAGGACTAGAGGAGGGAGAAAGTAAACAGATGCACGTGCCAATAAAGCCATTTTTCCCTGGGCCACACCCTCCATCAGACATCTGAAAGCTGGGCTCTAATTCAGGAGCTCGGACGATGTTTTGAGTCTCTTTCCATAGTTTCTAGGGGTCTGCTTCTTACCAAGGATTCCCACAGGAAAATTGTTATTCTCCCAATTTAGCAAGGATCATTGACAAAGACCAAGTCTCTCTATTCTTCCCTGTAGGTAAAGAGTGACTCACTAAGGCGGAGGGAGAAAGTCCAACATCTCTAAGCGTTAGGACCCCCCAGCCTAACCATCTGTCATAGCAGCCACTCCTGCCAGGGGGAGGATGCTGCCACAGTTCTGTCAGTGGTCACAGATGCTCCACAGAGGGTGGCCCTCCGCGATGGCATCCAAGAGCTCTGACTCCTCTCACAGACAGAAGCTCCTCTGTGAACCACGGAGACAACTGTCAGCACTTACTTAATTTAAGTCAGTGTCTTTTTTAGGTCTCAGGGTCTCTCAGCTCTTCCAGGGGTTTCTGTGCTATTTAACCAGAGGACAACTGCACGTGACGCTCCCAGCCCCACTTCTGAGGCCCACTCCCAGCAAGTCCTTGGTACCCTGTGATCAACACTTCTGCGTTTTCATATATACCCTAAAGAAAAATCTCATGCGTGTTCACAAGGAGACCTGGTGGGACTCTGCATGGAAGCGCGTCTGTAACGGAAACAACCTGGAAGCAATTTAAACATCCATCCGCCAGAACTGAGAGCAATAAATGTTGCTGCATTTACAAAATGGAATAAACAGAGCAGATAAAATGAATGATATGGAGATAAATGCAGCAACCCGGATGAATTTCAAAAATAGAATAATGAAGAAGAAAAGCAATATGTAGTAGGATAGCCTTTACATCAAGTTTGAAAGCATGCAAAATGATGCTTTCTGTTCTATACTAAGAAAGTGAGTAGAGGCCCAAAGAACGTGAGAAAAGAAGCCGTGGGCACATGTGGGGGAAGAGGGTTCAAGCAGAGGAAAAAGCAAGAGCCTAGGGCCTGAGGTGAAAACATGTTTGACGGGTTTAAGGAAGAACAAGCAGGTCTCTGAGGCTGGAATAGCATATGTGCAGCAAGAGAAAGAGCAGGAAATACGGCCAGAGACGTGGCCAGTTGTCAGACCACCAAGGGCCGTGTCGTTGCTACTGCAGGGTTTAGACGAGGAAGTGTGTGGTGAAAGGCCTAAAAATAAGGCCCAATATTATGTCTTTCGTTGACATCTGGGGGGATAGTAAGAAGGCCTCAAATGGCCTACCTACAAGTTGCCCTCCCCATTCTGCTCCTGCAGGAAAGATGCCCTAGCCAAACACAGCTTATCAGATGGACAAGGTGCAGTACCTGCTGTCCTCGAATTATGCAACCAATTGTATCCTCCTGGGGGACTCGGGGGCACCACAGCCTTGACACCACAAAGCCTGGCCCCCACCACCCCTGGCTGTTCACTGGGTTTCTGTGTGCAAGCCCCGTGTGGCCATGCATGGCATGCGGTGTCCCCCTCCCCCAGACCGTGACTCGGTCTCACCCGCCCAGGGCTGGGCAGCCTGTGTCTGACCATTAGCCATGCAAGAATACCAGACACAAGCTCGTGCACCACCCAGATGTGATCATCATCTCACATAGACGAGAGTGGACGTGGTAGAGGGGAGACGCGGCCGGATTTGAGACGGACTGTGAAGGCGCAGCCAGCAGGATTTGCTCCGAAATTGAATATGGGTGTGAAACAAAGAGAGCGGTCACGGCTTTTGTTCTGATAACTGGTTGCCATTTATTCATGTGGGGAAAACCGGGAGAAGGGCTGTTTTACCGTGAATCTCCCGGTCTTACACAAGCTGCTGCACAAAGAAGACTAAAAGGAGGACAAAGACTAAAAGGGAAAGGAAGGATCCAACTCATTTTGTGAGGCTTGTATGGTCTTGATACCAAATCCAATTCAAGAGGACAAATTGCATATAGATCAGTTTCGCTTAGGAACACGATGCAAAAATCCTAATTAAAATAGCAACTAGAAGGGGGCGCCTGGGTGGCTCAGTCGGTTAAGCGTCTGCCTTTGGCTCAGGTCATGATGCCCCACATTGGGTTCCCTCCTCACCGGGGGGCGAGGGCCTGCTTCTCCCTCTCCCTCTGCTGCCCCCACTCATGCTCTCTGGCTCTTTCTCTCAAATAAGTAAGTAAATAAAGTCTTTAAAAAATATATCAACTATCAGAATTCAATAGTTTATTTAAAACATAAAGCTTGGTCAAATAGGGCCCACTGGAGAAAAATGGTTTAGGAAAAGAAAATATAAAACTATTAAAATAATTGATCGCAGTGACAGAGTAAAGGAGAAAAATCACACGATTATCTCAACAAATGCAGAAAAAAGGATTGAATAGGGGCACCTGCCTGGCTCAGTTTGTAGAGCACATGACTCTTGATCTCGGGGTTTTAAGTTTGAGCCCCACGTTGGGTATAGAGATTACTTAAAAAAATAAAATCTTAATAAAAAGGAAAAGCATTGCATAAAATTCAACATCTAAGTTTTTAAAATAAACTCAGAAAACTAGGAATAGAGGGGAACTTCTTTAACCTGATAAAGGCTTTCTACTAATGATTGACTGCAATCATCAAATTTAATTTAAAAATTTTAGATGCAATTTCCTTTCAAGTTAAGAACAAGACATCAACGTGTCACTGCCATCTTGGTGTCACTGCCACACTTAAACAGAGTTCAGGAAGTCCTGGTCAATGCATTAAGACCAGGAAGGAAGGAGGCCAAATTGTTACTATTTGCAGTTACAATACCATGATCGAATGCATGGAAAACCTAAGAAAAGCAGTGAACAATTGTAATTGAAAGGGAGTTCAGCAAGTTTATTTCATATATATATATATATATATATATATATATATATATATATATATACACACACACACACACACACACACAACTTAATCGTGTTCCTATAAACAAGCAATAATCAATAGAAAATAGAATATAAATACCACTCATAGTAGCAACAAAAACTATAAAGCATATAGACCTCGACTAAAGAAAACACAAGAGCTGCACAGAGAATAAAATTTAAACTATCAAAGCACGTACATACCAGAAAACCTAAATAAATGGAACATTACATAGAATATATATTAACAGCCTGCTTTAACATCATGTAGAGTTAGTTCTTCCTTGGTCAATCTCTAAGTTCAGTGTAATTACAATAAAAATTACAGAAAAAATTTTAATATAAAAAATGGATTCTAGAATTTATGTAGAAAAATAAGAATTCTCAAAAGGTTAAGGCAAAACCAAAAAGAAGATAAGTCAGGTACTAGGACATATTGAAGGAAATTAAGAAAACCTTTATTGATAAAGCTAACACAGGTGGCAGACTGAGAGATACCACCAGCTAAAACCCACAGGTGACTAAATGTCAAGATGGGGAAAGAAACTCTTGTAATTCCATTAAGTCAATATTGAAAATGAAGTTCAAAGCAGAGAAAATGGGGGGAATAACCCGCCCTAAGACAAAAGAAGACAAATTAAAAAGTCATAATCATAAAATCCAGCAAAGTCAGGAAACACAGTAAAGGAAAAAAAAAAAAAAAAAAAACATGGGCAGGGGCACCTGGGTGGCTCAGTCATTAAGCAGCTGCCTTCAGCTCAGGGTGTGATCTCAGGGTCCTGGGATCGAGCCCCACATCGGGCTCCCTGCTCTGCTGGGAGCCTGCTTCTTCCTCTCCCACTCCTCCTGCTTATGTTCCCTCTCTTGCTGGCTTTCTCTCTCTCTGTCAAATAAATAAATAAAATCTTTGAAAAAAAATAAAATGGGCAAAGATATAAGTAGGAAAGGAGGAAAACCCAAGTGTCTAATAATTATATGAAGAATATACTACCTCGTTTGTTGTCCAATTAATGTAAATTAAAACTGAAGTGATATACCACTTAATACACAGAGATTGGCAAAAATTAGGAAGCCAGAGAATAGCAGGTGCTGAGAAGGATGTGGCAAAGTGGTAAACCAGCCCTAAATCCTACTCCTGTGTATATAATTCAGACAAATCCTCATTTAAGTGTGTACGAAGACACATTAGAGGATGCTCATGCCAGACTGTGTGTGGTAGCAAGGATTTGGAGCCAACCTAAATATCCATTGATGAGGGAAATCGATAAAGAAAATGTGTGATATGATATGATGGGCTCCTACGTAACCGGTTATCAGACACAGAGAAGGAGATTTTCACATAGCAACACAGATGAATCTCAGTGTTGAGTAAAAAAAGAATAACAAAAAGAGGAGATTCGAATCTTGACAGCAAGTATGCAAATCAAAACCACTGATGCACAATAACGTTACTTTTCAAGGCTGTACTTGTCTAGCTAAACATAGGGAAGATGGGCCGCAAAGGAACAGTACCGCAGAGCGAGGGCACGCAGAAGGACGCGAGCGAGGCTGAGATGAAGGGGGAGACATGAAAATAATAAGAGGGGCCTCACATGGACTGGTGTTGATAATAGGTCAGGAAGAGAAGAGTTAGCCTAACTCAATTCTGCCCACCGGAGGCCTACAAAAGACAAAGCAAAGAAAGGAAAAGAACCAAAAGGGGTGTTGAAAAATCCTCTGGCTGCTCTGTTACTTGATGCTCTGAAATGTCTGAACCCATCCGCTAGGCCCTGGTCAAAGAAAAGGGGTCTTCTCCAGGACAGTCACTTAACTCTGGAAGCCTCAGCTTCTAGACCTGTAAATAACAGCCCCGATCCTCGAGGTCGAAGAGGTAGACTGAAAGAGCTGACCCGTGCACCTCTCCGCAGGGTGTCCACTTCCGACTAAGCCCTCTGTACCTGGCAGCCACTATTATTTAGAAATACAGAGGAGCAGACCTTGACAACATCTGAGAGGTGAATGAGTCAACTCTTGTTCCATAACGATGGGACCAGATGACCAGGAGGATGTGACTTGCCCATAGTCCAGGGATAAGGGGGAGAACGGAAACGAGATGCCAGTTTAAGAACTCAGTCCGTACCCAGTTTCGTCCACTCTCCCTCACTGCCTCCATGGGCTTTCTCGAGAAGATATATATGAACTCATTTTTCTGGCCCTGAGGGGAGTTTGTACTCATGACATGATTAAATCCACATGGCTGTCAATATTTCTGGCCGCTGGGACATCGTGGAGAGAATAACAAATACAGACTATTTATCCACATCAGCTCTTTTAGAGGATATAACGCAATTTCCAAATCATGCCAGCGATTGTCCAAAAATAGGAGCATAGGTGCCTATAGGATTAGTATGAGGAAGTTACAAAGCAGAATATCATGGACCAGGGCGTACTAAGCCAGGGCAGCAAGCTGTGCCCTGTACCTCGAAGGCCATCATTGTGAGACCCTGCAAAGTAGAAAAAAAAAAGAGAAATTTGAAACCAGGGCTCTCCGCCCATCCTCCAGAAGAATGTCTTAATTTCTTTGTCTCCAAAATCAAATGTGAACGCTAGCAAGCTGAGGCCAACAGTGGGAAGCCTGTCATTTTGATGGACTGCCGCTGTCCCTGTGAAGGCATCAACACTGTGAACCATTCTGAACACAGGAGAACAGCCACCGAGGCCGTACATAATCTGAGGGCCCCGCCAGGATGAGGACATCAGCTTCAGCCGAAATGTCAAATACAGTGCGAGTTGATATGGGGGTTTGCAACAAAACAGGACGGTTTACAAGAACCCAAGGCTCGAAAGCCCAAAGCCAGAATCTCGAGAATGCCTTGGTATGAGCAGCAGTATTATTTAACTGAACAGACTCTTGTCCTTCTTGTTTACTTTCTCCTCCCTCTCTCCTTTGGCTATTTTCTGTTATTTTTTCACACGCAAAAATGGAGAGCTTTTTGGTATCTGCTTTGTAATCCAGTGCCTATGTTCCCATCTCTAGGGGCAAACGATCGCACTGGCTTTCCCCCTACTGTGTGCCAAAAGAAAATCAGACGTATTCTGTCCGCTGTCCACTACACTGCCATTCTATTTCCTCCTGTGAACTCTGACTTCTGCTGCTAATCCATTTTTACCCTTTTAGTAGAAATGGCAACTCAGAGAGATAGTCAATCTTTGTGGGTAACAGAGAACAAATCATTAACTCTGTGCACACTCGAATGCCAGGCAGGGTGTTCCCCAAAATCACTCCTTGGGAAAAGAGGGATTCATTTTATTATTTTTTAAAAGATTTATTTATTTATTTGAGAGAGAGAGAGAGAAAGAGAGAGAGAGAGCAAGCATGCTAGGGGTGGGGCAGAGGGAGAGAAAGAATCCTCAAGCAGTTTCCCTGCTGAACATGGAGTTCAATGACGTGGGGCTGATCCCAGGACCCCGAAATCATGACCCGAGCCGAAATCAAGAGCCAGGTGCCTCACCGACCAAGCCACCCCGGCGCCCCAAGGGAATCATTTTATATTCAGAGTCTCCTACTATAGGGTGTTTTTACCCTTATTTTATTTTGAATAACACAGTTCTTTTCAGGGAAGATACATTATCTTGAAACACCCTCAATCAATGCAGGATTCGGATGTTTGTAAGTGAAATTGGCGCACTTTAATACATATTTAATTATTCTTTCGCTGAGGTGAAAGGCCTCACATTTCCAAGAGTGAGTGTTAATGTGAACAAGCCTTTTAAATATCACTTTTTCCCGGATTACAGTAAGTGGTTGCGTACCGGGTGTTGAGAACATGCAACGGCAGGACGAATGCAAGAAAACAGCTCTCCTAATGCTGTGCTGCTGCTTGGGATAAACTGAAACAGGACAGGGGAATAATATGGGTATAGAAATACTTCTTTATATGAAATGTAACATATATACAAAATGGTATTAGCATATCAATTTTATAAGCATTTAAATGATTTTTAAAGTCTGTGTAACTAAATTAATAAATTAAGTACTTATAAATAGATGGTTGGTGTTTTTTGCTATATCTTTAAAATTCGGTGGCAGGGGGGAAGGGAAAGCGGAAGAGGGTCTCATATTTGACATTGCCTTCTATTAGGATGTATATGGTAAACCCATAGACCAGGGCTGAATCCTAATTGAGGTTCAAGGGGGAAGAGCTAATGCATTCTCAGCGAATGCTTTTCTTTCCTTAGTGTTATGGAGAAGGTATGTTTACCTGAGTCTTTATCTTGATTCCAGATCCTTAGTAAAGGATGGCTCTTCTCTACACATGACTGTGCTAGTCTGTGAAACAAGCACTCTTCATTTGACATAAGAAAATGGGTGAAGTGCTCTTGCAAAAGGAGCCACTCTGGGACACCCTATACATTTATTCCAAGAATGCCAGTCACTGGCCAAAGCTGCGTGGAAACATCCCTTCGAGGACTGCCTTCAGAGTCAGTTCACAGGCCAAATGACAGAGCCAGGCTCTGTGCTTTATAGACAGCATTTTATTTATTTTTTAACCCCAAATGGTTATACTCACGCCATTTACCAGATTGGCCTCTGGATGACTTTCTGCTCTTTCCAGAAATCATTAAATCCACTCCCTTGCACTGGCTCCCATCCCCCACCCCACCCCAAAGGATGAAGACTTGGCACAGAGTGGGAGTCTCAGAAAAATGCTTTGCAGGCTCTGAAGACAATTCCACAAGAGGAGTTCCAAATGTTTAGAGGAAAACAACACAATCAGAAGAAGTGTATGACCTCCCAATGAGAATGTGCTGAAAAGAGACAACATTCCTTCGGGTTCCAAGTTCTGGGAGATTTCATTTTAAGAAGCATTTTATATCCCTACTTTGTGTTTCACATTTACAAGCCTTGCATTACACACCAGGTAGCCAGGTTTCGTCTGCTTACTACTTAATTAAAATAGAAAGACTTAAGCTCCTTCTTCTTTTCTTCTTTAGCACTAAGCTATAAGCGCAAGCACAGTTTACCTGCTTTGCCTATTAGCTTTTTTAGCAAAACAGTGAGGCCCTCATCCCAAGTCACAACACTAACCACAGAGCTGTCGAGGCAAACGTGTGATACAATGTAGGAGTCACGAACTCTGTCTTCCTTCTTCATTTAAGGAGGGTCTGGAAGCTACGGTTAGATGGACTTGTCTCATTTGCAGGCCTGGTTAATACATCTTCCCTCTTACATTTTGGCCCCAGCATGCTACAGTCTGTCCATATATCATCCTCTGGTCTTAGTCTTTGCTGGGCAGTGATTTTGTTGTGAACTCATTACTATTCATTTTTCAACACAGTCTCTCAGAGCACATAAGCTACTCCTTGTTGGGAAATTATGCTGCTTTAGAAACTTACTTTAACTCTTTCAAGCTACGAGGATATTATTTAGTAAATTCACGGAGGCAGTCATTTCCCACGTAGGAGTAACTGACCCTTTAAAGGTGGTCAAATGGCCCACTCGTGAGCTGATAGAAGGATCCAATCAACGCAGACGTAACGCAACCAATCGCGGTTAAGACATAAGTCACTCCAGGGGTTTAAAAAGCGAGAATGGGTCCAGGGAAATTTGCTAATGCTTTTGGACAGAACTCTAAAATTAGGAAATGAAGGAAAACAAATTAGACTTTTACATATTTGGATTTCAGAAGAGCTTTTGATTCAGAAAAGTAATTTTCCGGTTAGATTAATTCAAGCTGGGTCGACTGTTTGCAGACTAAAATACACGATTCTAGTATGATACTCATTAGATTCACATTTCCCCTTACCTCTAGAGAGCGCCTATTGCCAAACACAGACATGTAAGAGAAGTCCTTTCACTGTGCAAAAGTTTTAGGAAACTTTTTCCAGGAATTTAACCCAGAGGAAAACCCAACAGAAACAAAAACAATTTACATTTGTCCACACTAGTGCATTTCTCTGGGTTCTGCCAGACATTTTTTAGATATTCTCCAATCAATTCCTCTAGCATCTCACTACAACAATACCAGACATTGAGAGAGTGTTTGCAGCGGTCAAATGCTTTCTTTGTACCTCATGAGGTCAGATCTGCACAACCATTTGGTGGGTTTAAACAGGCCGCGCCACCTGAATGTGGGCTCCTAGAGGGAGAGATTTCGTCTACCTTGTGCAGTTATATCCGCAGAACCCAGAAAGTTGTCTGGTCCACGGAAGGCATCAGCAACCATTCGCTGGCTTGGGCAGACGAGGAAGCTCAGGGACCTCCAGAGGGATAATAATGACACATTTGTTAGGCTCCCTAAAGTCTTCAGACAGCTGGTCCATTTATTCCGTTTTTGCAGACTCCAATATTTTATGAGGACACCACCTTCCTTTTTTGTCATAATGGCACATAATAGGCACCCCCCACTCCCACCCCCACCCACTTGCACAGATATACTCGCTATTGTCTCTTGTCTTTCACTCGAGCCTCTTCCTGAGAAATGTGATCTATGAAATCGAGTGTGGTATGCTAGTTATAGACTTTTTCTAATACACCTAAAAGTAAGGACAGAGCTTTAAATTTAAAAAGTAATAAAAACTTCAGCCGAGCACCGTCAGAACCCATCGTTCACATGAGAGAAGTTGCTGTGCCTACCATCTTTGAGGAAACACTATTATACTGGTGCGTTCTAACAGCCCCGTGGGAGAGACCCCGTGAGCTCAGCAAAGCGGGCATTGTTAGCTCCAATTTACCAATGAATCAACTGAGGGGAATGGACTCAGGGTCATACAACTACCAAGCAGTAGATTTTGGACCATGACCAAGTCTCCTTATTCCAGTTCAAAGTCTCCCAGTATTCCCCCCCCTCCCCCCCCCCCCCGCCCAGCATCCCTGGGCAAACCGATGGCTCAGCCACTACCTGCTCCTTGTTAGGGAGGCTGCTTGTACTGAGGGCCTAGTTTATAGCTGTTTGGAAACAATCATGAGAGGATGAGGCAGACACAGAGAGGTCACCTTAGGCAGGCCTTAATTTGTAGTTGTAATCCAAGGGAGGAAGCACATGCTAGAAAAGTCTTGGGGAAAATTCTAATTGGTAATAATGAGCACAGGATGGAAAGGGTAGAGAGGTGGAAGGTGAAGGGGGAAAAAATAGCCATTAGCATAGAAAAGACATACTCCCTGAAAGCTTATTTTCGTGTACTAGAGAACCAAGCGAGGCCTGTTTTACGCCACGGTGCCGACAGCAGTTACAGTAGATGAGCGTACCTACTATGGGCCAGTATGTCACCTGCATTGTCTCATGTATTCCTCGGGGCAGGTAGGCGTCCTGCTCAGAGGGACCTTCTCAGGATCACACACCTAAAAGGAAGCAGAACTAGACTTTGGACAGGGTCTCTCCCTCTCGCTCGCTCGCTCCCAGAATGCAAATTCTTTCCTTTCACTCTCCATTGGTTCTGTGTTGTTAACTCAAGGGTGATGAAGGACTCACATTCACCTTCAGCATAGGACTACATTTTGGTCGGATGATGAGACCAAAGAATGCTGTCTGCCTGTAGCTAAAGTTTACCTGGCCTACAAGGCCAGTTGAGATGGGCAGCTCTAAGACGTGGTCATGGCCTTGAGGTCCATATTCACCTGCCATCTGGCCTAACCATTTGGATGACTATGGAGCAACTATGGGATCTCTGTCTCGCACCACCCTATCTTGAGTGACCGATACACACTGAACTGTGCGATGAAGTCTGGAAGTTGCCAAAAGTGCTGACAAAATCTTTAGGACTAGTCTGGATGAACAGAGTGACCCAAGGTCAAGTGATCAAAGCCCAAAATAAGGCCTTCCCAGGCTGCCATAATCTTGGCCCATATTTTTTATAGTGACTTGGAATAATCTTGCCTCTGGGCTCAAGAAAGGATGACAAAGAGAAGAGTGAAAATCTGTCCTTGTCCTTCCAGCTGTTATTCTGTTGACAGATAGCTTCTCCTATTATTTGCAGCTCTCGGCTCTCCTTTGCCCTTTAGCGTTGTATTCTGATGAGCTGTAGGAGTCAGAGAATAGATAGTCTAGGGAGCAAAGGAGATAGTTTGTCCTAATCCATCTCCTGTCTTTAACCTTTAAGAAGGCAGTGTATGAAAAGACCTTATAAATCTATTTATTTTTAACCACTCAATGTTTTAAAGCAAAGAGAGCAACAAGAGCAGACAAAAAACAAAATGAAAAAAAAACTTCTTTGGCAATACATCCCAGTTCACGCACCTTAGGAAGTCAAACAAAATCCCCACCGAGATTCCAGCCATGGCTCTCCCCTCAAGGGAAGCTAAAGAGAAAGCGCTCACAAGGGGGCACACCATCACATTTTGAAGGGGCAGGGCAGGGGGTGCTGTCGGCTACTCTTGGAAGAGGTAGAAGAAAGTTAAGACTTCCAGGACTCACAAAAGTGGTGGCTTCATATGACAAGGAGGAAGATCACAGAACAGTTTGATGTCCAGGGCTGGAGACACATGAGCTCCGCATGGAAAGGGGGAGGGAGATGGTGTCTATGGAAGGAGTTCAAAGCCTGCCTGTCTCTTCAGGCGACGTCTCCTTAGAAAACCGAAACTTGTAATTAGGTGCTTCATTTCTTAAACTCTCTTGCAATCATGCATCACGTTGGAGTGTCCTTTCATAGTTATTTAGCTATTTTTTTTTAATTTCCTTTCTCTAGTTTTTTCTTTTTAATTGAATTAAAACAAAACTATTCCCATGAGAAGTCTAGTGGTTTTAACTCAGAGGTGTCCAAACCCTCACTGTTCCCCTGACTTTAGACAAAGTACCTCGAAGGGCATTTGAACTTCTCTTCTGATGATTTCTGCCATAAAACTGATTTCATAACATCATAAACATTTGATTTCATAAAACATCATAATCCTGTATCAAAGAACGAGTCACGGGAATTTATCCCAAGACTCCCTGACCAGCCAGCCCAGGAGAGGACATTCAGGGAGAAAAGGTACCAGTCAGTATCAGTAGCTGTTCTCGTCTGCTCTCCCATAGATTCCAAGAACCAGTTCCCCCAGGACTTTCCCTTCCTTTAGAATACCAAGGTGGTTCTCGAATTCTCTTTGGTAGGGTTTGACCTCCTCTGCGGTAAACCCCCTTTGCGTATCCCCACTCCACCTTCTGAGGGCTTCACTTAGTTGCTACAGCTGCTGTCACTTTTGTGTGATGCAGGGGTTAGACCCGGACCCATTTCTATGGGGTCCTTTTCCACTCTCTCTCTCTCTCATAGTGGCTCAGTATGGCTCCCTCTTTGCCATGACTGCTGCTGCCTCACTGAGATAGAGAAAGGAGGAGGGAAATGAGAGGAGGGGATTTTTAGGCATTGGTATTACAACTCTCCCTAGCTCTTCAAATGGTGGGTTTACCCTCCCGATTTCTTACTGCACCTATAATGGCCCACTAGGTTGTTCACTGTCTTACAAACCACTTTCTTCTTGGGGGATTTGGAATAAGTTCTTTTGGACATTTGAGACTTTCCACATAATGTCACACTCCTAAGTTTTCCTCCCCACAATCAGCTTTGATGCCTTGGCAACTCTCCTCTCTTCTGCTCCAGGATAAGTTGTCGTTCCCATTTGGGAGCGGTCCAAGAGAACAATATGTCCATTCCCCACATGCGCCATTGTGTTTGAGTGGCAGTGTAAGCATCCAGCCCTTCCTGCTTATTCTCAAGTCCCCATGACTCCATTACTGCTTCTCCCAGGGATCAGTACGATTCTCCAGCAAATGGAACACTCAGAAGTATACCCTAGGCCACAATGGTTTCTAAAATGGGTGTGCGGATTAATTTCTCACTTCGCCCCAGGACTCTTAAATGATGATGGAAATAATATCATAGCTCAAAGTAAAAGCCCCTAATTGGCATATTTTATATATAAGGTAAAATATATTATATAAAGCATGCCCAGGCTTCTGCCATGACTATCAGCTTCCTTTGGCAGGCAAACCAGTTCTCTTTCTGGTCACCTGTCATACCAGGGGAACTTATATAGCAGGAGGTAAGACCGAGGGCAACTGACAAGTCTCTGTCCTTGAACTATCGTTGACAAACTTGTGTCACTGTGGGCAGCTGCTCTCTCATCTTGGTGCTATTCTTCTTTGTTGTAATGTGGGTCTACCCTCTTGACCCTCCTTTCCGAAATCATATTGCTTTCAGCATTTTCTGAGCATCTAGCTGGAAACTCCCATCTGCTTACAGAGAAATGGCTTCCTGGCCTCAAGAAATTCTCCGATTCTGAATTCTCTGCCTTCCAGAGCCAAGAGCAGACCCCTCTTTATAGCTACTGTCTTTTTGACTGAGACCCTGTTGAAAGGCAGACAGCCCAAATCTACCTTTCCCGAACAGAGTCAGTCTGACCTCTCTGGCTTCCCTTGTGTTGTCCCTCTCTGCCACTGCCCAGAAGCCTTGGGTGCTGACAAACTGGAGAAAAGCAATGTCCAAAACAACCACATTAAAATGTGCGCACATGCACACCCCCGCCCACCCCTCCCCTGCCTTGCACGTTTCATTGTGTGACAGTGGCCAGCAGCAATCTTTAACTTTTAAGAATTGGTGGAAGCTCTTTAATTAGGAACATTAAAAACCAGAAGAGATTCAACATCAAAAGGAAATAATGACAATTTTGAAATAATAACACTCTAAGTTGGAGTCCTTTCACAGTTCTGAAAGGTCATGGGTATGCTCACATTTATTCTCTGATTTTTTAAAACCTTTCATGGTGGTAATTCTCAAGCATACACAAAAATAGAGAGAGTAGTATACTGAATCCCTATGAACCCAACATCCAGGTTCACTGATGGTCAGCTCAGGCTCAATCCTGTCTCATCTGTAACATACACACCTTTCTGTCTGAACCTCTCTGGATTATTTTGAAGCAAATCCCAGACACTATATCATTTCATCCATAAATCTTTTAGGATATATCTCCAAATGATAAGATTTCTAAAAAATTACATCTAAAAACACTTGAAATAATTCCCTAAATGTCACAAAGTATCCAATTAGTATTCAAATTTCCCTCAAATGTTTATAACACTGTGTTTATAGCTGCTTTTTTGAAACCAGGGTCTAAAAATTTCCACCCATTGCATTTGGGTGACATGTTTCTAGGCTCGTAATCTACAGCCCCCTCCCCTCTTTTCTTTTCTTTCTACAATTCCTTTGTTGGAGACACCTGGTTATTTATCCTGCCGAGTTTCCCACGGTCTGGGTTTTGCTAATTTTGTTTCCATGCTGTTGTGTAAGATGTTGCTCTGCCCCTTCTGCCCTCTAAACTGAAGGCTGAATCTAGCGGTGTGAGCTGATTCGAGTTCCATCTCTGTTGTTGTTGTTGCAGATGTGTGACAGACGCTGTTATGTGCTCTCACCGGGAGGTTCACCATGCCTGTCTTTTTGTCACGGGAGCAGCCATCATTCATTCTTAAAAACGAAATCTACCCCGATCTTTTTCTGGGGTGATAATATATCTATTTTCAAATATTTACTGAACACACCTCCAAGTTTGATTGTGGTCTTAGCCCATTTTCGTTTCCATAAGTTAGGCTGCATTCTGTAAGCATCGGCTTCCAAGATGCCCATTAATCACGCTACCGTGTCACTCATCCTGCAACAACGAGATGCTTACTCTTGCCCCATTCTTCCTTCTGCTGCCTCCTGCCCCGCCCCCACTTCCTCTAGGAAGGCGATAGGGATATCTTGACGGTGCATTTGGTATCTTTTTAAAAGACTTATTCATTTATTTGAGAGAGAAAGAGAGAGAGAGAGAGACGTCGCTGAGGGGGCAGGGGGCGGTGCGGAGGGAAAGAATCTCAAGCAGACTCGCCGCTGAGCTCATGACCTGAGCCGAAATCAAGCGTCTGTGCTCAACCGACCAGGCCACCCAGGCGCCCCGCATTTGGTATTTTATAGCCATTCTTCTGGGGTATTGTCTTGTTTTAACATTTTTCTCTGCCTGTCCCATAGCGCCTTATCTTAACCTGCCTTCCTTTTCTTTCTCGTTCTTACTTTGCCCCCACATGGTATTCCCAGTACAGGAACATATTTCATTTCTTTGCTGCTGATAGCTAACGTTCCACCAACGGGAGGTCTTGTCTTAGCTTCTCTTTGGTTTGTCTCCAGCTTCTTACCTAATCCAGGAGACATCGAGCGTTCCCTCCTGCTTGAAACAACTTTTCTCTTCCAGCCACCCCTCTCTCCTGGTTTACCCCCTGCCTCTCATCTTACTCCTCCTCAACCTCCTTCAAAGTCACCTCCTCCGCCACCCGTTCCTGCTGCCCAGGTTTTTGCCCTTGGCCCTCTCCGTTCACATGACGCTGAGTGATCTGATCCACCCGTTGGTTTCAAGCACCAACACAGGAGGATGACTCCGAATTCCAGAACTTCAGCCAAGGCTTCTCTTCCTAGCTCTAGTTGTATATCCAACTGTTACCTAGAAATCACTCTCAGATAATTCCTTGGTAGGTACAGAGCAGAACCCATTACCTTTCATTTCTAGCTGGCCGTCCCCTCTAGCCCCAAACCTGCCTTACCTCCCTCTCCAACCCTGTAAATTGCACCGCAATCAACCTCAATCATGAGATCAGAAACCTGGGCTCCTCCTAGATGCTTTCTTCCATCAGATCTTATTCTTGCTTTCTCATACTTGTCCCTCTTCACCATTCCCATCACCTCATCATTGCCCACTTTGCTTGCTTCCTTCCCGTTTTGTGCCTCCTCCATCCATCTTTCACACGGCTACTAAATAATCTCCCTGAAACACAAATCTGAGTTACGTCACTTTCTCATCTGAAGTCCAAACTCCTTGATACCACAGTCTTTGCTCCAGCCTTGGTCACTGTCTCTGTCGCTGCCAAGACGCACACCCCCAAACTTCCTACGCAGTAACCACGTCAGTTTCCTCACAGAGCAGCCTTCTCCTAATACGGCAACTATTTTCAATTTTTGCACAAGATATTTGCTCCTCCTCTTATGTCATATGCCATTTCGTGCTGTTACGTCTTTGTACACGCTCTCTCATTCTCCCCACCCCTGCCTGGCCCCTCTTCCACCTCGGTAGTTCTTACTTCTCTTTTAAGGCTCAGCTCAGGCCTATTTCCTTCAAGAAGCCTTTTTCTGAAAGCACATGTAACTAAACGCCTCTCCTCTGTGCTCCTAAATGTCCCTCCGTTGCTTCTGTCCTGGCGCCTACATGGTTTAGTATTGGTTTACTCGCCTCGCTGCTTGTTAAGCAATGTGTGGTAGGTCCTGGGGTTTAATATTTGTATTTCCCAATAATAGACACAGTGCCTGGCCCATCATGGGTGTTCAATGAAGGCAAAAATGAATGAAGCGTGGTCATTTCTACCTCTATACACTCCTGATCATGGTGAGTTCAGACCCTCATCATCTCTACCTGGATAACCCTAATGGCTTGCAAGCTGATTTTCCTGATTTCAGTCTCCATCCTGGTTAATTTATCTCCCGGCTCTGATCCTACCACGCCCCTCCTTAAAGGTCCACCATCCTACAATTCCAACATGACTCTTTAGTAGGGCAGGTGCCTGTTGAAATCTAGGATTGTCATACCATGGATATAAATGGTATGGAGGCAGAAAACTGGTTGAGGAACACTAGCTTGTAAAAAAAAAAAAAAAAAAATCCAGACTCCTCAGCATGGTTCCAAAGTGCCGTGTGATTTGTTCTAACCTCCAAATAGCCTTGGACTCAGCCATCCAGACCTTCACACTTTCACCTGAACCAAAATGCCCCGGGCTCTCTGGCATTCATGTCTTAGCCAAGAAGGCACACGAGGAAGCCTGGAATTCCTTTCTTTCACACGATCTCCATCCTTCAAGATCCATCTGAAATGCCACCTCTTCTGCAAAACCTTTCCTGGCTCTCTGTGTGCCCCAGCATGTTAGGAGTCCCATACACTCCTTCACTTAAGGTCCAGGCTCCAGTTTTAATGACTGCGTTTTATATCCATGCCACTCTGCATCATGTCATAGAGCAAGGTGTGGCTATCGCTCTCCCACACTAGGGTATAAAATTCTTAATGCAGATGCAAGGGATTTATCTTACTCATTTTTGTAGCATTACCCTTGCCTACTCCCTCCTCTGGCCCCACGCACCCAGAACAATTCTTGGCTGTCAGCATTCTGGAGATCCAATTTGCATTTTTCTCAGTAAAAGTGGCTTTTCTCCTGCAGCCCAAAGTTACTAGAACTCACCACGTCCTCCATGGGTGAATGCTAATTCCCCAAATCTCTTGCTTCTCCTTTTCTACCCACAGTGGACCCTTGGCTTCATCTCACCTTGAATCCCCACATTCTTCACATTTCCTTCCGCCAGAACTTTCCTTTGCTGGGAAAGAAACATTCTACCCCAATCTTTCTTGGAAATATAATATCTTAGCATGCTCAAGATTTCTTCCATCACATTCCCCTATACGCGTCAGACGCCACATCTGTTTCCTTGAAGAGGCCAAGCATACCTTGCATAGCCTGCTTTCATAGTTTGAGCCATTAATGCTGCCTCATTTCTGCCCCCACCCCCTCCAGAACACCATCTTCTCTTTTTTTTAGGTCTTGACTTTTTAAAAATTCTTATCCTCCATCCACGCTCATGTCCTGCCAACACAACAATGGAAAACGGACTCCTCTTGTCGCATTAAGGAGCCTTGTGCAGAGAAAGCCCCGGCTTTAGTATTCCAGCCTTCTTCACCGAACTCAAGTGTCATTGCTGCCCTTAATCACATTTATTTTATTGCATCTATAAAGCAATAAAATATTCCAATCCACACACTGTGCAAACAGTTGGCTGCAGCCAGCTATAACTTAGGAAGATTGAAAGTGGGTTCCCAGGCTATCGGATGAGGTGGGTTTGGGTTGCAGAGGGCATTTCTCCTGTGCTTTTCCTGTCCTCTCACCTTGCTGAGGGTCCCTCCGTTGCCTGAGCTTTTTTCGATTTGCTTTTGCATTGTGCTTCCTATCCATTTGGATTCGAATTGGGCCCTCTTTCCCCTTTCATTCTCTTTAAATTGCTTCTGCCTTGCACATCCCAGTCTCTGCTGATGTGAACAGTCTCCAGTCTCTTCTCTGCATGTTCACTGGAGATTCTGTATGGTCCATTTACTGCCATATGTCTGCAGAGGGAGTACAGCACAGGGATCAAGTGTCCTGTCTGGGGCATCAGGCTGCACTGGAATGTTCTGCTCTGCTCTGCCACTTTCTAGTTGTGCAATTGTGGGCGAGTTGTTTAACATCTCTGAACCCCAATTTCCTCATCTGGAGAGCAGGGCTAATAGGACTACTTAGCTCATAATGAACATTAACATTAGCAGTCATTATCATGGGCTCTTTGGCTCCAACTAGATGATGAAACATAGGTTTTTCCTGCAGCACTTGCATGCTGCATAGGTTCTTAATACACCCCCTCCACCACCATTTTTAAAACATGTGTGTATGTGTGTGTTGGGCAGGGGGTGTCTCTGGCAAAGAAAAAAAATAGTAGGTTGGACATTCATCTCTATCTTGAACCATTTGACCCCAGGATTCAGGGCTCTGTGAGGTTTCTGGATCTATCTGTAGGCTTTGGAGCCACCAAGGATGCCTTTGGAATCTATGCTTGGTTTGCTAGACTCCCCTGAGAGTAGAGGAGGCCTTAGTACCCCTATTCGAGATAGGGTGGAAAGATCCAGTACTCTTCTCTTTCTGTGAGGTGTCACCAGTTCTCCAGGAACAAACAAGAGCTCTAACTTCCAGGGGAATCCCATAATCCATTAAAGTTTTTAGAACTGCATCCAAAATAAGCACAAAACCAGGACAACAAGCTCCCTCAGCCAATTTTCCAAGGACCAGGAAGCTAGATCCTCAGTTTGGGCAGGAAAAAAAAAAGATTCAGAAAGTTGGGTGACCTGGGTATATTTGCTGTGTGACTCTAGGCAAATCAGTTGCTCTCTCTGAACCTTGGTTTCCAGATCTAGGAGGAGAGGGCTGGATCTATGTGGAGGCTGGGGTTTATTGATCAGTAAGATCTATACCACCCTGACCATTCTGTGACTCTACAAAGCAGTTCGTCAGCCAGGCTGGTCAGGTGCCTCACAGGCAGCCATACCCATCCTGATTTTGCAGTATAGCAATGACTTCAAATATTTTCTCTAATTGTCAAAGCACATTCAGAGAATACTGCTAACTCAAAAGTGGCTCCTGCCCACTGACAATAATGTTGGCTGATTTGCTTGGTGGGTTCAGTTGCAGCCTTCCTGGTCAGTGCCCAATAGAATGCTGTGATGCTTCTCATACCCTCATCCCCAGCAGCTGGCCAAGCTCAGCTTAGGAGCAAAGCTTTTTACTTATTTAACCAGCACTTATGTGGCACTATTCTAAGACTATGCAAATATCAATTCATTTAATGTTCATAACCGTATGAATTGAGGATTTTTATTATTCCCCTTATACAAATGGGAAACTGAGGCACAGAGAGGTTAGGTGGCCCAAGACATACAGCCAGTGAGTAGACAGTCTAGCTCTTAACTCTAATTAAGCTGCTGCTGTCAGCTGCAGGCTCATGGGGGGAGTGGTAAGCATTGTTGGGCACCCATATTTCTTCCCAACTTTACTGTCTTCGGTTTCTAAGGGCCCATCAGAGCGAATCTCTTACCAGACCTTCGGGCTTCCACCTCTAAGTGGCTATGGTATAATGGAAGATGCTCATTCTTACGGTTGAAACACGTGGGTCACGTTCCCACTCTACGTTTACTGGACCTGTGACTTCAGACACCCATCACCTGCCTCCACTAGCTCGTTTGGAAATAAGGCTATTGGTACCTGCTCAGCAATAGAGGGAAAGTCAACAGACCACAAATGCTGAAGTATCTTAAAAATTATAAAAAGTGAAATAGAACTGAAGGGATAATTGGGACCATCTGGCCCCTTGCATGTTACAGTCACTTATTACACATTTGTTGAATTGATCACAGATAAGAAGCAACACAAAAATGAGGAGATGCATGAATGCGTCCCGCAGTCAGGGGCAGCCCTAGCTAGGTTTGCAATAGGGAAACTGAAACCATTGGTTTCCTAAGCCCATGTACCTTTAAAATGATCTGCTCTACACGGGCACATTTTCCTCAAAGAAGCTCAGAAGCTGCGTGCTTGGGAACCCATGTGTGTGTGTGTCCCGTGGAGCCAGGTGATGGGCTGGGCTCTGGGGATGGACGGTGGAGCATGGACTGCTGGGTGTGGTTAGGAGGGAAGTCTGTGTCTACTGAGGGCAACCATTCCTCCAAGTTGTCCTGCGAGCTTGGCGACAAGGACCCAAATGGGTGCTAACCAGAGCCAAGTTTTCGCTAAATCTAAATAAGAGACTTAAAATACTATTTTTAATCTCTAAAAACGGAAGCTTGAAGTCAGTAGCGCCTGATTCCACCCCAGTCTGAAGGCTGTCCCCGCTGGTGACCACGGTAAGCTCTCCCGCCACTGCCAGCCCCTGGTTCTACTGTGGCTCTCGGTTCAAGAGCGGCTTGACTCTATCGACTTGAAAGGATTAGTGAGCCGCTGAATGTGGGCAGTGTCCCCTTTTCAGTGAAAAATAAATTTTTTTAAATAATAAAATAAACAGGTCCTGCTGGCTTAGAGGAAACCCTGTGAGCTTCCAGGAACCAACATTCCCCAGCCCCAGTGCATTTTCAGGAGCGGAGCACAGCCTGCGTGCAATAGCGGTGACTTGTTTAGACACCATCTGGTCCGTGTAAAGTTAGCAGGAGCGGGACCACGGGGGCAGTGAGGGCTACTGAGAAACTGCCTGTGGCTGAGGAGGGGAGAAAACACGGCCACACATACATTCAAGGAAGAGAAATTGCAGTGCAGGTTTGAGGTGAGAAATGAGGCGTCAGCATCACTGAATCCCCAGATATTTTTATGGGGGGGGTGGAAAGGAAAAAAATTACCAAAAACTCCCTAGAGACCCAGACAAAGCCACAGTGTGTTCCCATTTACCTCCAGCCTGATAGTCACACCCTTCGTGTCTTTTACAGTTAGGCTGGAACTCAGTGAGTGGGAGGCACTTATAAACAAAGCCTAGCAGAGATCACATCGCCTTCCTCGTCCTCCCCCGTGGCCTCCTCTGCCCCCCTCTGCAGAGCCAGGAGGTCAAACAACGGCTTAACCTCTTGTGTTAATTAACATTTTGGCTCCCTTTTGCAAACGAAGAGCCAGAGATCAAGGATAAATAAATCGGTCATTGGAATTGGCAAAGGAAAGCTTGCAAGCAGGCTGGGGGCTGTCCTGTGTTCTAGCCACCCAGCCCCACGGCGCGATCTGTGCGCACTGAGGCTGGGGCTGCTTCCACCTCCCGGGCTGCAAGGTTCGGCTCTCCAAGGAACACAGCATCGCTGTGCCCGCCCAGCCCCCAGCAGGGGCCACACTTCTTGGAAGATGGTGTTGGCGGGGGGGTGAGATGGTAGAGACTCAAATTCTAACCCACAGCCCAACTGCCCAACTGTGGGAAGAGAACCGCGGGCCCGGTCTAGACCCTCACCTCCTCTCCTAGCCTTTGCTCCCCAGGAAGGAGCCCTCTCCCTGGAAGCCCCTCACATTCTCACTGGCTCCGAATCTGGAACTCCAAGGGACTCCATGGCTCTTGTGTGGGCCCTACAGACCACCTCTTAGCACCTCTATCTGTCCGCTTTGTGATCCCCCTCTTATTGTGGGGAAAACAATTGCCTTCCTCATGCTTCATCCTCCTTCCCCGCCCACAACCAGTGTGGAAGGTCCACGAATGTAGCTCTGAGCAGCACAACTTCAATCTACCTGCCACCGTCTATAAGACTTCTAACATTTAAGTTGAATACCTCTTCAGTCAAATGTCAGCTGACCCTATTCTCCCCTTCTCTCAAGGCCAGGCTTGGCTTCTGCCGATCCTTGCGTTGCCCTGCCTCCATCCAAACAGCACACCCATCTTTCACCCGGTGGTCAGCCTTATTCTTTGCCTCTTTGTCTCACCTTTCTCATAGGCGCTCCCCGGGGCAAGGGTCCTGGGACATCTTCTCTCTGCCTCTCCAGCAACCCGTGGACTCCACAGGAGCTGGGCACCCAGCTGCTGCTTTACAACTTGTCACTCCAGAAGGTATGGGATTTTGGTGTGATACCTGTGTTTCTGTTTTCTGTGTGTGTATAACTCTTGTGTCCTTCAGAAGACTGCAGAGCCGTGGTTTCAATCTACAGCATGTATAAGTGTCACTTGGACGCTCCGGAAAGCAGATGCTGGCTGCCCGCCCGCAGAGAGTTTAGGAGCTCACTGGTGGGGAGCTGGGCCTGGGAACCCAGCTTGGAGGACTGCACTCTGAGTCAGTCACTCTCACGCTACTCAGCGTAGACCAGGTCTTAGACTGCTTCTGTGTCATCCACGGGGTGAGACAGAGCCGCCACTGGAGAAGGTGGTTGAGCTCAGGCCACCAGCTGGCTGATGAAAACGAGGTGGGATTCCCATCCTAAACCGGCCTCCCGAGCCAGCCTACCTTCCACTGTAGGGTTAAGAATTCTCACCTGGGCCCCTCTGAATTAAATGACCTCTGCACACCACGTCAGGAAAATCCCTTAAATTCCAAGCTAATTGAGAGATTCCAGGGATAGTTAGTAAATACTTCTCCCTTCTCGACTGAGAATCAGCAAGAACAATAGTTGGCTCTCAGCCCACACAGCAAATGCATCCCGCCAGGGTTCTCTGCAACATTTCAGCTTCTACTACAACATCTATGAAAATAGAATTTTTCCGAAATAGAATTCCACCTAAAAGAGAAAGTTTTATGATACCTGGAGGCAAACCATTCAGATGTTTTGAGTTAATTTGGCATGGCTGAAAGAATTTTTACATTTGCAAAAATATCAAAGTTCATTTTCTGCCTCTAAAGAACTTTCAAACTGTAATGAATTTGGCATGAACCATGAACACCATTTCTCAATACGTGACTTTTGTGAAGACTAAAAAAAATCCCCCAAAACAAAAAACAAACAAAAAAAGAAATGGAGTGTGAACTAACATACTAACAGATTTCAGAATCACAGAAGGCTGAACGTTTTCTTAGTCTAGTCCAGACCCAGCGTTTAAAGTTGAGAAAACTAAGGCTTTGTCTTAGACATCTAAGTAGTAACAAAACAACAGCCGAAACCATGGTTCTCAAAGACTACTTTATCCCAGGTAGGGGATTGAAGAGAAATATAAATGAAGTGTACGTAGGATGATAGAACTTAAAATACTCTTAGTGGGGTAAGATGTTCTATGAATGCAACATGTCTGGAGAGTGGATGAGAGGGCAGGAAGAATGACAGATTGACAGGAGATAAGGGTTCAATGTCGCAGCTTCAAAACCTGAGCAGGTCATGACTGAGCTTTAGTGTTTTCATCTGTAAAATCAAGGTAATACGTCAGCTTGTTTTAAGGATGAAGTGAAGCCGTGTATGTGAAAGAACTCTCCAATCCTATCGTCTCCGCGGTAGGACAGCACGCATAGAGTGCGTCCAGATGGTCTGCTCAGAGGGAAGTCTTCCCTTTCCTTAGTTCTTTCTGCCTCGCCACCAAAGTATAAGCCAATTTTTAATCTTTGTTCTTTCTGGCCTTTTTGTCTTCTCTGATCCCCCTTGCCCTCAAAAGAGCCCCCTTTGGCCCATGGATGCCCATGCCCATTTCCATTCTAGATCCAGGAGAACAGAAGTCTAAGCCAATATCCCGCATTTCTGTCTCCCAGGACCTACACAGTCCGCTGACTACAGCAGCTCCTCAGTGTGAATCAAGTCCTACGGAAGGGAATAGAATTGAATGGAAAGGAATTGAATTCTGTAAATGAGCTCTGTTCCTTCCCTCTCCAGACTGGACTGCCTTAAAGAGAAGACCTAACCAAGAGGTTCTTACTGGATGAAATACAGATGAAAAACAAAACAAAACAAAAACAGTGAGTTCTACCTATTGCCAAAAAGTGGGAAAGATTTTTTTTTTCTATTTATTTTTTTTAACTAGGCTCTTCCCAGATCTATTGTCTACTTTTCCCAGGGAAAAAAACTGTCCTCTTTCTTCCAGAAGGAAGTATATAGGTTTATGTGGGAAGATGGTGTTGATTTGTCACAAGAATTTGTTTGCAAGCTCTCATTATGGGCAAAATTATCATTATTTCTCTTTGGTGGCTCTGAAGTTTTTCTAAGAGCCATCATGAGGAGACTCAGAAAAAGCAGACAGTAACTCAAAGTGATCATTTTTCTGGTTTGCTTTTATTGTCTAGTCTAGAAACTGTGGCTCTTGCCACATTCCTATCTGTGGGTTTGGGTTGGCTCTTCTCAAAAGGAGGTTCTCACTTGAACAGCACCTCAGTACAATCCTAGCTCAGCAAAACCTCCAACAGCAGGTACAAGACACTAACTACACCTGAGTCAAAGATGTCACAAAACATTTAAATATTACAAGGGTTCATCAACTTTGCAGGTTAGACTGTTTACACGGCAAGGGCCAGGAATAAGGGGCTGGTCTCTCCTTGGAGAGCTCAAGTCTTTGCCTGTGGGATGGACTCCCCTCACCCCTTATTGGAATACATGGAATGTTCTGGAATGTCATGGAATCCCCTGCATGCTGGCCATCCTCTGACCTCCTTGGGATGAAGTCTTCCCTCTGTCCCTAAGGGGCAGCCTCAACACTTACATCTAATCTCCCCCCCCTTCTCCACCCACGAGAGAACGAGGCCTCATTAGAAAAGGAGGACTATACCACTATCTGACAACACATAAACACACATTTTTATTTTACTGGGAACTACTAGAAGGGAGGAGAGTGGAATCTGAGTGGTATCAGCTACTCTGGGTCATGACCGGAGCTGTGTATGTCTTCTTACCATCACTGGATATTTGTACAGGACGTTAGAGTTTACAAAATTGTCTTCACGGGCATTGTCTCATTTGATTACGGCACCCCATGACTTAAGGGAATTGCGGCCCTCATTTCAGAGATGAAGAAACAGAAACTCAGAGAAGGTCTTCAGATCCAGCGCCTTTCACCCCACTCTAGTCCCTACCCCCGGGTGTCCAGCAATGACAGAGAACAGGGAGCTGGACAAAAGTCAGGGCAGTGAACCGCCATGCCCAGCGACACCATGAAGGAAGGAAGCAAGTTCAGAGCCCCTCTGTGTCAGGCAGGGGCTGGAGAGACTACATTTGCTCACTGGCTTCCCCCAGCTCCGGCTTCCTGGGTGCAAATCCCAGCTCCAACACTTCTCAGCAGTGTGGCAGGTTATATACTCAGTCCGTGCCTCAGTCTCTCCACGTGTAAGATGAAGATACCGACATGTCCTCCTTGGAGTGTTATCGTGAGGTTTAAATCAGGAGGTCCACTAGAACACATAGCCCGTGGGAAGTGAAGAGCTCACTGCACATTACCCATTATCACCGCTGTTATTTCCCCTTGTTTTACACAGGAAGGAAGAATGCTTGTGAAGATTAACATTGCAGAGATTACAGCGAAGTGTGACTCCAAAGACCTGATTTTTGCTGCCTTCAGGTATCTGTTTACTTCCTACGTTCTGCTCTTTTTCTTCCTCCTGGACCCTTCCCCCTTGGCAGTCAGCCCGTTGCCCTTCCAGGTGTTCCTGATCCTGGGCTCCCTGCAGGAGAATAATCGGAGACCCTCCTCTACGGACAGAATCAGAATTTCTGGAGCTGGGGGCCCAGAAATCTGCATTTCTTCACACGCAGAGCAGATGACTCTTGTGCACTCTGAGGAGGTCAAGAGCCACTGACCCAGAGGGACCACTTTGGCAGCTGTCACTCCGCCCGCCGTCCCTGCCTCCCCCTTCACCCAGGAAGTGCTCCAGATCTGGGTTGCTGTAAACACTCCCTCCCCTGCACAGTCCCCATCTGCTCCTTCCCGATTAGCCATGATTAGCAATACCAGGCTGATGCCGGCTCCCTCTGGGGTGACCCATCATTCAATCCACTTTGAATCACGGCTTATTGCAGTAATGGCTGACTCTGCCTCCAAATCAGGCAGGCTCATGAGACCAGGGCACAGAGAAGCCGAGGGGAGGCAGAGGGTCAGGCAACCTCCATTCCACGCACAAAACCCACCACGCACAAAGGCACAACAACTCCCCACCTAGAAAATCGCCAACTGTACGGAGGTCAAGCCTACAAAAATGAGATAACACAACATGGCAGACCAGCACAAAAGATGAGAAACTCAATCAGTATTTGCATTAGAGTTTTATCTTATCTCGCAAGCGCAGCAGATCCCTTCCAGAGGTGAGGCCGGGTGTCAGCAACCACATGCTTTCACTTATGCCTGCTTTCCAAATAATAGTCAACGGCCCCCGCTGCCATCCCGGTGTCCACCAAAAAGCTTTTACCAAATGACCCTCTTAGCTAAGAGTGAGCCTCAAATTGCAACCCCAAGGCAAACAATATTTCTGTTTTTTTTATGGTAATTTTCTTTCCCCAGACGTCTTCTTAACTGGATTTAATCTCTGGTTATGTAAACAGTTGAAGCTATTCTAATTCCTGAGAGGATATCGATACTGGAGTGGGGGAAGATGTTGAGGGAGTGGGGAAGAATGGCAGGAAAACAAGCATTAATTATTAAACACTTACAAGATTTTAAAAATTACATACCATTTGGCACTTTTCCTCTCCAAAGTACTCTGTCCCCGTTAAAGGCAAGGAACGGCAGGCCTCTCGCTGTGGCGAATTGGCCTAATTATGTTTTCTCTCTCCTACAGTGGGAAGGATTCGCCTTCACGGGTTTAAAAACACGCTTCCTCTGGGTGGGATGCTGTGGACGGGAATGCAGTTGCCGTAGCTGCAGTGATTTGATGCAGTCTCTTATTTTACAAACTGGACTTGGAACCACTTAACAAAAGGCAGTCTGCAAATACATGTGGCAAATACGCGAATCAGCTCTACAGCCCAGAATCCTGGGCACGTTCTTAGAACAGAACAGAAACTGTTCTCAGCTTCATTTTGCTTGCTGGAGCTTGGGGCGGGGCAGCAGTTCAAGGTCTGTGTTAGGAAGGCAAGTTTGGACCTAAAGAAGTTCCCGACGTGCCTCGCCCTCCACAAATGGGAAGCGTGGGTTTACCCACCATATTTTCCATATCATTGAATTTCTGCTACAGGTTTCATGTTACTGTTACAATTATTAGGCCTTAGGGCCTGGCGAGACACCCAAAGTCAGAGGCCGAATCATCCTCAGAGACCATCTAGTCCAACTCCCTCATTTTACAGATGGGTAAACTGAGGCCCAATGGTCCAGTGTCACCATGACACACTGAGTTGGTGGCTGCACAAAGGTAAGAATTTGGGCCCTGTGAGTCTTAGTCCAGAAACCGCCACATTGCTCTTTAAGTTTACAAAGAATAGAGATAATAGGAGCACATTTTCTGAAGTCTTCATCATCCTAAAAAGGAGAGAGACAAAGAGGGTAAAGATCAAGAAACAAGCTACGTGTAACAGTGGGGCGCATAGGGCAGAGCTCAGACTCCGAGGGGGCACACAGCACGGAATTAGCCACGGAGCCGATGGGTGGACTTGGGGTTTAGCTCATCTTGCTGAACCTTAGCCTCGTCTTGAAAACAGAGATAACAGTGCCTACTTAACGGGGTTGTGTTAGGATTGAAGGAGATAATACTCAGGTCCTGGCACACACGAAATACTTCATAAATGTTGGCTCTTGTTACAACCCCAGTGCAGACGTCCAAGGACTTTAATAGACTGCCAAGGCATCAGTCCTGGGGGGCCTGTCCTTAAGCCAGACTTCCTCCTTGCCAGCTCCTCTTTCCGGTCCAGGACCCTGGCTGCCCACACCCTCCCCTCCATCCCTCCAAACAGGACAGTCATGATGATGTTAGTGTTCAGCTCTGCGGATCTTTCCACAGGGGAGGCAATGTACTGACTAGAAACGAAGCTGCAGATGGACATGGGATAAAGAGTACTGGTAAAGAAATGATAGCGGGAAGGTTAGGAGAAAACTTACGGGGTGCCTTGCATCTGTTATCACACGCTAGGTCATGTAATAAAACCTTTATAGTATAGGGAATATGAAATACAACCCTCAGCATGCCAGTCTCTACGGGCATTACACTGGCCACAAAATGAGTGCCCATTACTTCTCTCTTCCCTTGCCTAAGTCATTAGACACCCCGGCTTCATGGGGAAGGTAGGTTTTCTCCCCTCCAAGACCGTTACAACTGTCCCTGCGAAGGTGACTGACGTGGCATTCTAATCACTAGATCTCTCTCTGCTCAGTTACTGTGCAATGATAATTAATATTTATAAAGATGACCCTGGTTCAACACAGAAAGATCACATTAAGATTCATTCAATATAAATACGATGTTAATACACATAATATTAATTCAATAGCGCTTGCACGAGAAGCACATTTGACCGTGTTCTGAGGCTCCGAAAGCCAGCTGTCCATCCATGGTGCGTATTAACCAGAACGCCCTATTTTCTGGCTCTACCAGAAATACGATTCACTCTTTTTCTTAACTCCAGATCTGTAGTTTTCCTTTCGAGTCCCCACTTATCTTCTTGCGAAATATGTGCCCAAAAGGACAACAGGATAACATTTTCTCAAGCCCGTATTTGTTTTGCCGAGTGGATCCCTGATGCTGGCCGCCGCCCAGCTGCTGGAGACCCTGGGGGCTGAGAGGCTGAGGCTCCACGGTCATCGCAATTCAAACCCCAAAGCACAGCGGATTTTCATCTGGGTTTCAGAGGAGTCATTATCTTCATTTTGTTTCTGGACACTGGCGCTGACCCCCCGAGATAAGAACAAACAGAATGTGTTCTGTCTTCCCAAAGATGCTACATCAGCATGTATTTCCCACTTAGAGCTTTTAAGCGTTTGACTTACACATATATGAACACCCCCAGTGGACCGTTTGGGTTTGGTTTAATCCCCGAGAAAACTGGCATTAAAATAGACCTTTTCCCGGCAATAATAATCTCGTTTACGATAAATTATTCTATTCTCAGTACCTTTGAGACACATGAGAGCTTTTATGTAATAAAGAAGCCATTTATTTCCAAATATTTTAATGCATGTTTCCATATTTTTCTCATTTTTAATGCAAGGGCCATGGACAGTCCTGTAAGAGAATGTCTCTTAAAAGCAAATTTATGGCAAATGTTCCAGTGAAATGGGCGGCAACATGCATCATTGCACCACTCTACCACCGAGAGGAAGGGGGCAGAGATGTTCTAATTCTCATTTATGCGCATAAAATTGTAACCTCTACAGAGAAAGACAATGTTATTGGGTAAATTGATAAGGGATGGAAGACCTCTGGTCAATCTGGGCTTCATCCTTTGCTCTGCTGTATGTACTTAGCTATTGCTTGGTCTCGTGGGCCACATCTGAAATACGGGAAGGACGCGAAGGCACAGACGCTGGGGGAGATCATCATGGCTCCTGAGAAAATGAAAGTCAAGTTGGAGCCTTTATGTATCAGCTGGAAAGAGAAGCTGTTCTGAAAGGGCAGAGAAACAAGGAGCAGAGAGAATGGCCTTTGCTAGAAGTTTGATTATTTTGATTTCCTAAACTTTCATATTAGAGCTTCTCATTTGGGTGCCGTCTCTCTGAAACACCACCATGGTACGATGGTGGTTCTCCACTGGGAAGGTAGTAGCAGGGTCTGGAAGCAGAGACAGTGTCAGAAGCAAAATGTACACATATCTCTGGTTCTGGATCCCTGACCTGAGCGGAACAGCACTGCTGGGACAGGAAGCCAGCCCTCATGGACAGCTTACCGATGTTCCTCTGATAGAGAGCTCTGTGCATTTTCCGGACAGGATTTCTGTCCATCAGTTATACGAAGCCTTTGTCTTTAGTCTAGCTGGTTTGAAGTCACCCTCTGGATAAACCACAAATGGGCTGGGCAAAGAGTCTAGAGAGCAGGGATCTAGTTTTAGCTCTGGCCATTTTGGCCTTGGGGATGTCACCCAACACTGCTCTAAATATCACCGCCAGGCCTTCCAGTGCCCTTGCCAGCACCTGGAAAAGGTGAACATATAACCAGATAAGAGGGGAAGGATAAGTCAGTACGGGGCTGATCTGGTGAAAGAAAAGCTAGAAGGAGAGAGTAACCCAGGCACCACCCTCCTCTGTGTGCCAGGCCCTGTGTCACGTGCTAACGCTGTTTGGACGGAGACCTCTAGTAGGAAGTGTCTAAGGAGGCTGGGGTCATGCGGACCGACTGTCTGCTACCGTAGTGAGTAGTGTGTATGCTGCCGAGCCCTTGCAATGAGCAGTGCCAACTAAGATGTTTTGTAAGTATAAACTACATACCAGTTTTAAAGATTTAGTGCAAATTTTTTAAAAAATAAGTTACCTCATTAATAATTTTTAAATTAAATATTTGTTGATCTGATAATGTTTTGGACATTGGGTTCAATAAAATGTACTGGTAAAACGAATTCACCCCTTTCTTTTTTCCTTGTTTAAATGGGTGACCACTAGGGCGCCTGGGTGGCTCAGTCAGTTAAGTGTCTGCCTTTGGCTCAGGTCGTGATCCCAGGGTCCTGGAATCGAACCCCGAGTCAGGCTCCCTGCTCAGTAGGGGAAAGTCTGCTTCTCCCTCCCCTACTCCTGATTGTGATTTCTCTCACACTCTCTTTCTCTCAAATAAATAAAATCTTTTAAAAAATGAAACCAAACAGAATGAATGGGAGACCACTAGAAAAACACAAAGTTCTCTGTGTGAGGCTTGACCTTAGGGCTCTCATTATACAGCTGGTGGCTGCAGGCTCACACTATTAGACTCAGGTCTGAAGTCTAGGAGGGGAAACGAAGACCTCTGACTGAAGGTAATCATCTGCGGTTACCCAGGGCCTCACAAAGGTTCCAACGCTCCTCATATGGAACAAGCCTGTGAGTTGCTGAATGTCAGTTTGTAGCCACAGGGCTACAGCAATGGCACAGGCTTTGACCAAGGGCCACCGGGAAGACCTCAGCGTCCTCTCCAAATGGAGCGAGGAGCTGAGTCCTTGTGCAACCAGGAAAGTGGTGATAGGAAAATGCGCGGTGCTCCAAAGCCACGTGAAATGGCTGCAGGGGGGAGTGGGGCTAAAATGTGGGCAAGGAGAGAAGGACCTGGAGAAACCAGTAACCAAAAGGAATCTGTGTCTGCACTTTCCAACCTCGAGATTTCAAACACCGAACAGGAATTCTGTTGGTAGTAAAGTGGGCAATCATTGCATCCTTCGGAGTGCCCAGTCTTGTGTGAAGTGTTGCCATGCTTCAGCCCCTCGAATCCTATGAAAAGCCCTATTAGGTAGGCATTGGGATTATCCCATGGTATGAATATAGAAACTAAGCCTCGGAGCATTTAGTGACATGCTAAGTTTTCACATCTGCTCAGTGGCCGAGCTGGGGCTCGAAGCTGGGAGTCTAGTCTCCCATACAGGCTATGGTCTACACCAATGCACAGCTCAAAACACAGGGGATCCAATCTCAGGAGGTTCAGGGGGCCTTGGCGAGAAGACAAGGGTGGGAGCTACAACCCAACCAAATTCCCTGGAGTCATTTTCAGGACAGTCCTAGGAGCTGGGACCACAAGGAAAGGAGATGAAGGTAAGTAGCTGGGAGCTGAGAGTCCCTGTTTGGGGCACTAAGCCAGAAATGCAGGTACAACATAGCCACCGAGGGTGTGGACTCTGGAGGCCACTATCTGGGTTTGAATCCCACTGTGACCACTTCCTAACTAGGTATCCAAAGACAATTCCCCAAGTTATAAAGTTGGTTAATTCTAGCAGCCGCCTTGAAGATCTACAAGAATTAAATGAGATAGATGCATGGAAAGTGCTCAGTAAGGCACGTAGTGAGTCCAGCAATGAACACTGGCTAGTCTTACAGCAGGGCGGCTTTAGGATCAAGCTGTCAAGTCTGGCTGCCAATCACCCTTATTGCCACCTGCCCCCCATAGGTATGGGGGGTCAGCATGTTTAGAGTCATGAAATGTAGAAGTACTCATGAGCAAACCAGCTCTGCTCTGTGCAAAAGCAAAGTGCTGTAGACGAGGGCCTTCTTCCTCAGGAGATGACAGAGTGTTGAGATGCTTAAGGACGCCTCCTAGATGCTTCTCAGTGCAAAAGCTCGGGTCAGTTTGACCTCCTTTAGCCCATAGTTAGGAAAGAGCAATTTGCCCTGAGCAGGCAAAGCATCTTTCTAGAGGAGAGGACTCGCCAGATCCCCCAGGACAGCCCCTTGTCGGCAGAGCTCTGTGGCCTGGCATAGCGAGGTGGGCCAGCAGTGTGGCCAGGAAAGGCCGTAGTGGAGGCCAGGTGGGCTGGGCCAGCACACAAGGAAAGGCAGGACTGAAGAGCCTCTGCTCTTGGTGGTCAGGCAGTAAAATGGTCACAACAGGCCACAGAGAAAGAGGACCCTGGGGAGCTTCTGGAGGCTTCTTAAATAGAAACTCTTTCCACTTATAGTTCATGTAACCCACGTCCTTAAATCCGGAAGGGATGTTTAGAAGCCGGAGATACCTAAGTGTGGTCTTCCAAGACTTGGTGCATCATCTAGGCGGTGTTACTCTGAAGCTCAGGCCAGGCTGACCACACAGGAGGAAATGCGATTACAGTCAGTGGAAGTGAGAGCGCTGGCCGGTGAATTACAGAGGTGCCAGGTGCTGGTTCACCTTGGATGGGAACAAAGGAGAAAGGGAATCTGGGGCCAAACTTTTAAGGGTGGTCTCTCGTTCCTTCCTGCTTCTCTAATGAAAGACTATATGTGGGGCACCTGGGTGGCACAGTCAGTTCAGTGTCCAACTCCTGATTTCGGCTCAGATCATGATCCCAGGCTCAGGTCATGATCTCAGGGTCATGAGCATGCTGGGCTCCATGCTCAGCAAGGAATCTGCTTGAGTTTCTCTCTCCCTCTCCCTCTGCCCCTCCCCTCCTCACACTCACTCTTGCTCCCTCTCTCTCAAATAAATAAATAAATAAATAAATAAATAAATAAATAAATATATTTTTTAAAAAAAAAAGAGTACATGTAACAGACAGCCTAGACTCTGAGCAGAGAAAAGCAGGCCCCTGGCTACTCCTGGCAAGAATTACAACATCTCATCAAGGAAGAGATTCTCTATCACAACAGGGAGTCCCAAATTAGTCAAAGATTTGGAATGGTTTCCTGATAAATGAAATGTAATCAATTATGGTGACTTCTTTTGGGGATGTTAAATGTCTTGTTCCTTTCCCTTTGTTTTCTTTGGATTGCCACAGAGGTCAAGTGCAAAGTTGTTGATCTCACCACAATAGCCCAGAATACATGAGCACATCTGCGGCCCAGGACACAGCACTCAAATGACCAGATGTAAAATGTGGTGCTGAGTGAACCGAGCAGCTAAGGAGACACAATCTGGCAACAATCATTAGCTCTTAGAAAGCTATATATATTAGAAAGAAATATGTATATATCTTTTAAGGATATTTTAAAAAGAGATAGGACAACACGAAATGTTGGAGCAACTTCAACTCTCATGCATTGCTGGTGGGAATGGAAATAAATATTACCGCTTTGGTAATATCGCCCAAGCTTAAACATATGAATATCTATGTCCCAACAATTGCACTCCTATGAATATACTTAACAAATATGTACACATGTGCACCAAGATACACGTACAAGAATGCTGACAAATTCAAAAAAGCCAATACACAGACATTTCTTTTGCACAACTTTAAAATCCACTTGACCTTACCTTTGTTGTCGCAGCTGATTTCATGCAGACTTTGGTGAAATCAGTAATGCTTTGTCTAGGACCTGCACCACATACGTTGGACTTCCTGCAACATAGCCTTTCTGGCTTGGGATTCCCTTGGAAAACTCATGCATGCACAATCTGGAAGGACAGAAGATATGCTGGTGGGATCATCCTTGTCCAGTGGGAGGCAGGAGCCAACAGGCAATGGATGGATGTTTCCGCTTCTCTTCTCCCTGGTGAACAGTTCTGAAATGCATTTCACATGGGTCCTCACAAGACGCTGGCAGGATTGAGCACCAGCTGACTATAGTAGTGGTTAACTTAGTAACACATCCATAGATTGGGCTCCCTTCTTCCATGTGACTCTCCGTGGCCTGCATACCAACTCCCAGGAAACACATTCTTGAACAAAGTGTTCACAGGTAAACCTCTGGCTTAGGCTTTCCTTTTGGGGGAACCAAGGCTAAAATGGCTCAATTTGGAAAACCCCCAATAGTAGAATGAATGACTAAATTATGGAATATTTATAGGAAGAACTGTGGAATCCATCCATTCCCAAAAATGACTGGAACTCACAAATAGAATGTTGAATCAAAGCAGCTAGATGTAAAAGAATATATATACTCTAGACCCATTTATATAAAGTTCAAAAGCAGGCAAAACGAAATTACAGTGTTAGAAGGTCGGAGAATGATTACCTTTGGGAAGGAGGAAGGGGGATGCAAGGGGGAAAGTTACAAGGGGGCCTCTTGTTATACTGTCAATATTCTCTTTCTTGAATTGGGTATTGTTAAGTGAAGCTCACTGTAGGATAATTCCTTGAGCTGGGCTTTTAGGCTTTGCACATTTGTGTTATACTTGAATAAGAAAGGTTGTAAAAGGGCTTAAAGTCAAGATTGTGACGACTGACCTTTTTCCGTTACTCAACAATGTGCAAGCTTGCCATAGCCGTTATAGGAGATGAAAATTCCAGTGCCTTCCCTAGCCAGGAGATAACATGGTGACGATGTGGCCCAGTGGGACTGTGTTTTTCTAAACGGTGAATTCTCTTTAGTTCCAGCCAGTTAAGTTATGGTGATAAACTGGCACTCCAAAAAAAGGAGAAAAATAGTAAGCAAGCAAAGGAGCAAGAGGAGAAAAAGAGAGAGAGAGAGAAGGAGAGATGGAGGGAGGAGGAACACAATAAGGAACACAAAAAAGAAGAAGGATGGAAGAGAGGGAGGGCAGAGGAAATAAAAGCTCTAATCTGTTGTCTGGCCAGTATCTGTGGTGTAAATAATCCCACTACGGCTGGCTTCAGCCTATCAAGCGTTTAACAGTTGGCCTACAACATTTCTGAACACTCTATAATTGGCTCTTATGGGCGGTCTGAGTGGGCTCCAACAACACAGCAGCCCCGGCCAATAGCTGCCATCTGTGAAAATGGTTCCAGTGTGTCCCCATCTTGGAAGTTTTCAAAAGAAGCCAGAATCTGGATTTGTAGGTGAAAACCCTTGCTTTTGAAAATACAGCTCATCCAAATTTTTCAAAAACACTTTACAAATTAAAAAAAAAAAGCACATCTACAAACTAGATTTGGCCCAGAAAACGCCAGTGTTTGACCTCTGGCCTACAAGCTAACCCTTGTAAGGAGAGTCTCTAGCTTCACTGTTGCACCATAGCCCTTTGGATACATAGGGTGAGGACTGACTCCGAGCGGCTGAATGGTGTGGTGGAGTCCTACCTGGGTTCTGGCCCCAGTTTTCACTATTGCAATTGTTTTACTGACCTAAGCCTCAGTTTCCCCATCTGCGTTAGGATGCCTTCTGAACTTTCCGTATCAGAACTTCTTCTCATATCAGAACTTCTAGGATATCTTCTCATATCAGAACTTCTAGGATAATATGAGCATAAAAATCCGTGAGGCTATCTTTTGGGACTGGACAGATTGGACGACATGGAAGAGATAATCTGGTGTTGCCCAGTCATTGGACAGAGATTGCCGGTCACTCATCAAAGAGAAGGTGAGGCTCTCTCCTCAGGCCATCAGTAGAATGATGTCCATTGGCCTGCTGGGCAAGTCCAGTCTGGGTGCTCCATAGTCCTCAGACTTCTTGATTTCTGGAATGTAACAAGTCTACTTTCTTGAAAGCAAACAGATAATGGCAGGAAGACCTGAGCCTTGGAGTTGGTCAGACTTGGGCTTGTACTTTGGCTCTGTCATTTGTTAACTAGGGACTTGAACTTCACTTTCCTCCTGAGCTCTTCCTACCTTACAGGGATTGTGACAAGAAGCATCAGCCATTTAAATTGTCTAACTCCGTTTCTGAAACAGTGTCAAATAAATGATAATTACCATGATCATCATTACGATTTGTCAAGGCGTCTATGTAGAGGTGCTGGACAGCCAACAGCCCAGATAGTCATGAAAATTTAATCTTATGTTTCCCTTTGTTTCATTCTGTCTTCTTTACTCTGTTATTTTAGAGATCCAGCCAGAGCTAATATTTCTGCAGATCCAGACAGGTCTGGACACAGATATTCTGATCTAATCCAAATTTTATGGGCTCCGGAATGCTCACAGAGAGATGCTGCTATGTGTTCTGCTGGAGAAAATTCACATACCAGGAGGGAAAGATTCAAACTTGGAATATCTGAGAAGATAATTAGGTAGCTTACTTGGGGTTGTTAACTTATTTTGAAATAATATGTATAGGTTCCCTAAAGACAGGATCCGTAACTATATCTGAGCTTGAGACAAAGGGAAAAGTCATTCATACTGATCCTGTTTTTATTTAAAAGTTTGATATGTGTTCATCATGGCTTTTTTCAATAATTTTTATTTTTAAAGTATCACATTAAAATATTATCTCGATCACTGCATTGTTTGGTGCCCATTACATTTTGTACTTCTTCACCTTTGTCCCACCCTGCCCACTGTCATAGGAGTACCCTAAGCCAACAGTGACTTGGAAGGATTTTTATGTTCTTGAGAATGTCTAGTTGAATTCAATCAAGAATGAGATTCAAGTCTCCTTACATAGTGAAGCAGGATTTTGTGGAGAAAGCCTTGCACTAGGAGTCAGAAAGCCTGGTTCTAGTTTTAATCTGGGTGTACTGAATCACTTGAGTCCCTTGCTAGACTTTTCTGAAAAGTCTATTTCTTTGACTGCAAAATAAGGATCAGCGCATGCATACTTTCTTTGCAAGGCTGGAATACCTAAATGTTTACTAAGAGCACATTAAAATATTCGTTTTCACTGCTGAGTCTTTGGTATGCCCCATATGTGCAAGGAGGGTAAGTAAGACGCTTGGTTGCAAACATCTCATTGTGGCTACCTCTGTGGCATTCACTGGGCTCCCCTGGTTATTCCACAGGCTACCTGGGAAGGCTGGATAATTAGGCTTGGCAGCTACTCAGCTAGGACCAACACGCAAATTAATTGTCCCAAGAGAGACAGCTCTTCCAGGACTGCAGGGGAACTGCTATTAGGACCATCACAACGTCTGCCGCTGTAGACCCAGCGTCTCTCTGTGACCTTCATGGAAAGGCTTCCACTCAGCACTCTTGACTCTGCAAACTCTCCTCCTCCTCCGAGTCTTGCACGGGTGCATCTAAGGAAGCCAGGCCTATGCTTCTCTCCAGCTGCAAAGGAATTTGGGAAAAGAAGTTTCTGGGTCCTTCCTGGGGAAATGGAATCATAAATCTGGAACTTTTCAAACCGACCAGGGGTCCTGGGAAAGTGCTGAGCTGTTAGATGTCACGATGGATGTCCACTGCAAAGGGGGGGCTTTTGCAGGCTCGGACAGCATTCAGGCGCATGTGCAAACACAGAGGCAAAGGACCAAATGTACACTTGGAAAATCACCTCCCTCTCCCCTGAGGTCACACAGGCTTGAAGCCACCCCTTCTCCTGCATGTCCTGGAAACAAAAGTATTTATGAGAACCTAGGCTGATAACTCCTGGTGTCCCATCATTCACTTCAACCCTTAGATTCCCCTATTTCCTGGTCATCTGATAATAACATGACTATCTCGCCCCACGGGAGGCTCTCTGGGCTCATTAATCTGAAAATCCTTGGGAAATGCATCTGCTAAGGACTATAGCCAACTGTCATCATGGTCAGCTAACAGACAGGCAGCAAAATATTTTCAAGTTCTAAAATCCTGGCCCTCACCCATCACTTTACCTAGCCTGGCTAATTTCTTTTTTTTTTTTTTTAAAGATTTATTTATTTATTTGACAGAGAGAGACAGCCAGCGAGAGAGGGAACACAAGCAGGGGGAGTGGGAGAGGAAGAAGCAGGCTCCCAGCGGAGGAGCCTGATGTGGGGCTCGATCCCAGAACGCCGGGATCACGCCCTGAGCCGAAGGCATCTGCTTAACGACTGAGCCACCCAGGCACCCCCTAGCCTGGCTAATTTCTTTGTAGAGGACACAAAAAAACTCAAAACGACTACCCTGTCTCTTTTACATAAATTACCAGGGGCTCGGGGCACCAGTGTGTGAAATGAAACAGTGACGTCACCAGGAGCACGTCCTCCTCTGAAGCTTCTCCTTTTCAGTGACTGCCTCTGTGCACATGTGCGTGCGTGTGTGTGCATGTGTGTGCGTGTACGTGCGTGCGTGTGTGGTTGCTTTGCTCATTCTTTTATATTGTGAATTATTTGATATTGAGGACCAGAACTCACCTCTGCCTCCCCCCACACAACAATATCTCAAAAAAAAGATAGTCAACAATTTTTTTGAAATAACTTCTATTTTTATGTGATAATCTTCCTTTTGCTCCTTCTTTTCATCACAACTGTGTTGGCTTTACCACAGAAAGAATATAATAAGTGGTCACTATTGCCTAAGGGGAACATCACAAGAGGCCTATTGAGTCAATAGTATTGTTGACAATTGTTTATTGTAGAGGAAAGAGACAGGAAAACTCTTTTTTTTCTACACTACTACTTAAACGAAACATAAAGCCAATAATCCCAAGGAAGAAATTATTTCAGAAAGATTCTATAACTTGAAGGAGGCTGGAATTCAAAGATCAGGTTGCTTCAGAGGAGAAGCAGGAGGCAATGGAGTATCTGTGGGTTCCTTAGAAGACTCTATAGACAGGGGAGGGGGGAGCCTGGGTGGCTTAGTCTGTTAAGCATGGGACTCTTGATTTCAGCTCAGGTCATGATCTCAGGGTCGTGAGATGAGTCCCAGGTTGGACTTCGCACTCAGCAAGGAGTCTGCTTGAGATTCTCTCTCTCCCTCTCCCTGTGCTCTTCCCCTCAGCTCGTGCACACACGCTCTCTTTAAATAAATAAATTAAATCTTAAATTAAAAAAAAAAAAGACTATAGGTATGAAATTCTGGCAAACCCAAAGATGCCAACACTGGTTCTTTGTTTCATCTAATTTCATTCCAAACACCAGGGTAGTTAAATCTCTAGAACTATTCTTAGATTTAGTAGACTTAATACAGCTTGTCTTTTGGCTCACAAAGGGGACCAAGAAAGGAAAAGGAATGCTCCTCTCCAGGAAGCCTTTCCCATCTCCCACCTCCAACTTCAGAAATGATGTCTCCCTCCTGGGCAATTCCATAGCTCCTTTCTTTTCTTCTTGTATTATTGATTCTGTTTTCCTGAGTTTTCTGGTTAATTGGGTATGCATTGCTCTTCTTCACCAAATTACACATTTCCTAAAACATGGAACGGCTTGCGTCTGAGTCTGTTCGAGCTGCTATGACACAAATATCATCAATTGGGAGGCTTATGAACAACAGGAGTGTACTTCTCACAGTTCTGGAGGCTGGGAAGCCCAAGATGACGGCCCCGGCAGACTCCATGTCTAGTGAACATCAGTGTTCCCACTGATGGCTGTCTTTTCACTACATCCTTACATGGCAGGATGGACAATGGAACTCTCTGGGGGTCTCTTTTATAGGCACTAATCCCATTTCTGAGGGCACTGCTCTAGCAACCTAATCATCTCCCAATGGCCCCACTTCCTACTACCACCACCTTGGGGGTTTAGTTTCAATATCTGAATGTGGGGGGACACAAACATTCAAACCACAGCAGCTTGGAATAGGGTTGAGTCACAACAAGTGTTCTATTATCATTGTTATTCTTGCCTCGATGCCTCTAATTCCTAAGTCAGGCTGTTCTGTGGGCACTCGATCTGTGCTTGCTAAATGAATGAGTGGATTCTCAAGGCTCTGTTTCTACAGTGATTCCTCCAGCGCCCCTCCCCCACCTCCCAGTACACACACACACACACACACACACACACACACACCACACTCTCAGAGTACCGTGACATCATTCCTTCTACTCTCAGGTACAAGGGTTTTTTGAGGGAGCACGACTTTACAAAACACTGAGGACATCTGTTTTAATGAAGTAAGATGCTTCATTTTCCCTGGGGGACCAGAAAGTTATCAGACCACACTGACTGCAGGGAGTGACTCTAAGCCAGGAGGTTGACTCCTTGAAGAGGATTTGCACCCACACAGCAGTTCCCTTCCTCTGTATTTCAGGGAATATTGCCGAAGATTAATGAGGGGTTTATTGAGATCAACACCCACTCCCTGGTCCCATACGAGACCTTGATCAGACTGCCAGTATCTCTCAAGTTCGCTTATGACTGAGTCGCTAAACACAACTTTTATACAGCTGAACACTGCACAGTGTAAAGGTTATACTCTGAAATACCAGGATAGTCAACGGGTACCCTTTTCTCTTCCTTCACTCGTGGCTGCCCAGGAAAGTCTTCCACACGGCGAGGAGGGCAGGAGTCAGCCCTGGGGTTGGGTGGTGTGTTGGTGGCAGGACCTTTGCACAGCCACTCTTGCAAGACAAGCAGTGTGGTATTTTGTGCATTTAAAGTGCCTCAAAGGTATCTCGAGCATTACAGGAGACAATAATACTAATACACTGACAGCCGAATTGGAAGGCAAAATCCAGACAATGTGATGAACTCTCTGAGCGAGGTGTCCGATTGGCCGGTGTGTGAGTTCAGTTCCGGCTGGAGGTGGGCATCTGCCCTATCAGAGGGCTCTTGACATCGACTCCTTCGAATGCGAACCAGCAACTCTAGATCAAAGGGGAGCCCTTGGGGAAGGGCTACTGATAAGATGACTCCGGGAGAGACTGTCTCCAGCTGAGCAGAGAAAGAAGCCCCGTGGTCACCCACGGGCAGGCAGAAGCAGGGTCCAGCAGGCCTGTGGGATTCCCCAGCCAGCCAACCCGCTTTCTTACTTCTCCCCTGCCCCCTGGCAGCGCCCCCTCATTTGTCCTCTCAGTACAAAGCAAATGCCTGCGAGGAAGGCAGCTGGCCTCTTCACGCCTGCCTGTCTCTGCCTGAGTTTGGAAGTCCCTCCAGGGCCTTTCTGTGGCAGACATTCAGCCCCTTGGCTGAAAAGCAGCGCGGCTCCATGGGAGCTGTGTGGGACCCGTGCCAGCAATGCTAAGGAGTCTACAAGATGGAGACAAAGCTCAGTCCCATGGCAACCCACCAGGATGTCCCTGCTCCGAGCCGGTCTGTCTCACAGAGCCCACTTCCTCACCATCGCCTTGAATTATTCATCAGCTCTTGCGGAGAAACAAAAGGCAAAGTCATTTTATTTCCTCCAGAACTGACTGTCCTCCTCACTGACCTCAGGGAATCTTAAAATTCAAGACAGAGCATCCAACACTCCCATGCACTTTGGGAAAGGACAGGAAAACGCCCCGTCATCTTCCCCTTCCAGACTAGCCGAGTCCTGCTGAGCAAGCGTCTCCGGCTACTTGGTCCTTCAGGCTGTGCTTTGTCCCTCTTATCAGCGATCATGAGAAGGACAGGTAGGTATCCTTGGCTTCCTATTGAATGACCTTGACATCGCAATAGGTACCAGGGATCAGGACAAATACCCTACCTTGACCCTAGGGCCATGCTCAGCCTCCTAGGCTTCTCTTCAGAGAAGTTCTACACTCTAGGTGCTGGGCAGCCCTGCTTCCCATGACACGGTAAGTGGGGGACACAAAAGGGATCTGTCCCATTGCCACTACCAATCCCCCCCCTTTGCTTCAACCCGGGCCCTTGATTTCTACTTCACAAAGGAAATGCGATCCACCAGGCACAAGCTTTCCTCCCTCTACCTCTAGAATTAGAGGCACCCACTGTCTTCACACTGTCACCTCCTCCTTTCCTGACTCAAAGGAATCCTTCCTCTGAAAACACTACTGGCCTTAGCGATGCCTTTTGCCTGAGAGCCCTGCCCCTTCGCTAGTACCTGCTTGCTCACGTTCACCTCCTCTTACATAGGGGCAGGGTGCTGCACTGATTAGGGGCTGAGTGCTGGCGATGCCACTTGCCAGCCGTGTGACCTGGGGCAGTTTCAGGCTGCCCGCAGCAATGGGGTCGTTAGGCAATTGTCAGGGTTCCTGGGAGACAAGAACAACCTCCGGAGATGAGAGGTGAAGCGTCCTGGACAAGCTCACTAACAGGTGCCTCTTGCCATGGCAGCAAGTCTTAGATCAAATTCTGCCCAAAGTGCAAACACTTATTGGCAGGCAGGCACAAAACTCTTCCCTTCCATCTGTTTTCATAAGCTTGGCTTGGCCCTGCTCCATCCTCAAGCACGCCAAAAAGCACCTTGCATGAAACAATCACTTTTGGGGCGCCTGGGTGGCCCGGTCGGTTGAGTGTCTGACTCTTGATTTTGGCTCCAGGGGTGATCTCAGGGTCGTGGGATGGAGCCCCGCGTAGGGCTCTGCACTCAGCGTGGAGTCTGCTTGTCCCTCTCTCTCTGCTCCTCCCCCACTCGCACGAGCTCTCTCTCTCAAATAAATAAATAAAATCTTAAAAAAAAAAAGAAAGAAAAGAAAGAATCACTTCAAGGCAGACTGAATAATACTCTGAAAGCAGGAACAGCCAGCAAGACTGGGAGGAGGAGCTGGGGTACACAGCCGCCTGTTCAAATGTCATACTTAAGCGTATGCTGGAATATCTTCCATCATCACACATGCAGTCTACCAGTGCATGACTTAAGCTCTCTGTGCCTCAGTTTCCTCACTCTGGAAAATGGCCATAATGATGATATGTACCTTCTAGGGGTGCCAGGAGAAGGAAATGAGTTAGCCAATACCTGTACAATGTTTAAGATAGAGGCTGGCCACAGTAAGCACTCACTTAATTTGTGTCTATGATTCCATCCCTCAGAGCTCCCTCAGAACTTCCCTGGAGGAAGCAACCTCCAGGATGCTTCCTTAGACCTTACCTCTCCTTCAGTTTACACCCTGTGTGCTGCCAAACTTCTTCGAAGGCTACCCTCATTCTCTGTCCCTGCTGAATCAACTCTACATCAGCCTTCCACGTGACTCCACATTTTCACAGAATTTCTTACTCAATTCCTCAAACATCTGTTACCCCCCTCGCAGACATATTGGGTCTCCTGCAGCAGGTCCAGGAGGGCTTTCAAGAGGTAAGTCGAAATGTAACTCTTTAAGGAGCTCCCGAGAGTTAGAAAAAGGAGGCCATTCCTCGAAGGCCAGGGCATCGTCTTCAAATGCGACTTTAAAGTAGAGGAGGGACCATCCTTGGAAATGACTCACCACCCCCAGTAGAACACGCATCGACATCTTAATATTCCTAAGAGTCGTGAGGTTCTAGAAACAGGGGTGATCGACCAATGCAGGAGTCTCTCAGTTCAAGCCTGTTTTATGTTTGGCATAAAATACTTTTACATATCTTAAGATCCAAAGAAAAGTAAACTCCAATCAAACGACCATTTTGAGGGAAAGCTGAAATTGTCTTTGGGCAGCCGAATCAGGGACTGTCTAACATGAATGTTAAAGCCAAGCCTGGGGACACCACTCAGAGAGTTCTTGACAATCAGGGCAACAGGGAAGGATTGACTCAGTAGATTCTCCAGCAGACTAAGAAGGCCACCCCCAAAGTTCCCTGGGATGGTAACCCCCAGAATATGGCAGGATGATCTGAACTATCCCCTAATTTCTTTTATTTAAGAAAGAAGTCAAATTTGGTATAGAACTGTTTAAGAGTATCTAAACTACAGTATTAATATTTTGCCTTCGGTAGGGGAAGAAAGGGATAAAGAAAGGGGGGGTAATCAGAAGGGGGAATGAAACATGAGAGACTATGGACTCTGAGAAACAAACTGAGGGCTTCAGAGGGGAGGGGGGTGGGGGAATGGGATAGACTGGTGATGGGCAGTAAGGAGGGCACGTATTGCATGGTGCACTGGGTGTTATACGCAACTAATGAATCATCGAACCTTGCATCAGAAACCAGGTATGTACTGTATGGTGACCAACATAATGTAATAAAAAAACATTAAAAAAAATATTTTGCCTTAGGAATCTGTACACATTTGGTATTTTAGGTATGTGAACATTTGAGTTATAAATAAATCAGCATTAAAATTTCATCTTACAGGGGTGCCTGGGTGGCACAGCGGTTGGGCGTCTGCCTTCGGCTCAGGGCGTGATCCTGGCGTTATGGGATCGAGCCCCACATCAGGCTCCTCCGCTAGGAGCCTGCCTCTTCCTCTCCCACTCCCCCTGCTTGTGTTCCCTCTCTCGCTGGCTGTCTCTATCTCTGTCGAATAAATAAATAAAATATTTTAAAAAAAAATTTCATCTTACAATGTAAATCTAATAACTAATTTAGACTTTTGATTTTAAGTAGAAATCTCACTAAGTTTATATAACATTGAGACATCTGAGAAAACTTCAGCTTCACTACCCTCATAAGATTGTGACCTCTTAATTCCTTAAGAGCGTATTCAGACCCTCAGGATGTTTTGTTAAATCAGGCAATTGAGTTATTACTTACAAAGGAAATCAAATGTATGAAATTTGTATGTGCAGTCTAAAATATTTTGAGTAGTTAAAACTGAATTCATAAGTGATATAGCATATCAATCTAAGGCCTTGAAAAATGATTTCCCCAAATTTTCTAGATTTATAAGTATTTATTCGTAAGCAGGATTTAAAATTAAGAACTTGAGTTTTAAATGTGTAGCTTTAATAAATTGAGCTTTAAAGAAACAAACAATAAACACAAAAACAAACCCCCTAATTTTTTTTCTTGCACAAAAACTGCCCTGAAGTCATTAAAGCAATTAAATAATTACTTTCGATTCACCTCGCCTGTGCCCTCTATATCTTTATAATACCAGCTTGGGCATAAGTCTCATCTAACGAGCTCATCTGCACATATTTCTGCTGTAGCTCCAGGGGGGCGGGCACGAGGCACATGTTCAGCAAATTCTTTTCTCACGTGGCTGTGTGACTTTGGACAAGTCCCTTCACCTCTCCGAGCCTCAGGCATCAGAAAAGGAGGGAGTGGAGCGTGCTGCTAAGAGGTGGTGTCCATGAGACAAGAGCCTGTGTCTGTCTCGTCGCACTGCCTCTCCAGGGCCCAGACCTGGCTGAGGCACTCAGGGAGAACTCAACAAACCACTGAGTGAATGAGCAAATGCACTAGATAATTCGAAGGCTCCTCCCACACGTCCCCCAACTGTTCTGTTTCACGATGTTTTAAAGGGCCACAGGAGCAGTCCAGGAACAGAAAGATAGTAACCCTAGTCACAGCAGATTAGGGTCACAGTGGGGATCTAAGAGCTGAGGCAAAGGAGATCTTGACTCTTTCTACCTGGTCTTTCAATCAAAACCGAGTCTGCTGCAGACCAGTCTGCCCTACTCTGCTGCTTCACTCTGACCTACTCCTGTCCCGGGACGACCTACCACTGGCTCCACCTGAGAAGGCTACCACCCTTCAGAGAGGAGCGCGCACAAACCCTACTTCAGCAATTTTGCCTCTATGACTGCTTCCAGGAGTGTTGTTTTGCTGCATTCTGATACGAGAAGACCCCGTGCTCCCCAGGGGTGGTGAGACGTCCCCTTGCAGCACCTGTTTCCCTTGCAGAGTTGTGAGCCATGTAGAAGGAACTGCAGGGCACAGCCGGGGTGGGTACCCCAGCGCAGTGCCCCCCGTAGCACTGGCTCGCATCTGAGCAAGCTCGCTGGAGATGAGGTGCTCCAGCTCAGGCTTCTCTCGGAAGGCCAGTCCAGACCCTGACAACAAGGAGAGAAAGCCCAGCAGTGATGACGGGCACAACCCCACCTCTGGACAAAATTGTGGAGGGGGCTGGCATCCCCTGCCCAAGCCTTCCATTTCTGCATTCACCTCCCGCCTCCCGGGGCAGAGATCTATAAAAGGCTTTGCTCTGGGATCTCCTAACATTTTTGGAAAAACTATGTATCTCCCTCACACATTTTTAAGTTAACGTATAACACTTTTATTGCAAGTTTAAGTAATAGAGAAATATGTAACTTCTGGCACATTGACTTTTCAAATGGTTAAATCACTCGATAAAATGTATTGAATGCCCACCTTCATCTATTCAAAAGACGCATGAATCAGCTCTTTTTAACAGCCAGAAATTTTTCATCATTTATTAGTCCTCCTTGCATGCATATTTCCATCTATGTTACCCACAGAACTTTATCTTAGTAGGATATACTTTTAACCTTGAAAATCTTGTATTGGTCACCATATCATAATTCTTGGTTATATGTACATAAGTTAAAATTTACATATTAAATTTTTTCAAGGTTGAATATTTGTCTTATTATTAATTCAAAATTAGGAAAGTGAAAACTTCCTGTCACCAAAAGAATCTACAGGTTAATCAATATTATAGGTTGATTTATCATTACAATTTATTTTAGAAAATAATTGGGTGAAATAAAATAATCATAATACAAAATTTAAAAATAATCATCAAGCATGAAGTAAGAAAGTAGTCTTTTTTGAAAGATTCGTTTTTGTATTATGGATGAATATTGCTTATTGTTAGAATAAGACAATATTTGGTGGAAATTACCAGCACAAACGGAGAGAAGCTATTCATAGGGCCACTAAATGTACAGAAAAGCTGAAGCAAGTGGGAGACTTGTACCCAAATTAAAAATGCATATGAGTTCATAATACATAATAATCTTTTGGTAAAAGCTAAAGAAGATTGTTTCCCCATATGTTGGAGTAAATGTTAAGGAAAATACCCTACATAATTAACTTTAAGCTATAATCTTAACCTTTCACCTCCTCCTACTTGAAAGCAATGCCAAACGTGTACTTGAGATTCAGACATCAGTATTACAAGCCAGCCCTTTATTTGGTGCACTGGAGGAATTTCCTGGGGGAGGCAGCGCACCCGGTGAGAGGCAGACGCAAGGGAGATGGGGCTTCCTTTTGAAAAGTACCCAGGGGGGCAGTGCAAAGGAGGAGCTGAGGGAGAGAACCAGTCTAACACCTAGGGTGTGCCCCCCAGGGTGGGAGGATCCGTTTTAGGGGAAAGCGCATATGGAAACTAGGGTCTGGAGACAGATTCTGTTGGAATTACCCATAACTGCATACTCCTTGATGGGACTTTGTGTGCCCCTAACGGTGGTTGTTCTGGGGCACTCTCTGGCCATCCTCCTCCCTTGACTGCACCCACCCCAATATCCATTTCCTTCAAGCCAAAGATCTAAAACCCCCGTGTGGACAAACCAGTGAGACAGCTGTCCTCCAGCAAGTACCAGTGGCCCATTTCTTCTCGTTACCCCACCCTCAACCTTGCCGGCACCATTCCCGCTCCCAGCGACCTGGAATCTTGGTTTCTGATTGTTGGTGGTAAGTGGTGCCTGGTGAGGAGCTGAGATGCTAATCTGCAATCCGAAGGTAGATGATTCCTCAAGGCCCTGCCTCTGGTGGGTGACATAAGCAAGGATGTGCCTACCTTCTTATGTCCCGTGTTCTTTTCTCCTCCTTTCCCACCTCCTAGAGACTCTGCCGTATCTCAGTGTTTCTAGACACAATTAGCTGCAAATGCCTAAGGCACCAAGCACAAATGCAAACACAGCCACAGTTTGCTGGGCGGAGTCAACCTTGAGCCCCCAGCTCAGAAGGCTCTCCAAGGCCCAGTTTCTGGAGGGAGTGCCATAGGAAGAAATGCGGTCAGGATGTAAGCACAGAATCAGAGGGTGCTGGATGCCTCGGTGGGTGAGAGGCTGGGCATTAGAACCTAAGAACACCGCTGGGGTCCCCATCGCCCCTCTTCTCCCATACCGGTCCTGCCCCTGGAGGAGTGCCATAGCCAAGCAGAGAGCAGCACTGGGAGAGGGGGCAGGAAGAAGGTGGTGACTCCTACTCTTGAGTTCTATTTTTCTGGATGAAGGGAGAAGGAAAGGAACTGGCCCGAGGCCACATCTCTAAGCCAAACAGAATTTCCTTGGCATCCTGTCACCTTCTTTCCCAAACTCCTCCCATAGCGCCTCCCACACGGCTTCTGCCCTTTCTCGCCCCAGCTCCCTGGCAGATATTTTTAGGCTGAGGGGCCCCCCTCGCTGGCAAGCAGAGAAGAGGAACACCCAAGCACCTGCACCCCTGTGGTTTCCTTGACTCAGAAATCCAGGGGTTCCTCCTTCTTCAAGCCTCAGCTTGACAACTCAAGATGTGTCAAGAACTTTCTGGAAGTGGACCACTGAATCCGGGTGAGTGATCTACTGAATAATTTTGTAGCTATAAAAGGACTCATTCATTTATCATTTTATCAAGGTACAGTTTATAGCCTGCTTAATAAGGCCATTAGCCATACATCTTACAGCATGTTATGCTTAAAATATTTAATGACCTCTGTGGAGAAACAAGACATTACTGTGTACTAGGTGTGATGTCAGTACTATTATCCTCATTTTACACATGAGAAATAAGTAGTTTGCCCAAATCCACATGGTCAATAACTGATTGAGAGGAAATGTGAACTCGGGTGTTCCTTTTACCTGATTCCAAGGCCACACTTGTTCTTGGCTCCACATTGCCCCTCATTTTCCTAGCGTAGGCCCTCAACAATTCCTCTCCCACCTTTCACAGTACCCCTTCTTGTAGGGGAAGAGCCAAAATACATAATCATCAGCAGGACAGGTTGAGCCTAACAAGAGATATTATCAAAAAGGCCCCAATTTCAGCCCTGCACACCCATGGAAATTCCACCCCCCACCCTGAGGATGCCTGCCATCCCACCTGGGTTTATACTGTCCTCTCGATCTTGGCACTCATCCCTACCCCACTCTCTGGGCACTCTCTCTGCTCCTCCTTATGACCCCATTGCTTCTCCCTGTAGGAGGACAGGGTTCTCCCCAACCAAACCTTCTCTCCTTAGAGCTCTGTTTCATATCAAGGTAGGATATAAAAGCAGATAATGTAGATGATACTTGGTAGAGGTAAGAAAAAAGGTAGTATCTCTATTAGCATAATAACACACTGGGGTAATGCTTTTAGTCCGTATTGGCAAGAGGAAGGTGGAGAATCTTTTTTTAATATTTGATTAAATGATTGTTGAATGAATAAATGATGCACTCTGAAGCTAGGCCAGGAAAGCTGCTTTTCCTTGCCTATGCCTCAGCACAAGACAGCAACCAAAGCAGAAGTGCCCAGGAGGAGGGATGAGGGGGCAAAAGCAAAGAAGACCCTGAAGAGGAGCCCAGAGAGAGGGCACAACCACTCCTGAGCCCCATCTGTGGTGACTCATCACAGACCAAGAGGTATCCTCAGGGCAGAGCCAAGGGCTGCTTTGAGCTACTCTTCTGTTGCCTGTTCGTGCTTGATCAACCCATAGCGATGTTTTCTTTCTGCTAATGGGGTTTCATCCACCCTCCAGCAGGTAAAGGGATAATGAAAATGTTACACTAATGTGTGTGTTTTTCACCTACAAGGTGAAAAGCTTCTTGAGAGCAGAATCCCAGTCTGGTTCATCTTGAGTCTCCCATAGATCTGACCCCATGTTATCTGACATTGTGCCTTGTCAGTAGCAGACACTTGATACATATTACAGATTTGTGAATACATGGGCAAATAACCCCTTTTTATGAAATGGATGGTTACATCTTGATGACCAAGCACCATCCTCATCCACTTAACTATCCCTGATACACAGTTTCAAGACACTTGTAACAATTTTCAGGAATATATCATTTGACGGCTCTATGCTATCTATTAAGCAATTCTGTGGAATCAAAACAAAACATCATATTACTGAGTTCCAAATGTTCTTATCCTAGTGCCATACAGTTTGTTTACCAACGAGAAGAACATGAAAGCTGATTCTGCAAATAAACACTTGATACTTTCTTGAGCAAATCGTGTTCACTGAATTTATAAACCATGATTCCTCCAGAACATGATATTTGGGAGTAAGCAGGGATTCCTAAACTGAGATAAGAGAATGTGGAAGGGGAGATAGGAAGGGGGTGCTGGCCATTGAAAAATGTAAGGTACTACACCTGCTATTCATAAATTTGTAATCTTATTGGGCCAACTACACATAGCAATGATAAACTAACAAAACCCATCTCTGTGTCTAGGTTCAAATGAGTAATGAAGGCTTGGGTTGGTAAGGGAAAGCTGCTGAAGGAGTTGAGATGGGAGCGGGGCCCTGAAAAACAATGAGAATTTGGGGAGGAGATGGAAGGTCTATTAGAGAAGGCTGAGTTAAGCCTGGGAAGGGTCCAGGACCAGAGAGAAGCCAACTTCCCACCAGTGGCATTTTCCCACCAACACACACCCATCTGTGCGCCAGCCTGAGTCCTGGCACTCTTCTCACATTTACTCCCCTGCCAAACAGCACCGTCTTCTCCTCCCAGAGCTGCTACTTTCTCAGCCCCGATGGGAGACAGAGATTTGCTGTGTGTGGCAGAGGCTGCTGGTCAACGTCATAGCTCTTCTCCCCTTTTTTCCCTTGGAAATAAAACTAAGTGCTGACCAATGGGATATAAACCAAGTGAAATGAAAATGTCCTTCATGAGAAGGGCTTATCCCACTCCAACCCCCATCTCTTTCCTGCCAATGGGAATGCAAATCACATGGTAGGAGCTCATGCTGAGGATTGAGCAAAGCAGTAAGATCTACAGAACATGGTGCTGGGCATTAAGGAGGGCATGTGATGTGATGAGCACTGGGTGTTATACACAACTGAACACTACATCTGAAACAAATGATGTACTATATGTTGGCTAATTGAATTTAAATTTTAAAAAATGTAAAAAAAAAAATAAAGATCTACGGACCCTGGGTCCCTCACAGCTTGGAGTGCTGCCATAGCACTGGACTGCCCCCAGACCTCTTTTCTGTGAGAAAGAAAAAACACCACTGTTAAACTTTGTATTGTTTGAATTTTTTTGTTTTTGTCATTTGCAGCCAAGCCTAATGTTAATTTGACACTCTGTAACTGGAGCAGATGTCACACATGAAAAATTAGTTTGAGTAATTTAACAAAAGAAAAAATGCTTGTCTACTTAGCAGTTAAAGAAATGGAAATTAAAACCACAAGACGCCATTTTTGTCTGCTAAATTCTAAAAAAGAAAGAAAAACAATAAAAATGTAAGTCTCAGGAAACAGGTAGGCTGATGACAGTGTCATTAATTGCTACAATTCTTCTAGAAAACACTGGCCCCTTAGCTCACTTGCCTTGAATGTTTCTAATAGTATCCGATGATCCAATTCTTAAAAGGTTGGAAAATGCATCATAATCAATGAACTCAAAAGTAAAAATGCATAAAAATGATGACAGCAGCATTATTTTAACAGCAGAAAACCAAAACTGCCTAAACAAGGTGCTAGAGAGGAGTAGTAAATGATGACATATTCATTCGATGGAGAACCGTCCAGCCATCTAAAACCATATATGACAAATCCCATGAAATAACTTGCAAACGTACTTGTAAAATATCTTAAGGAAAAAAAAATACTTTGGGAAACTGTGTATACATTGGGACAGCAGTGGTCAGATTGTGGCTGTTTGCCCAGTCAGGCCCCTCTAATGAGGCTCAACGCATCTACACAGCATCCGGTGAGAACCACATGTCCCCGATCTGTTCACCGTGAATTCCTGGTCTCTTTCTACGTGGCTACCCTTGCGGAAACAATCCCTTCCCATTTTTTTTTCAACTTATTTGTTCTTGAATTTTGGGTTTTGGGTTTTACAAGGTGGTTTCCAGTGGAACATCGCAGGTAGACAAAAGAATTTCTAAGAATCTTAATGGCATTGCCTCACAGCAGCCAGACATGCCCAAAGAAGAGAGACGCCAGTCTCAAAAAGAATTTATGGATGTGGTTTTGGAGCATGTAGTGAACTGAAGTGACAATCATAAAACACCTACAACATTTTAAAGAGAGTTGTACTGAAAAAAAAAACACAGTTACCTTTTGGAAAATCTAAGAAGACAATAAACAAATCAGTGGTTGCCAGGGTTTGGTGGGGATGAATAGGCAGAACACAGAGGTTTTTTAGGGAGCTGAAAATACTCTGTATGATGCCATAATGATGGTATGTATCATTGGACATTTGTCCAAAACCAGAGAATGTACAGCATCAGAAGTGAGCCCTAAACTATGGATTTTGAGTGATCACGACACGTCAGGTAAGGTGCATCGATAGTCACAAATGTACTACTCAGAGCAGGATGCAGATGACGGAGGGGCTATGCATGTGTAGGGGAAGAGGGTTGATGAAAAAATTTCTGTACTTTCTCCTCAATTTTGCTGTGAACCCAAACTATTCTAAAAATAAATAAATAAACTCTTAATTAAAAGAAAACAAACTGCAACAGAAATATACATAGCCAGCTTGGAGTAAAAGGAGCTGAGGTTTCACAAACTGCAAAATGGCCTTTGGGCTCCCAACTTTTTTTTTAGTAAGAAGGGACCTCAGAAAGCTACTTAGAAGCCAACACAGGCTATTTCTTTTTCTTTTTTTTTTTTTAAGATTTTATTTATTTATTTTGACAGAGATAGAGACAGCCAGCGAGAGAGGGAACACAAGCAGGGGGAGTGGGAGAGGAAGAAGCAGGCTCATAGCGGAGGAGCCTGATGTGGGGCTCGATCCCATAACGCCGGGATCACGCCCTGAGCCGAAGGCAGACGCTCAACCGCTGTGCCACCCAGGCGCCCCAGCACAGGCTATTTCTTAAGCAAAAAGGGAGGCAAAGCCAAGAGCTGGGCCACAGGCACCAAGAGCCATAGGCAACAATGGGTTGGGAAGCTACTCCCAGGGACAGAACTGGGTCCTGCTCTCAGAATGGGAAGACCTGGCAACACATGCCTGGCAGGATTCCAGAATTCTAATGAATCAGTGCCTGCTATGTATCTTCCCTTAATTCCATTTTTGAATGGAAATATTTACTGTGGTTGTCCTGGCCCCGATCTTTCAATGTTTGTTGAGTGTTGGCAGAGCATATAATTTGTCCCGTCCACTTACAGGTTTCTGAACCCAAAGGAGCCACAGCCAAGGAACTCATCCTCCTTTGGACTTGATAGAAATCACAGGACCCAGGACCTTGAGCTTAATGCTACAGGTGAGTGAGATTTGTAGGGATGCTTGGGGGAAGGGAATATTGCATATGACAGGGGCGTGAATAATTGGCATTAAGGGGAAAGCTGTGGTCTATTTTTGTAGTAATGGGCACCAGTGATTCATGCCTTCAGGTAGCCACCTCCCACATTGACTTTGGGCTTGGCCATGTGACTTGCTTTGATCAACGGGACATAAGCAAATGTAATGCAAGCAGAGGCTTGAAGAAACACTTGTTTATTGGGGCTTGCCCTTTCTTGCTTTTTCCACGGAGCCCCTCCACCACCATATGAAGAAGTCCAGAGAACTAATGGAGAATGAGAGATCAGGTGGAGAGAGGCCCCAAGCTGCCCCAGCCATCCCAAGTGAGATCTCAAAGATGGGAGTGAGTCCCACTCCAGCCCAGCTGGTCCTAACAGCCAGCTATCCCATAGAATCGTGTTTGTGGTAAGCCATCCAGTTTTCAGGTGGCTTTTTACCCAGTGAATACACTGAGGCTCAAATAGAGGTAAATCCAGCATGTGGAAGCTGGGAGAGGTGACTTTGCAGCAGGGAAATCTCTGGGAAGAACAAGCCTACGTGTGTGGGCAGTTTCCCAAGACAAACTAATGCAGAGTCACAGAGGGAGATCAAGCTATGGTCAACGAGGAGCCAAGAAGAAAATGCCAGAAGTTAAGCCTAATGAGAAAGGTGATGATGAAAATTAGAGTGTGAGCAACACATTTGGAAGTTTGTGGGATTAAGAAGAAGTAAAGTAGTGGGAGGAATGAATGGGTCAGGACAAGTAATTCAGAAATAAAGCTTTGAACACAGAGAGCTATAGGTCTTCCTTCTATGGAGCAGCTAACAGGTAATTAGCACGGTGTTCAGTAAACACTGAATCAGAATCGGGGAGGGTGTGACCCTGGAAGCTGCACACTTAGCCAGCTCCCCAGGAAATTTGAATGTATACTTTCTTCTCAGTGAGCTGCCCTGCATATCAAGAAGTATTGAAAGATAAACCTTGTTTATCAAAGTTACCAAAGTTCTATCACACCCTTTCCCTAAGACAATAGGTGCTTGATCACTTCAAACATAAGCAAGGAAGATCAGTGGTTCTCAAAACTAGGTGCACATTAGAATCATTTGGAAAACCTGAAAGAAAGAAAAGAAAAGAAAAGAAGAGAAGAGAAGAGAAGAGAAGAGAAGAGAAGAGAAGAGAAAAGAAAAAAGAAAGAAAGAAAGAAAGAAAGAGAAGAAAAGAAAAGAAAAGAAAAGAAAAGAAAAGAAAAGAAAGAGGAAGGAAGGGAGAGAGAAGGAGGGATGGAGGAAAGAAAGAAAGAAAGAAAGAAAGAAAGAAAGAAAGAAAGAAAGAAAGAAAGAAAGAAAAGAGCAAGGAAGAGAGAGAGGGAGGAAAGGGAGGGGGAGGGAGGGAGGGAGGAAGAGGGGAAGGGAGGGAGGAAGAGGAGAAAAAGTCTAGGTCCTACTGCATAAGAATTCAATCTGAATCTCTGGGAGTAGCATCTAGGCATCAGCATTTTAAAAGCTTCCCAGGTGATTAGATTATGGGGTAGAAGAAGACTCTGGAAGAGATGATGTAATCTCTACACCCAGAGCCCATCAGGTTTCTGAGAAATGAGTAATAAATACAGAATGTCTCTGAACCTCCTCATTTTCATATATTTGGCAATTGATCTAAACTGCCATTAAACTCAAAGAACAGCGTGAGGAATTTGGTGACTAATGGCTATTTCTGAGTCAAAAATGAAATAGCACTTATTTTCATGATGTAAGAAAAGTCAGGCGAACATTAACTCAGACCCAATGAATCAGCAAACGTGACTATTCGAACAGAGCCTGAAGTCAAGGTATCTATGAAAATATATTTTGCTTAATTTGTTACACAAGGCTTCAAAATTTTGGTAGTAATGTTTAAACTACTACTAAGAAAAAAAAAAAAAAGGTCATATAAATGAGTAGAGCCAGCCTGATGTCTGAGACAATAGAGAGTAGTTGGGAGCTGTGACAAATCAAATTTTCAGGGATGGGGAGACTTTTGTGCCAGCCAAACCTTAAAGGATTGAAGCCCAATTTAGCCCACAGGCTGCCAGTCTACAGACCTCTGAATCACAACAGAAACCATTAGAATATAGACATGAATGTAAGTATGGAATTATGATAGTTAAGGGATCAGGAAAGACTTGAAAGAAGGGGGGGGCATGGAAACATTATATTATATATATATATATTAGTTGACTCTGCTACAACACTGTTACTAAGCTACAGACCTTATTCAAGTATTATCAACTGTTCCACTAATGTCTTTTCTCTGGTTCAAGACCTAATCCAGGACCACACTCGATCTTGGTTGCTATGTCTCCTTAGTTGCCTTTAATCTGGAAGAATTCTTTGTCTTTCATGATCTTGACATTTTTAAAGAGTGCTGGTCAGTTATTTTGTAGAATGGCCCTCAGTTTGGGTTTGCCTGATGCTTGCTCATAATTTAGATTCAGGTTATCATTTTTGGAATAAATAACACAGCGTGATGCTGTAGCCACCTGAATGCACCCTAACCCGAGATATATGATGGTGACTTGGACCATTACAGTGAGGAAAACCTTCAACACTGAACGAAGCTGGGGCTTGCCATGTTTCACTATTGTAATGTCACTGTTTTCCCCATTGTGATTAATCATAAACTTTTGGGAGGATACTTTAAGATTATGTAAATATCCTATTTCTCATACTTTTGTCTACAAATTTTAGCATTTATTGATGAGTTTTGCCTGAAACAATTATTACTGTGGTGTTTGCTAACTGGTGACTTTCTAACTGCATCATTCCTTCTACACTTTTAGTGGAATTCTAGTTTACTTTTCTTCTCTCCCATTCGTTTGTCTGCGTATATCAGTATGGTTTGTGCATTCTCATTTTAGTCTATGGGTTATAAACTATTATTAGCATTATTTATTTTGTTGTTCAGGTTGTCCCCAATTTGACCACTGGTGGCTCCCTCAAGTAGGCTCCTATGTGCTTTTGACATATCCCCATCATCTTTTTTTTTTAGGACTTCCTTATTTCTAACAGCAGAAGATATTGCATGCCCAGCTTCTACTTTCTTTGCCTCAGACCTAGAATCAGCCATTTCTCCAAAGAACCCTGGTAATTTTTACCAGAGAATGGTGTTCAGAAACCAAGATCTGGGCAATTAAGAACTGTATTCATTGGTCCTGAGTGTCGTTGCTTCTAGGATTTCTCTCAGATAGATATCTAGGTCTATTTCTATGGGCACCTACATATTAAAAATCATGAGTTCATGCTGCTAACCCCCAGTTCTAATTCAACACCACTGAGTTCATTCTAGCCTTCCCACTTTCCCTATTTATAATTCTTTTCTTTGACTGTTAGAAGCCTAGCTCTTATTTTCCATACTACAGTAGCTTATTTGCTAAATCCTAGGATATACATTAAGTGGTTTTAGACACTTTACCTCTTTGACTATACAGCACCTACATGCATCCGTCTTCCCATACATGCGATTTTTAAAATGCCCATCCATATCTACATAAAGTACAATCATTCTGTCCCCCCAAATAGACAACCCAAGTATCATCCAGCACTGCATCTAGTTCCATGTCCAGGACTTCTGGGTGATAGGAAACCTTCTTTCAGTCTGGATGTAGCTCTTTCCGGTTGGTTAAAGTAATGCAAGTTGGTACAGCCACTCTGGAAAACAGTGTGAAGGTCCCTTAAAAAGTTAAAAATTGAGCTACCCTATGATCCAGCCATTGCACTACTGGGTATTTACCCCAAAGATATAGACATAGTGAAGAGAAGGGCCATATGCACCCCAATGTTCATAGCAGCTCTGTCCACAATAGCTAAATCGTGGAAGGAGCCGAGATGCCCTTCAACAGATGACTGGATTAAGAAGTTGTGGTCCATATATACAATGGAATATTACTCAGCTATCAGAAAGAACGAGTTCTCAACATTTGCTGCAACATGGACGGCACTGGAGGAGATAATGCTAAGTGAAATAGGTCAAGCAGAGAAAGACAATTATCATATGGTTTCTCTCATCTATGGAACATAAGAACTAGGAAGATCGGTAGGAGAAGAAAGGGATAAAGAAAGGGGGGGTAATCAGAAGGGAGAATGAAGCATGAGAGACTATGGACTCTGAGAAACAAACTGAGGGCTTCAGAGGGGAGGGGGGTGGGGGAATGGGATAGGCTGGTGATGGGTAGTAAGGAGGGCATGTATTGCATGGTGCACTGGGTGTTATATGCAACTAATGAATCATCGAACTTTACATCAGAAACCAGGGATGTACTGTATGGTGACTAACATAATATAATAAAAAAATATTTTAAAAAAATATGGCTAAGACAAATGTATCAATCACCAACACATCCAACATACGAGAGTAGGGAAAGACCAGGGATGACTATAATGAAAGAAATCTCAATTATAAAAGAGAAGAATTGGGGGAAACACACACACACACACACACACACACACACACACACACACACACACAAACAGACACATTTCAGACAATAATACACATAAGACATAATTCCCCTGGGATGGCTATGTGACTTGCTGGTGAACATGACTTAAATAGTCGGATCCGGGTGAATCTCAGGACTCTGGCTTGGAAATGCTGGTACCAAGGATTTGTTTTTTCTTCTCAGCCTCATGTTCTGATGATGATCCGACAGTGGACGAGTAGTGTAACCAATTTGGCAGGCTCTGATTTTCTTCTCTTGGAGGCTTTTTGTTCGTTGACATATCTAGAGAAGGTTCCCTTTCTAGGAGCTGCATAATCCGCTTTTCTGTGTGTGGCTTCACAGAGTCTGAGATGGCCGTTGGAGTTGAACAGTCAGAAACTGTGGTTGTCCAGGACTGGGATTTCTTTGGCAATACAGCTCCTTTGTAAACTTAGTTATCACCAAGATATTTGACTCGTCACTTCCATAGGCTAGGAACCAGAGACAGACAGCCTGTCTTGCTCATTGTATTTGAGTCTAGGACTTTATATTGTCTAATGACAGGTCCCTGTTGTATGATCGTCCCCTAAAGTCTCAGTGTAATAGCTGCTACTCTTGTGCTGGCTTCTGTTTCTGGACAGTTTCTGACAATAACTTGGAGTGGAATGATCTCTTCCCTGACCTCAGGTTCCATCACAGCTGCTCTTATGTGCTTTGTCAGGGGAGAGCTGTTTAGTAGGAAGTTTGGAGAGTGGCCTAAGGGGTTAGGCTTGTCCTTTGTCCCAGTCTTACCTCCTGTCTTTGCTTGTATGACCTTCACTTGGAGCAGAGTATTTGGTCTCTGCGACACTGTTTGAGTCCGGTCGTCTGGGTTATAGTCTATCCCCAGAGAGGGCCTTTCTAAGCAAAACCACACTTCCTTCCTTCTCTGCCTTCAGAGGGGTCACCTCTCTTAAGATTGATTCTTTATTATAGGACCTTCCTAGAATCAACAATCCTGGATATTTCCTGCCATTTCCCCTGCTATGCCTCCAGGTCCAGGCCTGACTCCCAACAGGCCATTGCCATTTATCTCATCATTTCTGCTCAGCCAAATCCACGTTTTAGGGTTTGTATTTTACTGTACCCCACTCTTGGAACCAAATTTCTCTATCGGTTACTAATTCTCTGGTGCAAGAAACAGAGGAGTTGATTCGTATCAGCTAGGCAATAAAGGAATCTATTAGCCTTTATACCTTGAATTTCAGAGATGAGGCAACCCCCTGAGTGGGGTCCACTTAGCTGCACCCTTCTCTTCACATTGGCTTCATCCTTAAGCTCTTCCCATCCTAGCAGCAAAACGGCCCCAGCAGCTCTTGACTTTACATCTTCATTCTCCGGTGCTGAGAGGAAAAGCAATAAAAACGACTTTGATACCAGGATTGCATGCCAGAGTCCCAAGAGTAATGCTGATTGGACTGTTTAGGTTACGCGGCTACCCCTAAACTAATGGGGAGTTGAATATATTTGGCCTAAGCCAACTAATGCCCATCCCATGGGCAGTGTATGGCAACAACAGTAGACATCTAATTGAAAACAGCATGCCAATAGAAAGGGGAAAGTGAATTCTGGGTAGGCAACTAATAATAATCCATTATCAAGCCTTTTAAAATAAACTTGTTACCGGGCCTTTAAAAAGTAATTTCATGTTATCTTTTTTTAAAAATAGTGTTCATCTGTATCTGAACTGATATCTCTTTGAAGAATCTAAGGCTTCGTGAGAACGGGGACCTTATCCATCTTGTTCACTTGAAATACAATGCCTGGCATTCAATAAATATTTGCTTAGTAAATGAATGAATGCATTGTGTTTATCCTGCATCTCTGAGACCTTCCAGTATAATGTCCCAAACCTCCAGAGCATGCATATTTCATTTGAGATGCTTGGGCTTAAAGCTTCACAGCTGGTAAGTGGACAGCCAAAACCTGAACTCGGGCTTGCTGACTCCACATCTCGTGCATTTCCGACTAGTCCAAGCTGCTCTCGTGTGTTAAAATGAGCCCTCAGAGTTTTAGCACAGCTGTGTTCATGAGACATGTAGGAAATACATAAAATATGCTGACAGCTAGTGTCCAAATAACAATCTGGAAGATTAACAGGACTCTAAAACTAGCATGAACTGATATTTGCTTTTCTGATCTGCAGCTATCAACATGCTCCAAGTTAAAATCACATCCTGCCTGATAGTATGTGAAAGAATAGGATTGATCAGTTGCTTGTCTATTTTTTCATGTTATCATGGCAATAATTAGAAGCCACATGATAATTTTTCTTATTGCATGTCGCCTCTGTTGAAGATAAACCCTTTTTATCTGATGGTGTTAGCAGAGCAGACTGATCAACCGAGTAGTAACACTAACTGATGGTCTTCCACGAGCTAGGTACGTCATTCTTTCGTTCATTTACATATTTAGTTGTTATCCACTTACTGAATACTTATTGACTACCTTCCGTGCAGCAGGCATTGTGCTCAGGGCTAGGGAAACAACATTTAGCACAGGCCAGGGAGATATTACAGTGCATGGACTGAGAACAAACTGGGGTGAGAAAGATCCGAGTTCAAACCCTGACTTTGCTATAGCCTGTGAGATCCTGGGAGACACAATTCACTTATCTTTGTCTTATGTGTTTCATTGCATGAAATTATTCTTTTTTTAAGATTTTTTATTATTAAGTAATCTCTATACCCAACATGGTGCTCAAACTTGCAACCCCGAGATCAAGAATCACACACTTTACTGACTGAGCCAGCCAGGCGCCCCATGAAATTGTTCTTTAACTAACATACAGTGATTTTGTGAGGCTTAAGTGGGATCATTTAAATGTTGCACTTGTCATGTCTGACACATTGTAGTTTCTCAGTTAAGTGTTATTTTTATTACTAGATGGTCCCTATACTCAAGTTGCTCACTTAAAATGAGTACAGAAGACAGACATAAGTCTTCACACTTAATTTCCCCCAAAATGTTCTAAGGGTTCTTTTTCCCATTTATGAGCAAGGAAATTGAGAATTTTAAGAGTTTGTTCAAGGCCTCAACTAATGAGTAAATGAGGCAGAATTCAAAATTCAAAGATGTCTGAGTCCAAAGCCATGTTATCTTCAATTATCTGCATGATGAAATGAGATGGTGGTTCTAGTCCTGACTTCAGATTAGTGGTTCTCAACCCTGGAGAGCACTTATTTATAAAGCAGCAACTGCCAGGACCCTGTTCCAATTCAACTAAACCAGTCTCAGGCTCAAGGCAGCCTAGGCATCGAATATTTTCAAAGTCTCCCCGGGAGATTCTAACAGGCAGCCAGAGCTGAGAACCACTCAACTCTCTCAAGGTTCTTCCAGTCTCAACAGTCTGGTCCTTTTATATATGGTGGTGATTGTCAGATTGAGATCAGTGCTGGTAGAAGCAGGGACATTCCAGGACTTTCCTCCACTGGGGTTCCACGTCACCACTGTGCACTTTAGAAGAAAGGTGAGGGCAGGTAGAGCTCCTGACGCCTAAGGCCACTGCACGGAGTTTTAAAACACAGTAGAGAACCCACACGGAGTGCCGAGCAGCTGCATGAGTGCTGGTGAAGGGAGTGATGAGAACCCAAGCTCCCTCTTCAATGTGCGGTTGACAGACCAACAGCATCCTTCACACATGGAGGAAGGAGCAGCCTGGGAAATGTCCCAAACAAATGCAGCTGTTCTTTGTTTCTGGAGAGGATGCCAATAACATTTTGTTCCTTGGGGTTCTCAAGAGTGAGAAGTGTGCATAGCTATAAAAACAAACCCATAGGGATAATGATCATACTAACCTACATGTCATATAGACACTTATTTAAGTTAATGAAGTCATAACAGATATTCGGACCTAGAGTCTATTACAGACTTTATATCGAGGCATTCAATAAAGGGAAGAAGAATAGTTCATCAGCCACTGGATGCCTTTTAGGATATTTCGGTCACTCAGAGTCAAAGTTTCTGCAGCTTCCGAAATGGGGGTCATATCAGGAACTCATCCCAGAGTCTGGTCCACATACATCTAATCTGTCCACTGTGATTTGCTCCTTATAACAATTCTGTGACATACATGATCAGGTAGCAGTATTCCTATGTTACAGAGTTAGAAACTGAGGCTTAAAAAGGTTAAGTGATGCTCAATGACTAGGAGATGCACATCCTACATTCAGGCATACCTCCCTGGATGCTGAAATCTCAAGTCGACATTCAACTGAGGCAGGAGGCTATTGCCCTACTCAGGCACCCATGGACGCAAAACCTACCAACCAAATGAACGCAGAGACATTCCAGTAAAGACACACGTATTGGATTCCGATTATTTATTACTGACATGTTACGGCTTTAACCACTGCACTCCCTCTCTGCGATCCACGAAGAATACACCTAAGGCTAGCAGAGGGGACCCAGACTCTGGGGCCTTTCTCATTCCTCATGACCCCCATCCCAGTCTCAAGAAGCAGGCAATGCAATGCTAAACCTTCATGTGCCCTGCCTCTGGTACAGGCCCGGTACCCCAAAAACATTCAGTTAGAGGATGAATAAGAACATTACCACCCGTGAGAGATGGTCGAGAAAAAGCAATAATAGTTAGGGATGGACTGGCACTATCCAATAGAAATAGAGCATAAGCCACACACATAAGTTTAAATTTCTAGTACATATTAAAAAGGGTAACAAGAACAGGTGAAATTAATAATATATTTTATTTAACCCAGTATATCCAAAATATTTCAAATTATGATATAGAATTCAAATTATTTGCATTATATTTGCATATTATTCAAATAATTCACATTATTTTTTAAAATTTCAGATTACATAATCTACATAAAAAATCTGTAATTAGATATCTCTTTTTTTAAATTTTGGTAGTAAGTCTTTAAATCTGGTGTGCACTTGACACCTGTGGCACATTACAATTCAGATGAGCCACGTTTCACGTGCTCAGTAGCCACATGTGGCTAGTGGCTACTGTACTGGCCAGTGCAGGTCTAAACCACCACAACATAAATATCAGGCTGCTGTACCTACTATATAGAATTAGCTTTCTTTTTTTTTAAGATTTTATTTATTTGAGAGAGAAAGAGAAGGAGCAGGAGGAGGGAGAAACAAACTTCCCACTGAGCAGGGAGCCTGAGGCAGGGCTTGATCCCAGGACTCCAGGATCATGACCTGAGCCGAAGGCAGACCCTAACTAACTGAGCCACCCAGGCGCCCCTATAAAGTTAGCTCTCTGATTGCTTGCTCGTTATTTGGGGTTTGATTGGCAGCAAGCTAGATTCTGATTTAACATGAAGGATAGGGTTCCCACTGGTAAGACAGCAGAGTTTTTATTGAGTACTGTTATTGCCAGATACTGCATTTGGCTCTGGGAACACAAGGGTGAGCAAAACAGAGCCCTGGAATGCTCTGAGAGGCGATTTTAAGAAAAGGATAACTATCCAACCGCCTGAAGTTCTGGGAGGACAGTTCTAATTAGAAGCTCAAGGGGGTTACAGAGAGAGATAATGAAAAATGGAGATGATATAAAATTAAAATTCAACAAGTGTCCCATTATGGCTCCACAACTACTATGGGTGGTAGGTTATATGAAAAATATGTTAAGAGAGGATGTTAAGCATCTAGAAGACTTATATATAAAAGAGCTGTGTGTTTTGGTTCCCACAATGCTTCTCACTGAGACAGGATTTGAGTTAAAGTCATTTATCTTGGAGACAATCTTAGGAAACATGGTAAGGGAGAGGGGGCAGGCCAATCCATGATGCATGAGTGAGTGGGTCATTGCTAGGGACAACTAGGGCTCGATCCCTCTGGGGATCCTCTCAGAGACTTGCATAGAACACAGAATCCCCTCGCTGGGGCACCAGGGAGCTGGGCTGTTTATCCTCCAGCTCCAACCCTTGCTGATTCAAGATCTCCTCTGGGGCATCAACACTTGGTGCTTTCAGTCCGCCGTGCATTTGGCCTGAGCTCACGCCTGCTGCCAGAGAAGACCCACGAGAAGGGAAGGAAGGGACTGGAAGCTATGAGTGTGCGTGAACTGTTGTAGGCAATTGTGGAGTAGACCAAGAAGATACGACTTGGGCCCCAACAGTGTCTGCAACAATGACTGACACTCCAAAGTGCCTCTTACCACAGTACTGGACACTGTTCTAAGCACTCCACACACATTAACGCACTTAATCTTCACAACTCTATGAGGTAAAGTACCTATTACTATCCCCATTTCAGAAAGGAGAAAATGAACCTCAGAGAGGTTATGGAATTGTCCCATGGTCAGGAGGAGACAGGACCAGGCTCAGAGTTGGGTGTCTTAATCACTGTGCTCCAAGTCACCAAATGCTAAGGGTACTCTCAAAAACCAAGCCAGCCTTTCAGAGAAGCCTTCCCAGTCATGCTTCACAAATACTGTATCTTCTGGTTCAACAGACTTGCCTTTGAACTCTCAATTTTACATTCTGGACTATCTACACAGCTCTTACCATCAAAATCTCTGCAGAATACGTGGAAAGAAGAGCTCTCCAAATCCAGAGCTAGGCTAGAACAGGTTATCAAAGATAGAGGTCTGCTGAGCTGTGTGTTGTAGAAATAAAGGGAGTATTTTTATATGTCAAGTACCAAGATTGCACGTCTCCAAAACTGTTCGTAAAATCACAGTATACAAAGACAGTTTTCTCCGGAATCCTCGTTCCAATAAGTGAAATATTGAGGGGCTGGACCCTCATGGAACAAATTCATTTTTATCCCACCCACTGCCTTCTGGCCGCCTCTGTTGGATCTGTCTTCCTCGCAGCATGGTGGTATCTCAGACAGACACCTTATCTTTTCCAGTCAGCCAGAAATCAAAGGTGTCTCATTTTTCAGGTATGAAAAAGTCCAGTTCGTCTAACACTAAGCTAAGCTTCAATCTCTCACGTATTTCAAAGCTCCCCTCCTCCCTCATTCAGGCCTGAGCCCAGGTCAAATACTTACATTAAGGAAGGGAAGTGGGTATTGAACAGTTCCTTACTTAACCTAAAACGCCCTCTCCTCAACTTACTCTGTGGCTTCTAACTCCTCCAGCACTAGGGCAAGGAGAGGGAGGAGAGGGAAAGGGGCACAAAGCTATACTTGACCAGCACTGTAGCAATGTGGTCATGTGTCCACTACCTGGCAAATCGTGGCTTTTTCTTTCATACACCACTTTCGCTGGTTTTTTGGAGATCTCCTTGCTGGGGACATCTCCCTGAACAGAGTAATATCTCCTGGCTGACCACTCAAGATCCTCTTAGCTCCTAGAGGACAGCTGACCCATCAGTGTCTGCCAGGTTGTCTAGTCCCTGTGGGAAGACCCTTTGGGCAGGGTCCTTTCAAGGAAACCAGAGCCTGGCTTTCATCTGAGGTGTCCTCCCTGAACCACAGCTGACAAGATGACACCCACCCCTGCCCATGACGGATGGCAGCGTTATTTGCTGTCCCTTCGGCCCTTCTCTTCACCCTACTATTGGGGACAATTCTATCAAACTTTCCCCCTCAGACTTTGCAGACTCTGTGCCCTGCCAACTCTAGAGAACATTCGTCAAACTTACCCAAGAGTTCTCTCTGAATCCATGGCCATCTTGGGTTTCTGCAGTAATGTGAGTCACTAGTTTACGGGTGAGTGGTCAACAACCCATATCTTCGACCCTTCTCCAGCTCCTCTCACACATTTGATTTGAGTAGGAGGATGGGAAGAAATGCTCTCTTCAGGGGAATTCGCTCTCACTAACCTTCTTTCAGCATTGTTATTGTCTTTTTTTATGTATAGGTGAGGGTGGGTGATACGCTATGGGGGGCAAAAGTCATTCCAACTTCTTAGCAAGTCTTGTTGATGGTCTAGCACCCTCTGCCCTCAGCTTCAGAGCCTGAGCCAATAGGGCCATGCTATTTCCTATTGTGCTACAGATGCAGAGAGCTGGCCACCTCTCCAGGCTGGCTTAAATACAGCTCTGCTTAGTCACACAGGAGAAAACTGTAATTAAATTAAGTAATCAATTAAGGAATTAAATTTGAGCAATCAAATTACCTCAAGCCGTTTTCCAACATTCGGTTTTAATATTCATAAGCTTAAGCTTTGTTTGTCTTTTCTAACCCTAGAACAATTCCTAAAATTGCTTAAAGAGTGGGAGAAATGCTTTTTTTTTCTTTTAGGTATATGGCAAATAAGCCAGGTATAATTAGAAAAGTGGTTCAAGGACCCATAGTTCCACCAAAACACCAATCACTTAACAATAAAGAAGCCTTAACACAAGGGGCATCAGAATATAAGCTTTTGAAAGCCGTGGTCCCCTCTTCCACTAGCACTTAGCCGCAGAAGAAACTTGAATTAAGTTAATTCCGAGACTAAATGATTTCTCTTTCCATCCCATGGGACACAGAGGGGGAGCCAGATCAAGAGAATACATTTTTAAATGCTTAGTGAAACTTCACATTCAAAGAAATGTACATCTCCCTTTCTCTCTGCTCATATATATGAAATCTCTTCCACTTGAACAGGTTGACCTATAAGCCATTCTTTCCATGGCATTTTTCTTCCTTCTTATAGAGAATCTGTGTGAATCATTGTGGCCATAAAACTATATGACTAAACACTGATAATTACATGACTTTTCACTGGAAGAGAAGAAGGTTTTAGTCCTCCATCTCTCGTTGGAGCCGTCTTACTCAGCCATAGATTTTCTGTCAGTGTGCAGCCAAGAGTCGGGCTTCGCTGGCCAGAAGGGTCTGACTGTCTGTCAGTGGAAGACTCAGGCCCGGCAGCCAAGACCTGGGGGGGCAGCTTGCTGCAGCTTTCCTAGAATCCTTGTTCAGGCTGGGCCTCTGCCTGGCCCACGGGGGTGGCCCTGGCCCAGAGCTGGCAGCACCCCAGCCTCCCGCACCCCCACAGGCTCTCGGCCAGCTCCCTCTGCCTGATCCTGCATGGCGACAGGATGCCTGGGCGTACAGGGACAAACCTTCTCTCCTTCCACTCTGACATGACATCAGCCGGCACAAGAAGTGCCAAAGGACAGGAGATTGGTTTAATAACTGATTTCGCCTGTTGCCTCAAAATAAAAATGATGTGCCTTCAAATTACAACATGTTCCCTTCATAATATTGAACACAGTATTTATGGAAGAGCAGTTCCAGCGATGGCCCCCCACTCGGTACCTTCCTTCCAAGTGCCCTCAGATGCATTAGCTCATTGGAACCTGACACTGCAGGTGGGGAGTTGGGGGGAGGCTGCGCGAATATTATGACCCCTCTTTAAAGTCATGGATGCAGCTTGCCTCGGTCACAAAGCTAGGCACTTGCAGGGTCAGAACTGAAAGCCCGGTCTCCTCACCCACGCAGTCCTACTGCATTAACTGGGGAGAGGAAGGCTGCATGGCATTTTTTAAAGAAGAGTTTGCATCTTTTTTCTGATTACAGAAGTAATGTGTATTCATGGGGGAAAAAAAATGAAAAACACAAAGCACTAGAAAAAAAAAGAAAAATCACCCATATTCCCAGACCGACACAATGACAGCTATTAACATTTGGATGTGTAATCGCGTCTGTACATTTTTCTTTAAAAATGGTTTCCCACTGTGCACACTGTTGTCAAATGACGTTTCTTTCATTTGCTTCTCAATTATAAAGGTAACACATGCTTATTACAGGGAAACCAGAAAACATGAATGATCACAACGTCACACCCACCCACCAAGAGGCAACCATTGAGCAGCACTTCCCTTGAATCTGACATTTAGAAAGGCTATAAAGTTGCAACATGCCTCTGAGGCGAGGGTAAGACGTTTCAGGGAAGACCAAGGAATCAGTCCTCTGCCATTTAGAATCTAAGCTGATTTGTCTGGAATGAATGTCTCTGTATTCCAGCTTCCCTATTCATAAATACAGGCAAGGATTTCCGATTAACTTCACAAGAATATTTTGGGGATCAGTGATATAACATTTGTTCGGAGTTTTGGATGTTTTGAAGGAAATCTATAATCTTCAGGCCATGGACCATACTCATTCAATTTAAGTTTCTCTTTGCCAGGCCAGACCACACGGAATTGGGGCCACATAAGAACAGCAGAAGGTGGTTTGGCCAGAGATACACACTTCAGCTTTATCTGGGCCAGGGAATGGAAGGAGGTGACAAAGCAGAGGAGAATGTGGAAGTCCATTCTTCCTCTGTTCAGGCAAAACCACCCCAGCCACATCCATGCACAGGCGCTAAATGCTCTATGAGGGAGACAGCTCTCTAGTCTAAGACACACACACTGATTTTTCTTTGAAATCTATCTATCTATCTATCTATCTATCTATCTATCTATCTATCTATCTATCATCTATCTATCTTTGCATGTATCTCTCTAAATTTCCTTGAAAGTGATAGCATGTGGAATGGTCCACCATTTAATTTAATAACTATCTTAATCATATTGCTGTGCCTACATAAATTGAATAGACATGATGTCTTAACCAGCCAAATGGCAGCACCAAGATGAAAGTGTTTGGATGCTACAGAACGTAAAGTGTCAATGGTAACCCCTAAGCTGGCGGACTTTTGGTCACGGCCTCAGAGAGGCCGCAGACTAAAGCCCTCAGGTCTGTGTTACCTGGCTAAGATAAAACAGAACTAAAGAAACAAATGAGAACATTCAGCATGCTCCCGATGGATACAGTGCACTGTTAGCTCACACACACTCATGCCCTGTGCTTCCCAAGGCCTCTCCTTCTCCTCAAATTCCTATGTGTTTATGGCAAACGACACCACTGTCCATCCAGTTGCCCCTAAGCCAAATTCCTCCGCGTCATTCTTGGCACCTCCCTCTTTTTCATCCCCCATATCCAATGAATCACCCAGCCTTGCTGATTCTATCTTCTAACTATGTATCAAGTCCTCACTTTCTTGCACCCCCACTTCTGCCAGCACAGTCCAAGCTGCAGTCGTCTCTCACGCGCTCCCCTGCTCTCGACTTCTCGGTGGTTCCCACTTCCATTCTTGCCGTCCCTCTGCCAGAGTGATCCTTCCGAAACACAGATCTGACAGTGCTACCCCTCTACTGAAAACCCTCCGACAGTTTCCCATAGTTCTTTGAATCAAAGAGTCATTGCTATACAGTAAAAATCACTCTTTTGAGTGCATGATTTTGACAAGCCCACATAGTCAATGTAACTATCACAGCATTCAAAATAGAGAGCAGATCGCTTTTGTGATTAAAAATAAAGCTGTTACAAAAACTCAGGGTTTTGTGTGTGAAAGTAAGTTTTCCTTCTACTGGTAAATAGCCAGGAATGGTATTTCTGGGTCTTATGGCAAATGGATATTTAACTTCATAAGTAACTGCCAAGCTGCGCTCCAAATGGGCTGTACCATTTTGCTTTCCTATGTTGTAGGATCGAGTCCGAACTCCACAGTAGGCTTTCCAGGGTCCTCCTCTCCTGCCTCCCTCCTCTCCCTGCACCCACAGCTCTGTCCACCGCCCCACCCCCTCCACACCCTTTCCACACCCGTCACCCAGCGACGCTCCACTGCTTTCACTGCTGCTGCTCTACTCATCTCCAGGACTTCCCACAGGCTGTGTCTTCTGCCCAGAATACTTGCGCATGCCCCCTCCTTACCTAAGCATCGCTTTTAACTGACCAGTTCACTGGCTTAAAGGTCATCTCTATCAGGAAGCTTTTCCTGAGCCTAAATCATTTCCCCATGTACTTCTTTCATTTCCTCATTCAGCAAAGGTTTGATCAATAACCACTAGGACCGAGGCTCTGTTCCAGGCACCAGGGAGATGGTAGGGAGAGAAACAGATGAAAGTCCAGGCTCCTCTGGAGCTGACAGACAACGGACAACGTCACCACCGACAAAACAAGTACATACTAGAACGTCGGGTGATAGCAAGGACTATAAAAAAAAAATAAAATAAAGCAGAGCCATGGGCAAAACCAGAGTCAAATGTGGGGCTACTTTAGATGGGCCATCTGGAGGACACCTCTCGGGGGTGTGAGTGGTCCAAGGGAGCAGCTCTGCAATCGCTGGGGAAAGCTAACTCCAAGCAGAGTGAGCAGCAAGGACAACGATGTTAAGGAAGAAAAGAGGCATGAGGAAGCCGGCAGGTTCAGGAAGCAGCCTGGGGACCAGTGGCAGGAAAGCCAGGGAAGAGGCCCAGAAGACAGGGTCGGCAGGGGCCAGGGACACGCCGCACCCCGAAATAATGCTTAGGACGCTGCCCGGCTACTGGTTCCTAAGTTGCTTGTCCTTCCCATTCGGCTGTGTGTCCTGTGAGGCTCACATTGTCTCTTCTGCTCATCGCTGAGTGTCAGCACTCAGCACAGTGTCGGCTGCACCGTAGCTTCTCAAGAAATCTTTGAATGGACGAGTAAGTGGATGAAATACTCAACCACATGAGGTCCCTTGCTTGAATGACAAATCCCTGAGAAGACACATGCACCCATGTCACTGGTGGAGAAAGAGAGGCTCAGAGGACTTGACATGACTTTCAGCGAGGGAGAGGGGAGGAGCACGGTTAGAATTCAGCCCCCTCACCATACCTGCCCTGTTTGTCCTGGGCCAAGAAGCAACACATTCTCATACCCAAACATCTTTCTGCCTATCCTTATTCTCTGTCTGCTGACCGGAAATTTGAAAGACTATCTCTGGACCATCCCTTGGGCAGCAGCTGGGGGTGGAGCGGGGTCAGCCCAGGAGTCAACAAATGTTTTTTATTTGACCCACAGAATGATTTCCAAAAACTGGGAAATGTCATCTTAAAAAAATCAAAATCTCTGGCTTATCTTGAAAAATCTGAAGATGTGGCAATGCTGAGTCTGCGATCTCCAAAGAAAAGCCCACCGAGCAGAGTAGTGACTGACTGTCCCTCTACACAGCACGTGTCCCCTACAGTTTGCCACAGCCCTCAACACGCTGGCACCACGGACCTGGCCAACTTCACTAGCTTACGTTACTCATCTCCAGGCCACAGGTTTAATGCCCCACGGCCCATGCTTCAGGGCCGTGGTGGGGGGAGTTTGGAGACCAGGGCCAGTCCCCTCGTGTCTTCCCTTTCTCCTTCTAGCACATTTGGGGGGTGAACCCAGAATGGAATGACAATCCAGAGTAGCCGAAAACTCAGGAAGTCAGGACACAGGGCAATGCCCCCCCAAAGCTCTGTGTAGCGCAAGAGATTCTAAGAGGAAGGCAGGGAAGCGACCGTGAAGACGGATCCCCCCCCCCCTCAGGGCACAGGCTCTTACCTGCGTAGAAGCCTGTGTGGTTTGCGGCGCCAGCTGGCAGCACCCCTGCTTCTCCCTTGGCGATTTAACTCTGCGAGGAGTCTAGATTTATTGTTCTACTGAAGCATCGATGCGTAGCCGGCAGTACCGATCTGAGTTACAGTCTGGCTCAGGAGAACTCTGGAAGGGAGCTACAAGAAATTTTCCATGCCAGCTTATGTAATCCCGGGTCTACCACAAATCCTGGCACACAGTCGCTAAATAAGTCCTTGCTGAAGATGAATGAACTCCGTGCAAGTGACTTGTCCTGCTTCGTCTGTAGGGCGAGGGGTCTTCGCTCAGCCAACCCTGAAGACTTCACACGGCTCCCACACTCCCTAGTTCTATGGATTTCTAAGTAGTTACGTGCAGAGTAGAGGTCAGCAATAAATACCACGGGTCTCCTCCATTTCCTGGTCATAGTACCACGGACTTTAATGAGGGCAGAAAAAGAATCAGGAAGGCTCCGATTTTCCAGGGCTGAGCTAAAATAATGCCATTAGTCATAGCTGTGGTTCTCAGCATTGGTGTCAGGGCGCACAAATCAAAAGTTTACATTTTGCATATGAGCGGCGTTTATTTGCCAAAAATGAATTCATCAGAATTTGCCTGCAGGATTCAAGACACGTGGCTGCAACGGGTGTGAGACACAGGTGAGGCCTGTGCGGGCTGGCCAGGTGACTGGGCTGCCCAGCTGGTGTAATTTAAACAGCACCCATGAAAGGCTCCTTGCCCAATAATTTTCTTCTGTTAGCCTGCTTCAGTGCCTAAAATTCCCACAGTTAGTCTCACCTTTGAGTTAAGGCCTTGAAAGATGGTGTCCAGATGCTCCAATATGTGGAGAGAAGCTAACTCAAAACATTTGCATCTGTTACCGCGTTCGGAGAATAATTTTCTCAAACAATAATGATGATATTTGCAACCTGCTCGTGAGCACTAAGCCTGTACCCAGCACCGTATACACTGCGAATGCGTTTCAGCTCGTGTCATGCGCTCAGCCGCCAATGTGCAAAACAAGCTATCCTTGTTTGCGGGGGTGAACGGAGGCTTGGCAAGAGCCAGAGGTCACACAATCTTCAGTGAATTCAAACCCAGATCTGCCGAGTCTAGAGTCTCTCTTCTTTTCCTCCTCCTCCTCCTCCTCTGCCTTCTTCTTCTTCTTTTTTTAATGGTATAGCTTCTACACAGTGCAGTGCACAATCTCAAATGTATAGCTGGACAAGTGATTACAGATGCATACCCTCATACAACCAGCCCTCGGCCGAAATAGAGAACAGTTCCAGCACCCTGGGGGGCTCCTTCATGTCACCTCCCAGCTAGCTGCCCAGCACCTCTCTGCTGCATGCTTAACTCTTTGGTTCTGGGAAGGGGGTGGTAGCCCAGGCAAGCTCAGGGAGAAAGGAAACGGTCCAAAACAAAGCATATGGGGGCGGGGGGTTGGGAGGCAACATGGGAGAACTGCCTTGGGGAAAGACAAGGGCTTGTCCCCGGGCACCACCTGCTCCTGCAACGCGGCCACAGCCCCTGCCCAGGAAGCCGGGACAACAAGCAGGACCTCCAAAGCATGCGTGCAGAGACACGACGGGAGCACGGGACCGGCATAGCAAGCAGCGCCTGTCTCTCCCGCTGCCGGGAATCCCAGTCTCTAACAAGAAGCAGAACGCTGACAAATGAAAAGGAGATGTGTGTGCTGGCACAGCGTCCACGGAGTGGGAACACAGGCCAGCCCAGGGCTCCCACAGGAAGTTTCAAACCCACTTTGTAATTCTTCGTTGAGCTATCATCAACTCTTCCCAGATCCAATATTGTGTTTTTACTTTGCTCAGTTTCAATCAAGCTTCTCTGCTTGTCTTTCCGTCTGCCCTGCAGTTTGGGATGCTAGCCGCGAGCCGAACGCCCTGGGCGGGCTCCCGTGGGCCATGAGCCGCACGCTCCCGGAGGGCGCCTCTGCACGCCCGCAGGTGTTGACTGGAGGCTTGGAGGTGATTCTTCCTACCAGTTCTCCTCAAATAGGCCTCGCTCTCTCCAGATCTGAAGTCTTAAAGAGTTGGCAGGTTCAGACACACCGCAGGGAAACTCTGTGTCTCAGTCTGTGGGGCAGCTGCAGACAAAGACGGCAGGCTCCATACATAGCTTTCTGCCGACGGGGAAAGACGAGCAAGACTTGCAGAGGGGGGCAAGGTGGCAGAAAGAGGGAGGAAGAGGCGTATGAAGGGTGGAAGGAGAGAGAGAGAAGCCAAAGAAAAGCATGAGAGGGAGAAGGAGCAAGGGAGGCAACGAGAAGAGGAGGAGGGAAGAGAGAGGAAGAGAGGGAGAAGAATACAGAGAAGAATACAGGAAGGAGAGATGTTGTTCAGACTTTGAGAGGATGAGAGAGGACTCTGTAAGACCAGCAAAATGGGCTTCTGAAGGCTTAATTATCTATGTTAATTGTCAACAGCCAACTAGCTGAGGAGTGCCAGACACCTACCTTCGCGGGTGCCCACGGGAAACCGAGCGCCGAACACGGCAAATATTCTGCCCCGTGGTGTCCATGAGCAGACCTTGGGGTAACTGCCACACTCAGCAGACCGTGGGGGAACTATATATGGAGTGGTGGAAATACGTTTGGCCCTTGTCAGCCACGTCCAACTGACACATCTGAGAAACTATTACAGGTGAGAGAAATAGGAGCGAACAGAAACAGTTCAGGGCTGCTCGCTCTCTTCTTTACAACTGCCACGGGGGAGATTTCTATAGGTGTAATCAGTTCTGCTACATTGGACACACTGCTTTTCAGAACCTTCTATCTAAGAAGTCAGGGAAGCATGAAATTTACCTTGAAGAAAGTTCTAGATAAACTGTTCAAAACATTCTGTTTCATCTTCACAAGGGGCAACCCCTCAGCTAAAACCGAGCCCCCCCCGGGATGGTGCATCCCTGCCCCTGTCCCCCAGGGGGTCTCCAGAGCCCGGGTTTTCTTGCATGCGTTTGTCATTCGGGTTAGAGAAGGCCTCAGAGATCTGCTAAGTGGTGGGTCTGTTAGGCTAGGTTTGGGGAGCAATAAAACATTTGACTTAGTGTACAGCAACATTCCTTGCTAGTCAAAAGATACTTAAAGTTCAAAAAATTCAACCTCTACCAATAAAGTAACTCACTTCCAAGCATATAAAAATAGTGGCTCAAATGTATAATGATATTCTCTTGGCATTTTTCCTAAATGGACAGAGAAGTGTTGATAATCACCACACAAAAGTCAGAATTCTGGGGGCGCCTGGGTGGCACAGCGGTTGAGCGTCTGCCTTCGGCTCAGGGCGTGATCCCGGCGATCTGGGATCGAGCCCCACATCAGGCTCCTCTGCTATGAGCCTGCTTCTTCCTCTCCCACTCCCCCTGCTTGTGTTCCCTCTCTCGCTGGCTGTCTCTATCTCTGTCGAATAAATAAATAAAATCTTAAAAAAAAAAAAAGTCAGAATTCTGAATCTAGCAATCGAAGGTCACATCTTAGAAGAGCTGCCCACAGAAGGCCTCTTAGTGAACTAGGAACACTAGAAACCAGAGGACTTCAGTTTTAGTAAATGGGTAAAAGAGGGAAGAGGAGGAGAAAACGACCGGCCTAGCAAGCAGCTCTGGTCTCTCCCGCTGCCGGGAATCCCAGTCTCTAACAAGAAGCAGAATGCTGACAAATCCACAAAATGGGTATTATTCTTTGCATAAGTCATATATTCATTTATTCATTCATTCCAGACATATTTTCTTGAGCATGTCTTATATGCCAGACTCTACTGATTCCTGAGGATATAGGGAGGAAAGGCTCGTTCCTACCACCCTTTCCTTCTTCACAGGATGTCAGCAAATTGTACCTAATTATTTGGAAGCCTACCGTGTAATACTGGCTTCTCGAATTAGACTATAAAACTGCGTAAGGGAGGCAATCATGTTATTTATTGTTGTTCTCCTTCCTTTCTCTATCAGCGAAGGCAATATTTGGCACATGGTATTTGCTCAGCAAAGATTCATCAAATGAAGGAGTTTATCATAAGTTAACATTTACATAACTTACACCCGTTATTTCATTCAATCTTCTCAACAACCCTATGAAGTAGGACCTGATCTTCCCATCTTATAGTCAGGGAAACTGGCCATGGGGCACATAGCAAGAGTGGAATTCAAACTACATGATTTGGTGCCAGAACCCGTGCTCTTGTCCACTATCTTATACTGCCTCTGAATGGACCGGTGAATAAATGAACTAATAAATGAGTGAATGAATGAATGAATGAATGAATGAATTTAGGTAGTTCACAGATTCTGGGCTTTAGGATCATTAATTGCAATATGAGGGTCCTGGAGAGTGCTCCTTAACTTTTCCACCGAAGTTTAATACAAGTTCTTTTAACCAACCACTTGACTAGTTCACCAGCGGGTGCTCTCCATTTGTTATCTGAAATGTACTATCTGAAGCACAGGAATGGTGGAGGCTAGGGGCCTGTGTCCTCTCTCGCACACCCTTGTATTTCTGTTACTGCCACTTGAGTTGTATCATTCCCGAATCTGGGTGTGCCTTTTGTACTTATATGATTCAATTAAATATTATTTAAAGGTGCAGATTATGATTACAAAAGAAATAGAGCTGTGTGAAAACTATACTGATTAGGTGGTGAATATGCAAGAATGGATTCTTGTCTGTGTGTCTGAAATATTTCAAAATAGACAGTGAATGCTGGAAAGCTAAGTAGAAACTTTGGAAATATTCAAGAAATGCAAGTTACTTGCATTTGCAAATTGCTTCCAAATACTGTGTGGAAGAGACAACAGTGAAAGAATTGTAAAACGTCTGGACAGATTTTTCACTTAGATTGCTTGGCCAGTGGCTTCGGATTCTCACAAGGACCAGGCACTTAGGAATATTAGACAATAAGAAAATCCAATCAATGAGCCCACTGTCATAAAACTCCCCTTACACTGACATCAAAAGATAAGGGAAGGAATATACATTTATATATTTTATATGTAGTGTATAAATTTTATATATATTGTATTTATATAAATGTATATATTTACACATATTTTAAGATAAAATAAGACATTTCAGACAAGCATACATCATTTTCTAAGATTCTCATATTTAATCATTCTAGGGGGTGTACATAGGTTTCAAGAAACTTCTTCAAGTCTTATGTTTCATCCTAAAGTTTATATGAGCTTTGCACACCATTCTGTGGTAGACAGTAACACTGTTCACCAAGTGTTTCTTATTTCTTCTGGACACACTGTACAGTTGCACTTCCCTGATGCTCTTTGAAGATAGATGGGTCTATATGACCTTCTTTGGCCAATGAAGTGTATGAGTGGAAATGACAGGTGCCAAGTCCAGGTGAGTATATTATGATCTAGCTTATGATTTACCCCTTGTCTTTTCCTCCACTAATATAATAGACAAAGTTCTATAGAGAGTCTGTTCCATCAATCTGGATTCTGAAATGAGAACAACGTGGAACACAGGCCTCAGCTGACCCTCATGGACATGTTGCATGAATGAGAAATAAGCTTGTTGTCTTAAATCACTGAGGTTGGACGTTTTTGGTTAGCAGAGCATAATCTAATCTATCCTAATACATACTCCATGATATATTTATATTGTTTAAATATATAAATGTATTCCCCTCCCAATTTGAAGATACACTTGGCACTCCGGAGGGACACCCCACATTTACCTAGTGACTTAGGGTGCTGCTTATCCTTTTTTCCCATAGGAGAAGTAGAGAACCAGATGTCTCTAGAATCCCTTCAAATGCTAATATTATGTCATGCTATGTATGAGGAAAGAACAGGCACCCATGAAAATTGTGCCTATGTCGCTTCACTAAACTAAATAAAATAAAATTAATTTGATTGGAGAGCTGTTATATCTGATTATGGAGCAATTGATTAGATTTCCATAGAGTCAATCTGATTTGGTCGTTCTTGTTTCAATTGTCTTAATGAGGGAACTGGATCGCACAGTGATCCAATTGATTGTTTTGGCGATTGGCCTGCCAAGTGCTGGCCGTTTAGCCAGTGTCACAGCTTAACCCTAGGACAGAAGGTAAAATCAATGCACTTGCATGCCGAATTCAAGCATTTTTCCCTACAAGCCGCTGTGTGTCAAGTACTGTTATACAATGAAAAATATTTATCAGCTGTAAATATTTAAAATGTACAATCTCCCCTGTATACATGGCACACCAAGAGATCTAAATACTTTGTGATGCTATAAATTTTGATCGGGTCAAGCTTTAATTTTAAACTCTGTGCAGACCTCTCCTTCCCTGCAGAGCTTCATTTCAACATCTCTTAGGATCAAAAATGGATTATTCCTTGCCCTTCAAAACAACCGATTCTGATTCCATCAATTCAGAATGAATGTACTTGTGCAACAGTGGAGAGCGGACTCCAGCTCCAGAAGACCGGGGACTTGCTCGTTCTAGTCATTCTTGTATGCCCTCAAACAATGCTTGGGCTTATTGTAGGCGCTGAAAGATAGTGAATGAAGAAGGGAATGAGAAATTAGCTAATGATGGAGAAGAACCAATACTCCTTGATTTCAGTTCTTTTCCAGAAGTGAAAGGAGTATTTTTCTGAACACATGAAGCCATATAGCTTCAAAGTGGGGTGCTCTGGGTTTGCAGTTAGTTGAGTCTGAGTTTTATTTCTAATCTTGGCAGTGTGGCAGATTGCCCTTCCCAAAGACAGTCACAGGGACACCTCCCATTCCTCACACTCTTTTGCAATCTCAACTTGCCACACCCCTATCATGAGGTAGTCCATTTTTCCACTGTGTTGAATCTGGGTCAACTCTGACTGGTTTGAGCAATATAATTAGCAGAAGTTATAAGGCACCAGTTACAGACCTAGCTCGTAACTGACCCAGCAGGCTCTGCTTCCTGTCTCTGGGAAGCCAGCCACGAGGTACAAAGCAGAACCCTCTGAAACGTGAAGGTTCTGGTTGGACTACTCCTTGGATGATACAAACACAGAAAAGTGATACATTTTGAGAGAAAATAGGATGGATTCATTATCAGACACGTTGAATTTGCTTTACCTTTGAGACACACAGTTTTGGTCGGGAGTTGGCTATTCAGGTTTGAAACTCAAAAGAGAGAGATGTATTGGAAATGTAAATTTGGGAGTTGACAGCAAATAGACAGTACCTGGAGACATGGATAGTTAGCAAGATAGATAGCAAATGAGATTATCTTTAAAAATAAAAAGCATATAGGATAAGAAAAGAAAGCGGGGGCGCCTGGGTGGCACAGCAGTTGGGCGTCTGCCTTCGGCTCAGGGCGTGATCCCGGCGTTATGGGATGGAGCCCCACATCAGGCTCCTCCACTATGAGCCTGCTTCTTCCTCTCCCACTCCCCCTGCTTGTGTTCCCTCTCTCACTGGCTGTCTCTATCTCTGTCAAATAAATAAAATCTTAAAAAAAAAAAAAGAAAAGAAAAGAAAGCGGGCCTGGGCTCATAAATAAGAGGAAGACCATCATTTAAGGAAAGGGCAGAGGAAGAACAACCAGAAAAGAGATTGAGAACAGAGGGTCCAGAAAGGTAGGTGGCAACCCAGGAGAATTCCGCATCACAGAAGCAAAGCAAAAGCGCCTGGGGAGAGAAGGGGCAGTGAATTGTGCCAAACGCTGCTGAGATGTCAAGAGAGCTGAGCACAAATCTATCTGGCAAGACTGCAAAGTTCAAGTCTCCGTTTTCCACTATCTCTTACCGCTGGGGTTTTAGATCTGAATGAGGTTTCACTAATTATGTCTTTGTTTGAGATTGGGAAAGTGAAATTGAGCAATCTTCCTGGAGCTTTTGGCTATTTCCTTGCCCTTTGGTGATACATTTAGAAAAGCTGTATGTCAGTGCTGCTTCCAGAAAACACACTAGCCAATGATGTTCTGGCCATTGAGGCCATCGGAAGCCAAGTCCAATTGTCTGAAATGCTTGTTAAAGGACATGATGGATGTCATGTATCAACAACTACTATGAAATTGAGCGTCCACAGAGTGACCCTGCAGGCTTTCAGATCTGGACACGCCATACAAAGAGACTCCAGAGTGCCATCTGCCTTAAATTCAAAGAACAAGACCCAGTTAAGTCATAAAACATGTCAGTTTGCATTGACCCACTCTGGCAAGGAGAGCTGAATATGAAGAATCAAGATGGGGAGAAGGAATGTTTGAAGGGCGGGCATGCAGAAAACCACCTCCAACTGATGCCACAGGGTTTGGGGCTATGGAGATGTTAAAGCAGCAGATAGACTTGTACGAGGACAGCAAAGGGACGCAGCCTGGCTTCTCCTGTGCATCAAAAAACTCACACAGAGCCAAGAAGGTACCAGGTTTGGCAGACAGTGGTTGCCGCCCAAAGCTAAAGGATTATGTTTACTCGTGTGGTGTAGATGTTGCTTCTGACGAAGATCAGAAGAATTTTCAGCTGCTGTAATTGGTGAGAATTTTAGAAAGAACTCTAGAATGTACAAGGTTTTTCCCATTTAGTATCTCTCTTCCACAGCTTTCTTCTGAGAGAAATAGGAAAAGGAATTAATCTCATTACTCCTAGGGCTAAATTTTGGCAAGGTTGAAGAATTTCCTAAGGTCATAAGCAGAAGCAATCTTCAGACTTTCGTAAGTTGCTAAGTAATCCCGAGGAGACATCCCAAATATGTAGTTGTTTACAGTTTTTAAAGAACTCTATTTCATTTCATTCTTGTCACGTCCCTAATAAGGAAAACAAAGCAAGTGTTCATGCTTGTTTCCATTTCACAGATGAAGAAACTGACATCCAATGGAGTTTGACTTAACTAGTTCTATCACTGAAAACAGCAGAGCAGAAGTAAAATGTTGGTTCTATCTTTTCCGGTCTTTTGGTGAACTCTATAGGTTGATTAAAGACAATCCAGCTTGGGGGTGCCAGCTTGGTGGCTCAGTCGGTTAGGCATCCGACTCTTGGTTTCAGCTCAGGTCACGATCACAGGGTCCTGAGGCTGAGCCTCACGTCAGGCTCTACACTCAGTGCAGAGTCTGCTTGAGATTCTCTCCCTCTGCCCCTTCCTCTGCCCCTCCCCCTGCTTGCATACACACTCTCTCTCTCTAAAATAAATAAAATAAAATCTTTAAAAAAAAGAAGACAGTCCAGCTTGATTTGCAAAAATTGAGGTTTGCACAGTGACTGAGCTGATAAAATTCATAAAAAGTAACTAAGAAATACATTCTGGGATAGCCTGGGGCTTCAAGGTCAAGAGAAATATTCAGCACTATTCTAACCAGGCTGTGTAGGTAACAGCTAATTTGATATGATTCGAAAATGGTTATAGACAAATACAGTACTATAGTTAATGGTTCAGCATTGATTTTCAGCACCAAATGTCTAAAATTTTCTGTTTCTTTGTACGCTAAGTTTTCCCAGTCTGGGGGGACGATGCCTGGAGGCTAAAGAGGGTCACAAGGACTCACAAGAAGATGGCCACTTCTCTACCATGTCCTTCTGCCCTGTAGGTTCACTCTCACCTCCTCCCTTAAAACTGAAATATAATGCAGCACAGCTACAAAGTGCCTGCAAACATTTTACACAACTTTTCCTTCTGCCTCTACCAGAGATCAGGGTTTTGGCATCTTTATCCTGTCATGAATTTTAGTTACACTCTGAATACGGAGTACGGAGGTCTTCGAGGCTATGGGTGACTGACAGTGTTTAGACAAGTCCAATTAAGTTTCGTATGTTTAGATAATCTTGGGAAGATAAATAAATCATTGAAACTTTCATTATGAAAGCTGCCATTTGGCAAAATGGCGATGTTTCTCCTGGGAAAGCAATGAAGATTTATGTCAGGAGGAAGGGTACAGCCAGTTGAGCACAGCCTGCCAGGAGTAGCATTCTTATCATGGAACGAACTGAATGAAACATCCAGTTCAACTCTGATTGTGCATGTCACTCTTCTCCCTATCCTCAGACCCCTTTTCCAGTCTTTTTTCTTAGTAAAGTTGTGAACAGAAGATACTTCCTTCACTCAAGTTCTTCAGTCAGGTTTGTGGTGAGGAGGCAGTGCCCAACACACCTGCATCCTGCTATCTGATGCCCAGGGCCTCCCACTACCCTGCTCTGCCCTTAAAGTGCCTGTCTTCTCCCAGGCTTCTTTTCCAACCAGGTGTAGCCCTAATATAAGTGAAAACTGAAGGGGTTTTCTAGTTCTTCTAGAATTTTCACCTGGAGTAAAAAGCGGTCATGACGAAGACAGAAACCACACTATTTATTGTAATAGGGAACAAAGAATTATTAACCAGGTCACTGACAAGCAAAGAGAACCAAAGGGATCATGGAAGTATCATGCAAGTAGCAACTTCAGGAAATAGTTACTGCCCTAGGGTTGGGAAACAAGGGAAGGGATGGGAATTCTCAAGACCTAGAGGCTTGGAGGAAGCACCCCACTCAGCTGGACACAACCTTCTGAGAAGACCACTAGAGTGTGAGCTCCAGGAGAGGCTCTGGAGGCCAAGGACTGGGCTCTAGAGAGTGCTCTCTGGCCTCCTGGGGCTGATGCCTCCGAGGAGGATGGCGAGGCTGGTTGTGAGAATGCTAGAAAACCTGCAGCTAGCTACTACCATTACCCTGGGCAAGGACAGCCGCTGCTGCCTGGGAGAAACAGCCCTGCAAGATGGTATGAGCAGGAAGCAAACAGGAAGAAGCAAGTCTCCTCTTCCTCCTCCAGCCTCAGTCTCCCTTTAGCACCTGCCATTTTAAACTTTTGGTGTTATTATTATTTTTAATATATCAAAAATAACATGATGATTTTAATGGAAATTTAAAAATTTTTTTAAGATCTATCTACAATTCTGCCATTCAAAAAAACCAAATTTGCTTTTTCAACAGCATTAAAGAATCCCAAACCCTGGGGCGACGGTGGTGGGAACTGACCCACACAGTTCAGCATCACCCTCCCCACCCTCTCTCTAAGACGGAGTTCTCAGCTTCTGCCTCCATTTAAGGACATGACCCAGCTCATTGTCAGGTTGCCAAAATGATACGTACACATATGTCTCCCCTTACCTTTTCTCCATGCATCTTTCTTCCATTCCTCTCATCATCACTACTCTTTTTTGAAACCCCCTGTAGTTAATCCATGGACACGGTATAATCTACAGGGTTCAGTGGAATCTCAAAGAATGGTTGTTACTGGAAATGACCAGTTAGCCCAAAGGGTGCTCTCTGTATCTCCCAGGCCAAGATGGGGCATTTCATTCTTCTTTCCAGGCTACCAGCTGCCTCTTAGACCCAACATGGAAATGATCATAAAATGGGTTGGTTGGCAACTGGAAGAATATAAATGGTTTCATGCAGACTACTCTACTCTGTACAAATGGAACAGCTTGATGCTTTAGAAATATTGCCCTTGTTGGAACGTGGAGAATGGATCAAAAAGAAGCAAGACGGGAGCCAAGGAGGAAAGTCAGGATTCTGAAAGAAGACTCCAGGCAAAAGTGGATGATAACCTGAACTAATGGATGAAAAGAATTGAAGGGGTCCAAGAAATAGTAAGGAGATGGAATCAACAGGACACGAACGCAGATCGGAAGTGAAGCGGTGAGGTAGAAAGAAAAGACAAAAATGACTTCCATACTCCTTGCTTGTGTGATTAGGTGTGATTAGTGATGCTCTCATTCACCGAGACAGAAAATAGAGGGGGGGAAAAACTGGAAAGAGGAGATGGTAAGTTTGTTTTGGGGACATGAATGTGAAGGTTCTAAGGGATATCCAAGTAGAAGTGTATGATCGACAGTTGGGTATATGGTCCTAGAGCTCAGGTTTGGAAGGATCTGGGATAATGGCATAAATGAAGAGTTACCTTTTGGTTTTCATAATTGTATTTGTTTTTAATTCCACAAAAATGCCACAAAATTTCATATATATATGAGTTGTAACAAATTCAAACAACACACATAATTTAAGTGTCTCTTGAATGTCCTCCCCTCACCTTAGATCCTCCCTGAAGGTAACTACTATTGTCGATTTCACCTACACTCTTCCATATTTTTCCCCTGACTTTACATACATATATAAACTTACAGAAATATGTGCTGTTTGTGCTTGTTTACCCGAGAGGTATTGCATTGCCCTAGGTTCCCCAGAAAATAAATTCTGAGATGGAGATTCACACGCAGAAGAGTTAATGGGGGAATGAATCACTGGAACAACACCTATAGGGAGGGAGGGTGCAGAGGTGGGCAGAAGGACAAGCTGAACTGTGGTACAGACATAACTGATGTCTCAGCCAATCTCACAGGCACTCTGAAACCGGGAGAGGTCTTTGGAGTTGACCCCCATGGAGGCGATGTGTCCCCTCATGTTAACCAGTTATTGGATGAGAGCTGTCCCTGAGGAGGGCATGTACTTCAGAAAGTATGACTCCCTTGAGCCGAGGGTAATTCCTAAGGAGAGACTCCACTGTGATCCCTCAGCAGCCAGTGCTCCTGGCAGCTGGGGAAATGAGCACATTGATCCTCAAAGGAGCACCTGGGAGGCACAGCACAGCACCCTCTACACGGACTATACATACCGTCCTGAAACTTGCTCTTCACTTGGGAGTATGTCCTGGAGATCCATCCTTTTTAGTAGTAAGATTGATCTCATTCTTTTTAACGGCTACATAGTATTCCAGAAGATGATGTACCACTGTCTTTGGCTGGTGGACATTCAAGTTGTTCCCAGCTCTTTACTGTCAGAAACAATACTGTAGGTCAAGTGGGTTTCTAACTTCTGGTAATGATCGACTAAGTCCTTACCAGAGGGTGCTCTTTCCCCTCTGAAAACACAGCTAAAACCTGGATAAAATACAAAGGCAAGTAGCTGAGGTCACTGGAAAGTGAACAGAAGCAGAAAGACAGTGTGTGGGGAGTAGATGCTTGGAGGAGAGGAGTGCTATGAGTTGGGTTCCCCAGTTCTGCTGCTTTCAGTCCGGGATGAATGTGGTCCATTTGGCATTTGGCAGTCTAGTGGTGAGGGCACTTATAGCAAAACCCATAATCTTTCTGGTTAGAGGAATCAGAAAAGTGAACCTGGGGAACTGTTATTGAAGTGAATGGAGGAATCCTGGAAGGGAAAAGAAAGGACACAGAGAAAGGTTCCCTAAATTTTATCTACTCACATCTCCTACTGACTTCTGAACCATGTATACACGGGGCAAAATAAAGCAGCTCAGCTGAAGCAAATGATTTAAACCAAGAACAGAGCTGCTGTCTAAAGAAAAAGAGTGCAGTTCAAGCCTGGCCAAGAAAACTGCCTGCTAAAGCAAAGAAAACAACACACATTAGAAAAAATAACAGAAACCCAAATCTTCATAATTTCATATTCATAATATACAAGATACTCTCCAAAATAACTTGACATATGAAGAATCAAGAAAATGTAGCACATTCTCAAGAGAAAAGAAAATGAACCACATCTGACCCCAAGTGAACCAGATGTTGAAACTAACAGACAAGCAGCTATTTTAATTATCCTTGATAAAGTAAAGCAGAGTATGCCCCTAATGAATGAAAACATAGAGAAATTTAGCAGAGATTTTTATTTATTTATTTATTAAAGATTTTATTTATTTATTTGACAGAGATAGAGACAGCCAGCGAGAGAGGGAACACAAGCAGGGGGAGTGGGAGAGGAAGAAGCAGGCTCCTAGTGGAGGAGCCCGATGTGGGGCTCCATCCCAGAGCACCGGGATCACGCCCTGAGCCGAAGGCAGATGCTTAATGACTGCGCCACCCAGGCGCCCCTAGCAGAGATTTTTAAACAATAAAAGCACCAAGTGGAAATTCTAGAACTAAAAAAAAAACAATATCTGAAATTTGAAAATTACCAGATAAACTCAATAACAAAATGGAGATGTAAGCTTGAAAATGAAATTATCTAAATAGACTAACAAAGAGAAAAAAGATTGGAAAAAAATGAACAAGGGACCTCTCAGATAATATCAAATGGTTCAACACACGGGTAGTCTCAGAAGAAGAAAAGAGAAAGCATAGGGCAGAAAAGTATTTGAAGGAATCACGGACAAAAGTTTTCCAAATTTGTTGAAAAACCAGAAATTTACAGACTCAAGATGCTTTGTCAACACCAATTAGAATAGATATGAAGACTAACATCGAAAAACATGATAGTTGAATTGTTGAGCAAAAGATAAAGAACAAAGCTTAAAAGCAGAAAAAAAGACATTACATACATACATACACATTTCAAACTAAATCCAATTAAGAAATGAATTCTCATCAGAAACTATGGAGGCTAGAAGAGGATGAAATAATATCTTTAAAGTGCTAGGGGGGAGGGGACTATCAACCCAGAATACCTTATCCAGCAAAAATATCCTTCAAAGATGAAAGCAGAAAAAAAAAAAAAAACAACTTTAGATAAAAGAGAACTAAGACACTTTGTTGCCAGCAGATCTGCACTATAAGAAATGCTAAGGGAAGTTCCTTAGGCCAAAGGGAAAAGATTCTAGATGGAAAATTGGGTCATCAGAAAAGAATGAAGAGCATTAGAAGTGGTTTCAAATGCACACACACACACACACACACACACACACACACACCTAAGAAATGGCAAAAGATTTTTTTCCTTTTTTCTCTTAATTTTTAAAATAAATCTGTTTAGAGCAAAAAATATGACATGGTCTTATGGGATTTATAATATAGGTAAACGTAATCTACATAACAACTCTAACACAAAGGACACAGTAGGGGTGGATACAGTTCTATGTATTCAGAGGTTTTCCACACTTAACACAAATTATTACCATGTTAACTGTTAAAAGTTAGGGATATATACTGTAATTATTAGTCAACCACCAAGGAAAAAAATGCAAAAAAGCATAGGTAAGGGTCAATAAGAAAATTTAAATGGAATTTAAAATATTCAAATAATTTCTAAGACAATGAATGAAAAATCTGTCTAAAAAATAGAGGAGACAGGTAAAAAACAAAAAATAAAATGGTAGGCCTACCCAAACAAATAAGTACACTAAATATTAATGGATTAAACAATTCAATCTTCAGAGATTTTCAGAATGGATTTTAAAAACTACTATTTATAAGTGAGACACTTTAAATCTGAAGACACAACTAGGCTCAAAAAAGTGATGGAAAAATACCGATATATACAATGCAAATAGAGGTTATAAGAAGGCTGCAGAGGCTATATGAAGATCAAACAAAATAGATCTCAAGATGTTGTGGGTTGAATTGTGTTTTCCAAAAAGATGTTGAAGTCCTAACCCGTGGCACCTGTGAATGTGACCTTATTTGGAAATAGGGGCTTTGCTGATGTAATCAAGTTGAGATGAGGTTATAGTGCATTAGGATGGACTCTAATCCAAAAACCAATGCCCTTATAAAAAGAGAGACACTTCGACACAGAGACACATGGAGAGAGGGAGGCAAGTGATGACAGAGGCAGACGTTGGGTTGATACATCCACAGGCTAAGGATACGCCAAGTATTGCAGGCAACACACAGAAGCTGGAAGACAAAAAGAAGGATTCTTGCCTGGAGCCTTCAGAGGAAGAATGGCCCTGCCAACACTGGGGGTTTGGACTTCTAGCCTCCAGAACTAAGGGAGAATAAATTTTTATTGTTTCAAACCACCAAGTTTGCGGTACTTCTTTAATGGCAATCCTAGGAAACTAATACACAAGACAAAAGTGTTATCAGAGATAAAGGGGAATATTTCATTATAATAAAAGTTTCGGTTCGCTGAGGAAGGCATAACAATCATAACTGTGTATACAACTAACAAAAGTGTTTCAAAATACATGAGGTAAAAACAGCATCAAAGAGAAAAATTGAGAGGCACCTCAGTGGCTCAGTTGGGTAAGCGTCTGCCTCAGCTCAGGTCATGATCCAGGAGTCCGGGAATCGAGCCCCACATCAGGCTCCCTGCTCAGCAGAGAATCTGCTTCTCTCTTTGCCCCTCACCCCACTCATGCTCTCTCAATAAATAAATAAATAAGTTTATTTATTTCTCTCTCAAATAAATAAATAAAATCTTAAAAAAATAAAGAGAAAAAGTGACGATTCCACAGAGATTTTAGCAGTCTTCCATCAGCAATTAATAGAATAACAAGGCAAAAAAATCAGAATAGACATAGAAGATCTGAGAAACACACTACCAACCACATAAATATATAAAGGAAGGAAGAGCTGTTAGCCTTGGAACATTTTTTTCTGCTTTATGCAATTTCCCTGATGTCCTCAATTATAGTCTTGGCCTTTCTTCTGATATGCAACATATTTACCCTATTTTCCCTTCAAACTTGTGGCTGCAAGTGTTTTTAATTTGCTTTTAAAAAATATCTTTCATCTTACATCATTTGTGAAGCTTTTTTTTTTTTTTTTACTCTTTCTCTTGGTCAATCATTTTAAAGTTCTCTTTTCTTATCAATGTGTCTTCCACACATTTCTCCTTTCTATTTTATCCTAAATTCATACTTCTTCTTGTAGATTTCTCATTTCCTTAAACAGATAGTAGCAAACACCTCCAAATGCTCTAAATATATCCAGTCTTTTAATCGTTTACAACAACCATAAGAAGTAGGTACAATTTTATTCCTATTTTATAGATGAGGACATGAAGGCACAGAGAAGTTGAACTTACCCCAGATCGCACAGCAGTAAATGGTGGAGCCAGATTCTAACCAGGCAGGTGAGTCCCAGTATCTGTGCTCTTAACAATTGGGCTATGGAATCTGTCTTTCTAGACCGCCAATTAAATATCTTGGTTCCTTTTTTTTTCTTTTTTTTTTTTTTAATAATAACTTCTCTTTTATTTCTTCTTTACCAACTTCCTCATTTTAAAGATTTTGCTCATTCCATCAGTTATATTAATCTTCATTAAATTATTTCTTGCTAGTTCCTTTATCATCATGAAAACAATTTTCTTTCTAAGCTTCCTGTAGTAGACTAAAAAACACCCCACTCACAGATATCCATTTCTTAATCCCTGCAACCTGTAAATGTTTTCTATGGCAAAGATTCTGCAGCTATGACTAAAGTGAGAATCTTCGGATGAGATTATCTTGGTTCATTTGAGTGGGCCCTGCATATAATCACACGTATCCTTACATGAGAAGCAGAGGCAGATTTGACCCACCCAGGGAGGAGAAAGCAGCAGGAAGGCAGAGCAGAGACGGGTTGGGAGATACTGGCCGTGAAGAGTGGAGGGTTGTAGCCATGTCAAGGAATGGGGTAGACACCAGACCCTGGGAAAAGCTAGCAAGGGATTCTCCCCTACAGCTTCCAAAAGAATTACAGCCCTGCAGACACCCCTTGAATTCTACCTAGTGATCCTGACCTCAGACTTCTGGTCTCCAGAACAGCGAGTGAGAGAAGAAACTTCTGTGGTTTTGAGCCTCCCGGTCTGTGGTAATTTGTTTCAGCTACACTCCTTCTCTCAGCTGCACTGTTTCAACCTCTCACCTGTTGCCTTCTTTCATGGAGAAAAAAGAATCTTAGTCTTTCATGTTAACACATATTGAATATAGGCCTACTGTGTGCGAGGCCATAGGAATAGACGTGTACAATAAACAGTGTCTTTATTCTGAAAGAGCTTGGAGCAATGGTGGGCAGTGCTGGGCAAAGCAATTTCAAACAAAATACAGTAAAGTATATATTATGAAAGCAAGAAAAACTAGATTACACAAGAGGGGTATGTATGGACTTGAGAAGACCAAGGCTGGCTTCTTGATGGAGGTGACAGGAGGGGAGAATGAATCAGGCAGAGTGGCACTCCAGACAAAAGGAACAGCATGTACAAAGGCGATTAGTTCCTCTCTCATGTCCTTTGCCTCTTAAGACCCTCTTATTTCCTTCAATTAACTGATAAGCCCAACAAAATGTCATTTCTTCTGTACCAGGTGCTTGACAGTGCTCTAGTAACTGAAAAGATAAAGCATAATTTCAACATAGCCAGTTTCCTTGCCTTCTCTTCTGACAACATTCTTCGTAGAAGAATCAGCCGCTGAGGGCTGGAGATGGGCATCCTGGTTCTCACTTCCACTTCTCACGTGTGCCTTTTCATCAAGTAGTTTCTGCACAGTTCATGAGTTCCTTGATAGAACACATGGGCCATAATAATCATGAACACGTGTGCAGAACTAGAAGGTGCGACCAAAATGAACGCCACTCTTACTCTCATTCAACCCCTAAATGTGACCTTCAGGAATTGACTTCTAATTTTTAATATTCCCAAAGACTCGGGAAAGCCACTGGATGCTTCTTTTGCTTCCACTTAAAAGGTCTTAGCTGGGGGCACCTGCGTGGCTCAGTCGGTTAAGCATCTGCCTTTGCTCAGGTCACGATCTTGGGGTCCTAGGATCAGGCCCCGCATCTGGCTCTCTGCTCAGCAGGGAGCCTGCTTCTCCCTCTCCCTCTGCTTCTCCCCCTGCTTACACTCTCTCACTCTCTTTCTGTTAAATTAATAGATAAAATGTTTTAAATAAATAAATAAAGGTTTTAGGCATCTCTAGGCACACATTGGCAGGACCTGTCCACCCTGGAGCTCACTAACTCACCGCAGGCAGGCACTGACCCCCAGCACTGACCCCCAGCATGCGTGTATCTGCCCTGGCTCTCCAGCCGGAAACCACACATAGAAGGTGAAGACACGTGGACATAAACAGCTGTGTTTTCCTTTCTCCTTGCCTTTACCGGGAGACACCCATGTTTAGGTTCACGTGCACAGCTCACAGCTCCTGAGGGCTGCTTATCGACGTCTGCTAAGATATCTGCAGGTGTGTGGTCACCATCCGCACTAACATCGTTATACTGATGCACTAAAGAGCAAAGAACTTGAAAACATTCATGTGTGAGCTTTGAACTCACCAAACAACACCCAAGGTCAGGGGAAGCAGTTTGATCATGAAGAGATAAAGACCTGGGGCATATTTTTAAACTTTCTTTTGGAACTGAAGGCTACTGGTAGGAGAGAGGTGCGGAGGCCCAGGAAACGGATCTCCGTGGAGACGAGATGGTGTCATTTCAGAGCACAGCTGAACACATACAGCTAACCCCCTTTTCCTCCTCAATTCAGCAAACATTTGGTTGGCTGTCATACAGCTCCCAGCTCTGCTTCAGAAGGTCTTTGTTTATCTTTGCAAGGACAATTAAGTGACAGGAATGTGTAATATAGTGAAGTGTTGCCAAAACAAACAGCTCTCTTAAAACATGTAGAAGTGGCTATTCTTGCCTGTGTTTCTGCAAGAGTCAGAAACCACTTGCTAATAGCTTAATTCCATTTCTCTGCAGACAGGCCGATCCTGTTGCAGAAGAGGGAGTATGTGGTCTGCTGGGTCCTGGAAGCCTGAGCGGGCCCGCATTCCCTAACAGAGCTGAACCACTGACTCACTCTGGAACCTGGGGTTACATTGCTAACCCCAGAGGGCTTGTTGTCCATCCAGCTGGAAAATTTGGTAAGAGGGGAGACTGGACTGAAAATCATTTTGGCCCAGCTACTCTGCTTGACCACAGGGTACGGCTGGGGACCTCTGGGCCTGCCTGGCTGAGAAGCAACCCTGAGAGCTGTGACTGGTGAGGTGAGTCTCACGAGACCCAGTGAGAGTTCGGGCCGGAGAGCCCAACCTCTAGAGGAGAGGGAAACCTCTCTGCAGAGTCAGTAGAGTATTTGGACTCTGTGTTCCCCTCTGGCCTCAGGCAGGAGTCCTGTTTCCTTATAAAATGTATCGTAAATAGAACTCAGCGGCATCTAGATTCTCAGCTCGCCGGCATGCAGGGACTGTGTTTTGCAGGGCCAGTACCCTGCAGCACCCTGTGTGTTCTTTGCTCCTGACAGCCGCAGCGTCTGCAGAGACTTAGGGTCAGGTCAGCTCTGGTGAGACAGGAATGAGCTGGAGGGGAATGAGGAGTAAGCCCTTCCCTGGATCTCCAAAGGGGAGAGAGTTGACATACAACACATGCACTTGAATGGAAAGATAACTGATTAAAAATTGATGAGTTAAGTTGAAAGAGAAAATAATGCGAGGAAGGGAATATTCATCTCCTAAGAAAGGGACATTTGGTACTGCGTCTGGGTTTCTGAAGGAGATAAACATCTCCCGGGATAGGATAGTGACTTCAGATCCTGGAATGGACAACATTTCAGTCGTTCAAGCCTGACCTTTGAAGGTGAGACTTCTGATGCAACCTACAAAAATCTAGATGGGTCATATACAGTTTACCCTCAGGCACAAGGGAGTTTCCAAGCTGCCTGGCAAACTGATAAGTTGCGCCTAAATTGACTCTTTAACCCCCACAGCCGATAATAATTGGTTTGTGTTTAAGACACTTATTGGCCAGTCTAGTCCTAAACAGGACAAAGGAGAATGGTTTTGGATAAATAACCATTGGGAGGGGAGCAAGGGGAACAAGACACAAATGGCGGGTTGCTGTACTAACTTCATAAATCCACAGGCAGCCACTGACAGAGTAGAGCGTTGATCTCTTCATCCCGCCATGGAAAAAAACTGTCACCCCTATGAGAGGGGCTGAAAAGACAGTCTGAGTAGCTGTGTGAAGTCTGTCCTCTGCCTGGTGATTCTAGACATGACTTTCAGGGATTGGCTCAATGATTTGAAGCCCTTGATGTCCTTCATAGGAGGGGTATGTGGTTCTACCATTAACTCCCAAAGAATCAAGAGGAAAACATTGACATCATCCTGGGTTGAATGAGATTAATGAGAATAATAAAGAGTTAAGAATGAGAATACTGGGTGTTATACACAGCTAATGAATCATCGAACACTATGACAAAAACTTTCGATGTACTACATGCTGGCTAACTGAACATGATTAAGAAAAAAAGAAGAGACTAAGAAGATAAATTCAGGGGAATCCAAGAGAATAAATGCTTAATAGTAGGATTTTGAGCCTAATATACCTGAGTAGAGAGTTTGGGCTGACAGACGACTTCCTAAGAGCCCTGTACTCGTGTGACTAACAACCACCTGTCATTGTCATTCATGCAGCAAACATTATTGATTGCCATTCACTTGCACAACACTGCCCTAGTACCGTGCAGGATTCAAAGATGAGGGACAGCATGACAATCTGAAATACATACTATGTGAGCACAGACCCGAAAGATACACGATACATGATAATATATCCGTGGAAATTTGTAATTCAGAGTTATATGGGCATTTTGATTTTTAAAAAGATAGAGAGGTCATTTACTTAAATAAAATTGAATTGGAAAGGCGAGAAAGAGTAGTATTCATCACAAAAAGAATAGCGTAAATAAGGGACCAGAAGGCTGATAATGCAAGATATGTTCTGTATACAGGAGAATCCATTTAGGGGAATAAAGGATAGAAGATTAGTAGGAAATCTTGAAAGACAGACTTCATTCTATAGGCAATGGGCATATTTGAGTGTTTGGGTCATTCATTTATTCATTCATTCAACAACCACTGCTGAGAACCTTACGGATGTCAGGTCCTTCGGTAGGCTTTGAAAATTTAAGAAAAGCAAGAATTTGTCCTTGCCTTCAAAGCACATACATTATAATAGGAAAACATTCTGCAAACAAATAACTGGCAAAAAGTGATGCTGTAGCATAGTAAATATGGCCACCTTTGATATCAGACAGAGCTGGGTTTAAACTTCACATCTGCCACATACCAGCTATTGGACCTGGACAAATTACTTACATTTCTTATCTGTAAAATGAGGCTAATAGTGGTATCCATTCCATAGGGTTGTCATGAGGCTTACGTAAAGTAACGAATATAAAGCATTTAACACAATTCTGACCACATGGAAACACTCAATGAATGTTTACTATCATCAAAATGATCATTTTTAGGACTGTTACTGGTATGCACAGAAAAGGAGCAATCAGTGCCACTGGAGGGAGAAGAGACGTGTCCAACAGGAAAGCTTCTCAGAAAACATAATGATAGGTCAGGTTTTGAGGGGATGCATTAAAATTCACCAAACATGGCGGTCAGAGCATTCTAGGCAACTAGCAGAAAGGCATGGAGACAGGCAACAGGACTTCAAAGGTCTTGTGAAGAGTTCTGTGTGACTGACCATCAGGGCACAATGAGGCATGTGGGATAGTAGCTGGGACTGGGGCTGACCAATCGTCTTGAGCCTGGTATACCTGTGAATCAGACTGTAGCCTTTCAGCTCCAGGGTCCCTTACTCTGGCCATAGTCCTACAGCCTCGGTTCCTCCTTGTTGGCTTTCACCACTAGCTTGCCATTTGAGATCTGGTTTCCCCTATGACTGACTGAACAGGGTAACAACATTCAACTAACTCCTAGCCACTGATGAATAAGTTTTATGGGTAGCAGTCAGTGAATGAGTCCCTAGTCTCTACACCACTCCCCTCAGTTTATAAGTGCTATCCCCTAACTTCCACCCCTTACCCTTGTCATGCAGGTACCATGCTGTTTCTTGTCTGGGTGATATTCCTTCCTTTTTACCCATCTATTACCAGTCCAACTTCTAAGACTCAAATCAAGAATTACTTCCATCTCTTGTTCTTGGATAGAACAATTCAGCATCCAAAAATGGCCAGGTTCCCCCAAGTTATTTTATAAATACAAATACCTAATACAAATACCAGAAAGGTTTTTCACAATGGAGCTATATAAGTTGATGGTAAAATTAGAAAAACAAAACAAGAAGAGTTACAAGAGGATTAATGATATTAAAACTATTATAAAGCTTCTATAATTGAAACGGTACAGTACTGTTGTGCAAAAAGACAGGCAAACAAGAATAGAATAGGAAAAAAACCCAAACAAACTAGACACAAGTACCCATGGAAAATTAGTGTATGAAAAAGGTAGTATTTTAAATTACTAAAACAAAGATGAGTGTTTTAATGAAGCTGCTGAGATAAACTGGATAGCCATTTGGAAAAGGATTAAACTAGACTCATATCTCATGTCATAAATATGAATAAACATCAATGAATCAGAGACAAAAATGAAAAAAAATGAAACCACACAGATGGGAGAAGAATACGTGGGTGAATTCTCTGTAACTTTGGTGTAAGGAAAGACTTTTGACTATGACTTAAAATTTAGAGGCAATAAAAGATATAAAAATTTACAAGAAAAAATATTGCAGGCCAAAACAAAACAAAAACAAAAACCCCACTTAAACAAAGTTGACAAAGACAAATTGGAAGCTATTTGCAACTAAAGAATTTATTTAAAAATCACAGAAAGAGACCTGGTAGGCCTGATTAAAACAAAACAACAACAAAAACAAGCAAAAGACAAACAGAATACACACATACACCTATCTGAACACCATTTGAACATAAGAAGAGAAATAGAATTTTAAACAACTCTGCGGTACTATTTCTCAACTCTGTGATTGGCAAAAATTTTAAAGTTTGACACTACATTTTGTGGGTAAGGCTTTGGGGAAATAGGAATCCTCAATACCTTGCTGATGGGAGTAAAAATTGTACAACCTTTAGGAGGAGAATGTTACAGTATTTAACAACATATATGTTTACCTTTTGACTCAGCCATCCCATATCCAGGAACTTACTTTGAAGATACACCGCCTGAAACATGGAAATATATATACAAAAGGTTACTCAATGCAGCATTGTTTGTGACCATAAATATTGGAAATGTAGCCAAGTCATTAAATCAACTATGTTGTAGCCACATAATGGAGTACTACGCAGCCATAAAAATAATTGAGGGTAATATTTGTGAACCATTTTTAACTGAAAAAAGCGAAGTACAGAAAGATATCTACACGGTGCTGCCTTTTCTATAAAAGTGGAGAAAAGAAAATACACATGTCTCTCCTTGAAAAACAAAGGATACTCAGAGATACAAGAGATAGATGTGAAGAAGGTAGAAGAAACAAGAGGTGGGGGAGTGACACTCTCAGTATTTTTATATAGCTTTGACTTTTGGAATTATGTTTATATACTCAAAACAATTATGCAATAATGAAGTTTTTATAAATGGGGAAAACAAAACCTAAAATGGAATGCAAAAAAAACCCAAACAAATAAACTTAACTATATTTCAAATCAATGACATAATCTCACCAAAGGAGGGGGAAAAACCAACCCAAGTAATTTTTGAACACAGTATACTATACCCTCAGACTAAATATAACAAGAACTATAAATAAATATGAACTCAAGTTAGTTGAATTTGCCACAGTTTGTTACAGTCGTATGGGTCAGTAATTATAAAACTGCTTTCAGCGTATTATAGAATTAAATAAGTAAATACATTGAGGATAATGAGGCCAGATTTCTCATTGTCAGAGAAGGTTGTGTTGGATTAAAATTGGAGTTATCAGTATGACCTCATGGTTTATTTTATATCTACATATTACAGATATGTATTTTACTTATATATCTTTATAGGTATATACACATAGATGTTATATCTACATCTATGTAGATACAGATGTATGTATAGATGTGTGTGTGTGTGTGTGTGTGTGTGTGTATATATATATATATATATTTTTTTTTATGTCCACTGAGAAGACCCAGAAGCCATGGCACTCCAGGAGCAATGAACACCACTATGCCCAGATTTAGTTTCTGAATTTCAAACCATTCTCCACTAAAAGAAAACAGAGTCACTTGGAGATACATCTGATTTCATAGCTAGCACAGGAAAAGTTCAAGATGAATCTGCAATATCTTCTTATACAACAAATTAAGGAAATTCTCCAAGAATAAGGGCAGAGAAGGAAGTTTGAAGGGGTTCCCACTGCCAAATCTGGGATAATGTGGGCATCAAAATAAATGATATTTACAGATTATCTATTGAATAAAGTAGGAATCCGTAAGTTCATACTGACATGAATGAATGAATGAATGAATGAATGAATAAGTGAAGGAGCAGAAAAAGCTATTCCCTATAATATATTGCCACAAAATAAGTAGAGAAGAAATAAAAGAGTTTTAAAAATCATTTCACAAATATCCTTGTAATAATCGATTCAGCAAGAATCATCAATAGATGTTAAAACTAGTGGGTGAAAGTTTGACAAGAAAATGTTTTATCTATACAATGAGATACCACCTTACACCGGTTAGAATGGCAGACATTAACAAGACAGTAAACAAGTGTTGGCGAGGCCAAGATCTATAAAGAGCTTATCAAACTCAACACCCAAAAAACCAATAATCCAAGAAATGGTATATCTACATTGTCTCAAAACATCTTCTCACAAAATACTTATTAATGACAAGGGGAAACAGTAAATTTGAAGAAATGAACCTGGCGAACACCTTCTGAACCTTGCAATCCAATTTAATATTGCCAGTAGTGGGACACATTGATATCATGTACCTACTGGTGCTCTAAGAAGGACATGATGTCACACCTGTGGGGCTCCTGCCAAAAATGCATAAACTTACTCTCATCGTGAGCAAACATTACAGACACTAAAGTCAGAGTTTCCCCTTTGGTTCATATTTCTCTGCAAAGATTTCTATCATGTATTTATCACATACCTTGCAAATATGCACTGATGCGTCTGCTTCCTCCTGGACCGAAGTTCCTAGAATCAGGAACAAAGTTATTTATCTCTGAATCCTTCTATGTACATTGCCTTCTTATGCATAACTCAATAATCACATTTATTATATTTCAAATACTTCTTTGTGTGGTTTTCTTCCTCATTTTAGTGAGAAAACCCAACTAATAATGGCTTGAATAAGAAAGGCACTTGATTACCTTTCAGAGAATTACATCTAGATGCACACAGTTCCAAAGCTGGATCAGCAGTTTAATGATTTTATGGGATTTTGTGAGCATCTCTCTGATTCAATTGGCCTTTCCTTCAATTTCAAGATGGCCACTACTGCTTTATACATCATGGTCTTGGAGAACGGGGCACCAAGAAGTAAGGAAGTAGGTGGTTGGCTCAGGCCTCTTATCAGGAGAATTCTTCCCTAAGTCCCCAGTAGATTTCCCTTGAAGTCTCATTCATATGATAACTCCTAGACAAATTACAAATCATCCTCTCAAGCCAAACACAGTACTGTCTGAACAAAACGAGGGGTTCTGTTAAGAAGGAAGAACATGGGGGATCTGCTGAGGGGGCAGCATTAGCGCCTGCCATATTCCTTCACTAAAGTGTAAGTTCTCTGATGGCAGAAACTGATTCTTACTCATTTTTATGGATTTATCTTTTACCTCCAGGGCATAGCATAGCACCTGGTCAATAAATGTTTGTTGAATGAATGGAAAAGACCAAGTGTGAATCGTATAAGAAAATAACAAACATGGGGAAGTAACAAAGTTACAGAAATGTACAAATTCTTATAATCTTGGACTCTGGCCTCTAACTCTCAATTCCCTTCACAGAAGGTAACTTGAAGACAGGAATGAATCATAAAAGTGTTTTGTGTTTCAGGGCGGTTGGTCTAGCATGAGTAAGATGGGAAGTAGGAAGCTTCTAGGCAGAGAGGCCGGTATATCTGTGGAGATGCTTCGTATTGAAAAATGGACGGCTGAGGCTGCATATAACTAGAAATGAGCAGAAGGGGAGGCTCCGTATGCCCCACACAAGGCACGGTGCTGGAGGCTCTGCTATCACACCCGGAAGCCGCACATCCCAAAGAGGCGAAGAAGTGGACTCTTCAGCATTCTGAGAGCAAAGACACGTTTGCCAAAAGGTCCATAGTAGACCTTTTCTCCCCACACTTCTTTGAAAAGAATGTGGCCACAAGCCCATTCCTAAACCAGCCCCTGAAAGGGGAATGGAATGAGTGTGACTGATTTAGGTTAATCGTTCAGGGTGGGGTGGATGCCGGCGAGGAAATCTGCATGGAGGCTGGTCTGGTTTGGGAGTTGTTGCCACCATGTTGCTTAAGAAATTCAAAAGCCTGAACCTGCTTTATTTATTGTAGGTAAAAAAATTGTTATGAAAGTAGGTTGTAAGAGATATTTTAAAGCGAGAATAGTCAGTCACTGAACATGGGGCAGGAGGGGCAAGTGAGAAGGGGAAATCAAAGAGGTTCTGACATTAAATTTCTCCTCAAAATTGATCTACAGCAACAACAGAGAGATAGGGAGACACTTACCGACTATTTCCAGAAACTTGGGAACTATTCCCAGACTGAAAGTTCACTTGTGGTTAACAAGGAACAAACAAACAAAACCCAAAGCAACTAGCAGAATGTGGGACTCACAGCACTTTACTATCTGGCAAGACAGGGAGAAGGTCAGCTAAGAACAGCATATGCAATAAAGTCTTCATGGGGCTAACGACCACTTCACCTCCCAAGTGGATGAAAACCTGATAAGGAGACACACTCTTCTGCTCTGAATTTTGATCAGTTGGGACAAATTAGGTAAGAAGAACAACTCTGCAGAAAATAGCAGCTTACGCTTTGGGAAAGAAGGGAGGAATAGCATCAGCTCGGTCAGACATGGGCTTTCAACATTGGGAGGGTGGATGTTCAGAGTTCAGAGAAAAGATAAGAGGTTAGAGACTCCCATGAAGACATTCTGACTACTATTCCACCTGGTGTGGATGGCCTAGGACTGGGAAGGGGAGGCCACAAGACATTTTGTGGCTTCCCAAGATGCTTTCTGATGATCCCCAATTTAAAAGGACTCTCTATTAAAAGATGGAAGGAGGTATCATCCCAGAGTGGCTAAAACCTTGACCACGGTGTCAGATAGAATAGGGGGTAAATCCTGGCACTGACTCTTAGTAGCTGTGTGGCCTTAGACAACTTGTACAACTGCGCTGTGCCTTCATTTCCTTATCTTTAAACCACATGTAAGAAGCCCTTCCCAACGGGGTTGTTTAGGATAAAGAAGATCACAGCCGTAGAGCACATGATTGTGGTGCCTGGCATAATGTGACTGATAGGCGTGTATCAATATTCTACAAATAGATTGTAGAATCCACCATGTAGAGTGTAGAAACTACAATAATTAAAAAATATTATTTTTACCTTTTAAATACTTTTTAGTAAAAAGAGAGGAATTAGGAAAAAAAATCAGGACCATTTTCCACAGTTGTATTTGCTAGAGGAGTCTCTTCAGCATGCTCAGAGAATTCAATCAGTAGAGAAAAATGCCAAAGAAAAAGCGGAAACCCCCAGCCCCCAACAAGCCAGCTGAGCTCCCCTCCCCAAATGTAATCACCGCTAATAGTTTCTTACGATTACTTCTAGAAAACATTTTAAAACAAGTTTTATTTTTAACTAAATGCCAAATAAGATGCAAAAAAAAAAAAAAAACCCAGTAGAAGTTGGTCAAATACGGTGTGTGGTGCAATATAAATTAAGAGCAGAAGCAACAGAGCACATGCACCCTGTTCTCCTCCTCTCCCTTCCTCCCCCCTTCTCCCCTTCTCCTCTTTCTTCCCTTCCCCCATCTCTTCCTGTCCTTCCTTCTCTTTTCTCCATGCCAAGTAGAAAGACTGGAGCTCAGCGGCCTGAAAGAACTGAAGATCCAGCCAGGAGAGGAGCCTGACATCGGCCTGACAGGGCTACACGAGGTCGGCAGGTGCGCCTCGCTGATTTATCTCCGGGAGCTGGGAGGACCCGGGAAGAAACGATGGAAATGCTGCTCCTTGTGTTTACGGAACTTCGGTGTCAGGAGAACTGGCTCCCGAATCTCAAAAAGTAGATCAACGTGGATGCCCCCAATAGTAGACTAGTCTCTTCAGTGTGGAACCTGAGCACCTTCTAGAATGGGTCAGTAAAGGAGATGTGAGGAACTGGGAAAGGAGATGTAGAAAGCCCAAAATGGACCCAACACCTTCTCTTCTCTGACAGTTCACTAGACCTAGAATCTACAAGGAATGTTGGAGCCACAGTGGATCTGGGCATCATGAGGCAGTTGACCAAGTTGCTGCTGATATCCTTATGGGGAAGTAGAGAATGTGATCTGGGGGTAAAGACATTCATGTGGCTTCCTAATTAGCTGGGCCACCAGAGGTGAAGGATGCTGAGGAGGGGACCCGACAGGTGGCATCCAGGAAACATCATCCACGTCATCCTACTCAGCATGGCCGTGGTTGGCAGGAGACCTTAGTCTTACCTGATATCTGTTTTCTTTTTTAAAGGAGAACGTGCTTTAATGTTACATGTGTAAATCAAAATTAAGTTTTAAATTTTTAAATATTTTAATACAATTTTATAATAAAATTTAATTATTAAACGAACATAATTATAATAATAAAATATCCTTTTGCTGTTTCCCCACCTTTGTCTAGGGAAATTCCAAACATCTAAGTTCTTTGTGCTGAACTGATTGCAAAAAAGGCTAGAATTATTCCCCTGTTCCTATATGTCCACATTTTGCACCAAGACCTTGCAGCATTTTCCATCAAGAGCTGTCCCTGTTCCTCAAACGGAGGAGTCTAGTGACTTGCTACGGCTAATAAAATGGAGAAGTGGTGGTATGACAGACCCAAACCTAGGTCTTGAGTAGCTGAGCGTGTATTTTCACTTTCCCTCGGCCCCCTCTGTACACCAAGCCCAGGCCAGCCTGCTGTATGAGACAAACCCATCCCCTCGAACCCCGCTGGCAGCTAACATGCTGCTGGCCTGTGAGCCGGGCCATCCAAGACCAGCCAGCCCCAAATCGGCTGCCTGGCCACGGACACAGGAACGCGCCCACCCGAGAGCAGACGGGCCTGGCCCAGTTCGGCAGAACCTCCCAGCTGATCTGTTGACTCGTGAGCAATAGTGAAGGCTTATTGTCTCGAGTCACTGGGTTTGGGGTCGGTTGGCTACATAGCAGTAGCCGATCGTTACAGCCGCGCACGCCTCCTTCTCTGTCCATCTGGCCACTCCCGCACTCCTGTTCTTGGCTTCCGCTCCATGCTGAACAAACCACGATGTTTGTTCCACAAATGCAAAGCCGCTGCCTGGTTTGCCCACCTCCTTCCTCGCCCATCCTTCATCTGGCCGATTCCTCCTCATTCCCGGAGACTCGTCACGGGCCCCACCCTGGCCGGGCAGCATTCCCAGGGCCCGCTTCTCCAAGCCTCTTCCCACCTCCCGCCTCTCCTTCTGTGGGCCGCTGGTCCTCATCCCGCCTCAGCACAGCCCTCATCCTGGGTTACAGCATCTGTGAATTCAGCCGTCCGTTCTGACTTCACTGTGAACGCGTTGAAGGTAGAGATCTTGTCCTTTGTTGTCTCAACAACTACTTCAATTCCTTACACACGTGTGGTCGGCGCTCTCAAAGTGTCTGTTCCATGGTGTGATGAAGTGTATAACCGAACGAACCCGAAACTAAAGAGAGTGTATTTAGTTTTCAAAAGAGAAGATATGAAGGATATTAATGATCCCTATTTAATAAATATACCAGGAGCATGGGAACAGCCACAGGTTACCAACTAGATCTTCAATGGTCCAGAGTAACCAGCTGACACAGCAAGTTTCCGTCCGTTAGTCATCCACCCCTCACAGGCAACACGTGTTCCCCAAAGCAGAGGTCACCACTAATGAAAACTCTTATATCTGTAAGGGGTCCCTGAAAATATCCCATGAAATCTGTCTTTTACATGGGGACCAGATCATGCAGCGCCATGTCTGGGAAGCCTCATTTCCACCCACAACGGAGCTGCTGTTTCTATCACTTTGAGGAATCAGGGAAAGGCAATCCTACACACAATAGGATGAGTGCATAGACAGCATTTATTGATCACCCCAAGGAAAAGACTCCAAAGTAACATGGTAACTTCTTCAAAGAAGTTTTGAAGGGTTGTCATATGGAAGAGGAACCCTCTATCTATGATCCTAAAAAGGTAGAGCGAGGACCAACGGAGGTTGAAGCTGGGCAGATACATGCATGCGTGGGTCTCCTAATCATTAGATTTGTTTTAAAATGGCGTGAACAACTCGTAAGAAATAGTGTCTTCTTTTGTCCTTGGAGATGTCCAAAGAGAAATTGGCTGACAGCTTATCAGCAAAGTGGCAAGGAAGTTTCATGCTACGGAGTCCCCCTCTGCTTGGCGATTCAGCAAAAGATAGCTCTATTTGGGAATTACCACGTGCCCACTTCCCACAAATGATCTGCACTGATGACAAGTACCTGCGGAAGCGTGGTAGACATGTGTGATGATATCTGCCTAACTCTGAGACTCTCTTTTCACACAAACAGCGTTTCAGCCTCAATCACCATCCTCCGGCTGGACTAGACAGACCAGGGGTGGACACATGACACAAGCCTGAATTTCAAAGATGGAAATTTGGGTACTGTGGGGCAATTGCCTTCAGACATGCTAAGAAATACACAAAGAAATGCTGACCGATCGAATACTATGTGCCAGGCACTGTTCTAGGCGTGGGCGAGCCTGCAGGAAACAAACCAGATAAATTCCCTGATTTCATGAAACTCACATTTACTACAGGGCCAGGAAACAAAGATAAGAGGCAGAGAGAGGGAGAGCAAAAGAACAAGGCCTGAGTTTCCTGGCAGGCCCCTGAGAACTGCCTGTGGGTTCTGTGAGAAACCCCAATGGTTCTCCAATAAACTTCCTGCTTGCTTATGCTGACCGGAGTCGGTTTCTGTTATTTGCAGCCCCGAGGGTCTTTCACTAAGATTCCATATGAAATGCATTTGGCGTCACACCTGTCCTCGTCACCACCACTTTGGGGCAGGTGGAGCAGGGGAATCTTTGTAAGATCAATGGGTCAGAAGCTGGTGGTAGAGAACTTGAAAACTTTTCTGGCCCTCCTTCCTCCTAGCCATTCTCGAATTTAGGGGCTCTCTACTTTCCATAATAAGGAAGAGCAAGGGAAGCTGCTTCCCCAGATACTCAGGACGGCAGAGCAAAGGTTACGTGATAGGCAGAGTTTAACGCTCTCAACTGCATCCAGGTATTATTGTTACTTAATATTCCTACAAAACTGTGTGATAAGCAAGGAAGTACATTCTCCACCCAGGCTTACAATAATAAATAAAATCATTCCAAAACAAGGGGAATAAAAATTCGCTCCCCCAAGAGCTTAGAGGGGAGAGGCAAGTTGAATAATATGGGACAGCAATGTGGCCTAAGATGAGTTCAGGAAGTTTTCAATAGACCGTGACCCAGCGTGGTCAGGTTTCCAGGGGCTTTTTGAGAGAGCCGAGGGAGAGCTGTGTGGACGGCCTGGGGCCAGCATGCTTATCGAAGGGGTGCAGGTCCTAGGACAGTGCGTACCCCCTCCTCCAAGGAGCTTCCGGTCCTCAGGCTTTAAGTTTTGGAATCTTCAATTTATTAAGAAAGAGGGCAGAGGATTTAAAAAAAAAAAAAAAAAAGCACCTTCCCATGTCCCCAAATCTGCTTTTATTTTAATGACTCTGAGATGCAGATCTTCTTTCAATATTCTGCTTGCTGATTAATTTCCTGTTGACTCCGAAGGTAACTGAAAACCTCTTGGATGAAGCAGAAATAGCCCTAATGCAAGTGATTCTTAGTAATGGGATTGAGTCACTTGGGACAGCCTTCAGGGGCTTCCTCTAAGCTCCGCATGAGTGGGTGGTTTCTGGCACTCGACAGTTTAAAATGTGTCCACTCATAAACACGTTCAACATAAAGTCATTCTCCTCCCTCTTCCAGCGCCCTGGGAGGGTCCACCTTGTGTTCAATCCTGGAGGCACAGCCCTAGCCCAAGTTGTGAAATCAGCTCTGTCTGCCCTCATCCTCTTCCCGGGGCCCCCTTGCTTTGACCTTTCCCATCAGTCTTGACACTTACCTCTCTCTCCATGTCCAGGTTCCTCATTCTTCTGTATTCACCCAGTTATCACAACCTGCAGAAAGAAAACACTTTTCTATCAGTCATGTACACCTGAGTATGAACTTAAGTTGATTACTTCTCCTGGGGTTACCCACATATAAACCCTTACATTTGAAGGGCAGGGAGGTTTAAGGGAAACAGCAGTGGGATGGTTGTTCAAAGACTCCAAACCCCCTCCGGCTGGGTTTCCTGGGCCAGGCACTTCACTTCTTAGTTTTGATTTATTTTTTTAATTCTATAACATCAGACGTTTAACTGGATAATTTCTAATAGCAGGGGGCATATTTGAGGAGAGCTGGAGCTTCCCCGGGTCTCGGAGCCAATCACATTGTGTTCGGCCTCTTTCATCTAAATGCCAAGGGATCCAAAGGCACCTTCCAGCAGCTGAGAGCCAATGTCTGCAGATTTTCTGTCTGGGAAAGTTCCTGCCAGGATTTTATGCAAGGAAAGCCACATTTATTATTCTGGGTATTTATTCACACCTAAGGTTCCTAATACTAACTTCCTAACGCTACCTAATACAGTGTGATCACCACGAAATCAGTTTAAAACTAAGAAATGTAGGAGCGCACAGGCCCTAAGCTCTCCACAGAAGTGCCAGCCACCTCCTGGCCCCACATGGGTGCTTCCCACATGGTTCTCCAGCGAGACTGCCGTTTCTAGCCTTGGTTGCATATAAACCCCCAGAGAAGCGTTTAAAAGTGCCGTGCCCAGGTCACCTCCCAGGTCAGCTACGTCAGCATTTCTCTCTGCAGTGGGGCCAGACAACAGTATCTGAAAATCTTTGTAATTCCAGTTTTCCTCAGAATCCCCTTCGGGATGTACATGCAGGACCCAGAGATCGTCTGAGGTGGAGAGCACCTTTCAACCCCTGCCCGGCTGAAGGAGCTACTCAACCTCACCTTTCTTCTTTTTCTCAAAATCTACGTAGATGAAGGAGTCTCCACTTTATGACTTTGTTCCACTGGGCAAATCAGACTTTGTATATACCTTCTTCTACTGCAACATCATTTTACCTTGAAGAACCCGCATGTCAGCCTCTGGGGCATCCCAGTCCCTCAGACTCTGGGGTCATCCCATCCTTTAAGATGCTCAATTAAATCTCTTTAAGCGTTCGCCCAGTATACCTGAGGATCCCTAGGGACCTGCATTTCTGTCGACGCCTCTTCTTGCTTTCCCTAAACTGTTTCTCTCTGCTCTCTGTGATATCTCCTGCCTCCACCACCCATTTTTCCCATTTCTCTCCATGGTCAACACCCTCCCTATTCCTTTACTCCCTCAAAGCACCTCTCACAAACCACTGTGTGTGTAACAGGTTTTATGGATAGTTTAGTACTAATAAAGGGCATTATCACACGGAAAAGCACAGGCATCAACTTAAAATTGAACATCAGACGCCATCATCCTAAGATCCAGCAGCCATGGAAAATTCCAGTCACATAGAAGTATTTTTTATTTTTTGGCCACACCCATGCAAGAGACTTTGTCATCTTTTCTCTTGCTGTTAGACACTATTCCTCCAAATTCCTGATCATTATTTTTAATGCCAGGAAATTCACCTTTCAAGATCGTAGGCCAACCTAGCCTCTGCTGACTTTAACACATCTCTCTATGCTCATTTGCTTGGCAAAGGAGAGGCCAAAAGCATAAAGGAATGCACAGTGGTTAACATAACATTTTCCTTCTAGCCGGGTCACTGTTCTGAGCAGAGACACTGGCTGAGGTCCTGGCTTCCATGGGTCTGCTCTCCTAGTTCTGTTGCACCAAGTCTGGTCTGATCTCAATTCCTTGATTTAGCAATCAGTCCGTGGCTGTGTAGCTACGTGATATCTCTGCTAGCTGCTGGCAGGGCCAGCAGGACATCGGAGCTGGGAGCGACTCAAGGAGAGTCCAGCTCCTCCACTTAGGGGTGACTAAAATCAAGAGCAGCCAGTACCAGCCCGGGAGCATGGCGTGGCTCACGGTGGGCACTCAGGCCTCCTGGATTCCCGTGCAGCTATACAGCAGTGAGGCCTTGGATGAACTTCTCCGGGTTATTATTAGCTTCGAGGCTAATAATAGAATCCATCTCATCATGCCGCTAGGATAAATGAACTATTGCATGCAAATGCCCTGGGAACAGTGTTTGGACACAGTACGTGCTCAATCTTATCATGACCTAGGGTCCCACAGCCAGTTAGGAAAAAACAATGAGAAGCCAAGCCTTTGGACCTCCTGTCCCCTGTGCCTCCTACCCTGCCAGGTAATAAAAGATAACTCATAGGTGAGACAAAATCTTGCCATCTAGCTGGGTGAACAAAACTAAAACATCTAAAACAATCAGAGGCGACCATGAAGGAATGACTGAAGGAATAAAGCAGGGATTCCCAAGCGCGGCTCACGTTAGCCTCATCTGGGAGATTTTTCAGAATCCTGATGCCCAGATCACACCCAGACCAATTAAACCAGACTCCCTGGGCGGGGGACCCTTAGCATCAATGTGTTTTAAATCTCCCAGGTAATTTCAGTTTGGTAAATGCAGCCAAGGAAGAAAATCACTGGTTGGAGCCATCATGACCCCCGCCCCCCACGGGCCATCTCTGTTCAAAGTGGCGATGTGATTTGCCGCTGATCACTACAAGTACTTTGGAAAGTCCAAATGTGACTAGTTCTTAGGACTCCTTATCCAGTCATTTTTTAAAATTTTTATTTATTTGTTTTTTAAGTTGAGTTGTAATTAACATACTCATGTGGAATTTGAGAAACAAAACAAATGAACAAAGGGGGAAAGAAAAAGCAGTCCCTGTTTTTTTAAAGCTATCTTTGATGAGAACTTCATTATGTGCCAGGCTGGACCCTTCTGGTGCCTTCCCTCACTGACACAGCACAACAATCCAGTGAGGTCGGTTCTGTGAGTCCCGCTTTGCAGATGTGGAAACTCAAGGCTTGGAGCAATGAAGTGACTTGGCCAAAGTGACACAGATAATGTTCTTGGAGCTGGGACTCGGGCTGAGGCCTTCCAACCCAGAGCCCTGGGGAGCAGACCATGACTCCCTCTCACTGCTCTGCCCCCTGAACCATCTTTTCTCAGAAAGCCTTCTGTCCCCTGCCACCCACCATCTGCAGGCAGAACACTTTTCAGTCTGTCACCACCACCTCCACCCTCTTCAGCACCGTGACCCAAACGCCAGTGTTGTTCTTTTATAAAATAGAGCTCTGCTTATGCCTTTGCTTCAATCCTGCCCCAAAAGAGACAAACTACCCCATCTCTGTCACAAATACTTATATAGCCTTTTTCTTGCTAATTCCCACATTAGTTTCCTTTCCATTTCTAGCTACTTTTATCCCTGGACTGCTGAACTTCCAGCCTTCTTTATAGCCCCCCAGCCTACTCCTACTAAAACTACTCAGCACAGTGTAAGGTGAACCTCTGTCCTCCTCTGCTGTGTTTCCATCCCCAGTCTTTCAGAGTATAATTATCTCACTCTGAAAAGCCTTCATCAAAAGAGCTTGCTTGCATTTTCTTTTCTTTCTAAGGCCAAATTCCTTACTATAGATGTATTAATTATCTATTGCTCTGTAACAATATTACAGCAAAATTACTAGCTTAAAACAGCACACATTAATTATCTCACAGTTTATTTGTCAAGAGCCCAGGAACAACAAAGTTGGGTCCCCTGGCTGGTGTGTCACAAGGCTCTAATCGAGGTATGGATGGTGGCTGCAGTCTCATACAAAGCTCGACTGGGGAAGGACCCACTTCTGAGCTCATTCAGGTGGCTGCATCATTCAATGCCTTGCAGCGGAAGGACTGAGCACTTCGGGTTCCCGTTGGCTATTGGCCAGAGGCTGCCCTCAGCTCCTTGTTGTAACATACCCTCCACAGACAGCTCACGACAATGGCAGTTTTCTTCTTCAAAGGCAGCAGAGGAGGGGGTGTCCTTGCAAGTTACGAATTACAATTGTATATACTGTCATCACCTACACATAATCATAGTCCAATTACCTTTGCTGTGTCCTACTGGTTAGAAGCAAGCCACAGGGTCTGTCCACACTTAAGGGAAGGGATAAGGGCATGAATACCAGGAGGCAAAGATCATGAAGATAAACCTCCCTAGACCTGGTCTTCTACAATGGGGTGTGAGCACCCCACCCCCTTGCTGCTCCTTCTGAGTATTCCCTCTTCTTTCCACACGTCCACTTCCTGTCCCTGGTCTTTGTCCAGATTGCCCCAAATTTGGAGGGTAAGGGAAGTAAAATTTCTTCCACCCTCAACCCTTACTCTAAGGACAGGAAAGGCATTTGGGCAGAAGCCCTTCATTGTCAGTTAAGGTAATACAATTTGTCAATGTAACCCAGGGTAAAAAGGGGTCAAATTCCACCCTCCCACAACATAAAAGGGGCTCAGCACAAGTTTACGTGAAATAGAGTCAAATGTATGTAGATGAGAGGAATATGAGTTTTTCATGCTAATCAAATGGCTATAGTTGGAAGGAAATGAACCCTGTTATGATGAGGTGAGTTTAGTTGTGGAGATTCAAAGAGAGAATAAACCATAAGCCAGAGTGAAAGCCCTTCCACTCTTTCCCACTGACCAAAACTCACCCCTATATACACACTGCCCCTCTCCAAGCCAGTCATCTCAGAGACCAGACTTCACTCTTTTTGCTGCTGAACCCGCAAAAGTTAGGCTGAGGAGAAAAGCCATTACAGAGGATGCAAACAACAGGAAAGGACCAAATGTATAGGGCTTGATTATGTCTCTAGGGAGTGGTGAGTTTTACCTTGAGAAAAAAGGTATAGAGGAGTGTAAACCAGAATTCATTTCAGCTGTAAAAACCACAAAATTTCGAAATAAGAATGACTTAAACAAAAACAAAGATTGTCTCTCTCTCATGTTCAAGAAGTCTGGAGATAGCCAGAGCGGGCTGGCAAATCATCCCCAGGGGCAGAGAAGCAGACTCCTTCCTCTGTGCTGCGCTCATATGCGCAATCTCCATTCCCAAGGTAACTTCATGGTCAAAGTGATTGCCAGAGCCGCCATCGTGGCATTGGTCTTCCAGTCAGTAGGAAGGAAAAAGGAGAGAAGAAAAGCATCTTTTACTCCATTTAAGGACACAGCATGGAAGCTACGTACACAGACTTCTGTTAACATCCACCTGGTCAAAAGCAAAGCATATAGTCCCACCTGGCCGCAAGACAGGCTGGGAGCTGTAGTCTTTATTCTGGTCAGCTAAGTGCCCAGATAAAAATCATTCACTTCAAAGAGGTAAATGCCTACGGGTGGACAACGAGCATCCTCTTGCCCAGATGTGGTGACTGAAGACGCAGCCCCTGCCTGTCCCTGCCAGGGAGGACTCACTGCCCTAGCTTTTGGGGGGGCATCAGTGGACAGCCTCCCGCTCAAGCTCCTGCAGATCTGCCTCAGCTGCAGGGAGATGCCCGACCCAAGGATTTGTCCACACTCAGCGGCTGAGCTGGGGGCATGGAGGTGGGCCTTTCAGCAGGTGTGGGACAACTCTGTCAGATCATTTTAGCCCCAGAGCCCCTGTGGGCTTGGCCAACGTTGCCGTTGGCGAACTTTGGGGTTCTGCTTCTCCTTCATCTCAATCCTGCTCCCACTTCCTCCTTTTCACAGCTGTTGACACCAAAGGTACGACTTAATAAACACTCTGTGCCCCAGGCTCTGGTTCCCAGGGAACCCCACCTGCAAGAACAGGGGGAAGAGGATTTAAAGAGAAAGGACCACAGGATGTAAAGAGAGAAGAGAGAGAGTTAGGAAATAGGGAAGTACGTGAGGGACCCCATTCGTCTGGGTTCTCTGGAGAAACAGAACTTGTAGGGTGTGACTGCCTGTCTGCATATGTGCATGCATGTGTATATGCATAAATAGAAAGCAATTTATCATAAGGAATTGGTTTGCACAATTTCAGAGGCTGATAAATCTCAAATCTGCAACGGGGTGCTGGCAGGCTCAAGACCCAGGACGGCCGATGGCACAGATGAAGCCCAAAGGCGGTCTTGCTGGAGAATTCCCTTTCATTCACAGAGGCTGGGTTTTTTTAATTCTATCTGGCCTTCAACTGATTGGATGAGGCCCACTCGCCTTGTGCAGAGTAATCTGCTTACTCAAAGTTCCCAAATTAAAACATTAACCTCATCCAAAAATACCCTCCAACTTGACACATAAGATAACCCCCAGAGACAACCTCTCGAGACCCAGGAAGCTCCCTTCTGGAACCTCCACGAATCTCCCTTCATCCCCCAATACACACATGCATACATGTACACGGGCCAGGGGGTGGGCGTTTGTACCGAAGGTGGCTCAACAGAGGAAGAGCCCTGATTCCAGCAACCCCTCTGATCCCCTGAGAAGCTGTCAGACCTCACAGAAAGCCTGGGTAAAGACCCACTCCAGGTATTGCATATTAACTTCAGGAAAGGTGACAGGGGTTGGGATCCCAAAATATAAAATGGAGAGTGTCTCCCTCCACCCAGAGACAGCAATAGCTGCAGCTGCCATGGAGCACGTATGTACAAGCAATAAGCGAGCCAAGAAAGGTCCTTCTCGCCCGCCTTCCGTGCCCACGTGAGAACAGAAAAGAAGAGGCCATCAGGAAGATCGAGCAGGCAAGGGTCTGAGCTGATGCCCAGCACATCCTCCCGGCACAGGGCTGGCCTGGCGCCTGTCAGCCTTCCCTGCCTAACTCCATCCATTCTTTACAACTTCGCCTTATTTGTCCTCTAACCACGCCTTTTTGTTCTGTTAGATCTAAGTATGTATTATAGTCATTTTTGTCTTTTCTGTTAGATGATTGGCAACCCAACTATAGTGATGATGTCCACTCTTTCACATGTACTTACAAGAGCCAAGCATGGCTTTACTTCTCATGTGTACTCAAAAAAGTCAGAGCCAAGATCTTATCATTAGGAATGCAGATTAAAACAGAAGGGGTGTCAGTCATATGTTACCATGACTTTCCTGGCAAAAAAAAAAAAAAGTGTATATATATTCTATACATGATAGTGGAACATGTAGAAAAAAGCAATTACTTGTCCTTTTTTTTCTTTGTTAGGATATAACCAAAATACAAGGAAAGAAACTTAGAAGACTCAGAAGCAGGGCAACTTGTGCTGATTAAAAAGCCCAGCCCTCCTGGGAACCGAGACAGAGAAATAACATGATTTGTTCATAGTCAGACAGCTTGCTAGTTGTGGAGCTGGGTTTTTAACCCAAGTCTTAACTCCCATGATATGCTGTAAACGGTACTCAGCTTTCTTGGCTTCGTATTCCCATTCAATAAATCCATCGTTTTCACAAAAGCAGTATCACATGCCAATGGGACTTTCCAGTGTTTGCTGATGGACTGGCAGATGGTATTTACACTCTCACTGAACCCTGACTCCTCCTCTCATTGCATCCCCAACAGGGTCATCGGTACCCTCGCCAGGCACAGGGCAGGGAGAGGATCCTGCTAATGCTTCCCAGTAGCAGCCCCAAGATCTCCAATCTTTAGGGATTTGCAACACCTGGCATTTTATTGGATGATGTCATAGTTATCTCCTCCCTGCCCCAACCCCCATCAAAAATGCAATCAGGCGCATCAAAATGACTTTTAAAAAAGACAGTTAGTATACCTCCTTGAGAGGAGCACAGCTATGCTCCGGGTGTTGCAAACAAAGGCCCTCGCAGCCCCTCCCTCCAGGAAAATTAATAATGCATGAGGATTTTCAGGAATTGCTAGAAGTGTGACACCCACCCTTTCCAGATTTCCCGGAAGAATCATTTGTTTCTGACAAATAAGTTCATTTAGCATGTAATGAAATTTGATTTGATTTTTAGACCTTTGTAAATGTTTCATGTCCATCAAACCGTGCATGAGGAAAAATAACCCTGTGTTGGACCTTGTGGGGGCTCTAACCCAGTGTAAAGAATGAACTAGAACAGGGGAAAGCAGCTCCAGCACCTCCACGCAGGTCTGGTCTCAGCTCCTTCCCCTGCCCCCTTCCAGGCCCCAGGGCACTGACCACAGGAAGGCAAACACCTCCACTCCCGCCTGGCACCCAACCGTGGGCAGCTTGCTGCTCTCTTCCCACAAAGCAAATTTCATTTTGCCTTTTGCAGAAGATGAATGTGACTCATTTTCCCTGCTGAGGGTTATGTGATGACCTGTTATGAGCCACATATTCAACTGAGTCATGAGTGCTGAAGGCCACTTGTGCCCACTGGATCACATTTAACGCTCAGAAGTTCTATAAAAGCCCAAACCCACAAAAGCAACTTGACGGCAGGGCTCAGACCAGATCAGCGGCAAGGGGGATGGGGAAGGGGGGGGTCCTCACCACTGTCCCCTCAGCCATCCCCCGCCCCCCCCCCCGAGCCCCACCCAGACCCTTCCCTGTCCTTTCCTCTACTCTCCACCCCTGCCTCTCCAAGGCTGGTCAAATCTGGGTTTCAATGCGCAGGCAGGATTTACCCTTTCTTGCGGAGGCTGCTGTCAGTTTCTGGCTGCAGGAATGAGGCCCTTACCAGCAATCCTCACCCAGAGCACACTGCTCCCAACTGTCTTCCTGTCACCTTCCGATTCATTTCCTGTAAGCTGTGACCCCTTCTGGGGAACATTAATTAGCCACCACGGTTTTTTAAATCAGAATTCTAGGAAAGTGACATCTGTATGACTCACACTTCTGCAGTTTAAAAAGTATTTACTATATTTGATTGAGGCAGACGCGTTTTGTGCTAGATACTTACTGTATGGATTTATGACCATCTGTAACCATTCTGGGAAAGAAAGAAAAAATCAGCACTATTAGCAGCGAAGAAGGAGTCGCCGTATCACTAAAACTGAGTGAAAACATATGGGATGAAATATCTCTAAATGATCTCATAAATGTCTTTATTTAGAAAACAACAGACTTCTTTTATAATGCTAGTTTCAAGAATACAGTTAACACAGCCCTTAGTTATTATATTCTACCACTCTTGATAAGATAAGGGAGTGATTTTACAACCTATATTGTCATCTATCTAAAGGGTTTTACAATCCATACAATCATAAGCTTGTAAAATAAACTATGCAAATTTACGGGGACCAGGATCTAAATTAATTCAGGTTTAAATAAATCAAACCCTAGCTAGACCGTGATTTAATTAAAAATTCGAAATATGACTCATGGCACTTAAGTCCACGGATGTGTACTGCCAAAAGAGGCATCATTGTTATGACAGAGACCAATGCAGGAAGGGCTTGTAGATTCTTCAAGCTCTAAATACAGGGAGGTATCAAGATAAACGGGGCATTCTAAGAGTTCCTATAATTGCTCGATCGATGTCTTGAAGGCCGTTTCAGAACGTCGTCCTGCAAATCCACAGATATGCATTTTCATTGTCAGTTTCTCTCCCTCTAGTTTTGGGTTTTTATGGTTCTCCTTACCTTCTTGTGAATATGTATATAATTTTTTTCAAACCTTATTTTTGTTCCTGTGTTTACTTTGTATATTATTACTTTTATCAACTATTTTCTCCCCTTCTATTTTCCGAAATACGTTCAGTGCCAGCAGCGCCCCACTGTGTCCCAGGGGCTTGTGCAAATCCGACTGTCTATGAGGCTTCCTTCCTGGACTGTATACAGATCATCTTTCACCTGGCTGGTGTCCTTCTTCAGCCCTGTGCCCCCAACAAGGACCTATGTCCACTGTTGGGTGACTCTGGGCATGAAGCAGATTTTGGGGCAGGGCATGTGGGGCAGGGATGTCCGAACCCCAACCAGGACACAGGAGCAGAGCGGCATGTGCGTGCCTATAAAGGTATTGGGACAGTTCTCTGAAACCTCAGTTCTCCTGGAAACCTGGGGGCACACAGCCTGCCAATCACAGATCTGTATCTGACTCCCAAGCACCAGACAGCGCAGGTGCAGAGGAAGCCGTGGCCCCAGCAAGGCGCCAGGGAGGTGAGGTTTGTCTCCATTCCAGCTTCCCCCTCTTGTCTACGTGTGGCCCGCGCCACTCACAGCTGGCTTCTCCGCGGAGTGCTCCCTGGGCAGTGCCATTATGCAATAGATTCTTCCCCCCATTTCTCCAGTGAAAACCTTGCCATCACATTGGTGTTTTGAGACGAGTCTTTCATGCCTTCCGGCAAAGGAGTCAGGAATTTGGGAGTTTGGGGTCTCTGGTAGGGTGAGAAAGGGGATTCTCGTTGAAATCGAAAGGTCCTTACGTGTCTACCAGACCAGACAGGGCTTCTGGGCCTGTGCTCTACCGGGTCCTCCCAGCCCCAGCCCCCACCACCACCGCAGGGCCTTCCATTCCTCCACAGCCGGCCGGCTTTGAGAGCGGCATGGATTGGGAAAGGTTATCCAGTGGAGGCTGGGAAACACTGGGGCTCGCAGCAGAGGACAAGGGTTGGGATTTCCCCACAGGCTGACCTTGATCAGGAGATGGGGCGGGAGCTGATACAAGTCTCTGAATTAGTGTCCCTTCCTTTGGCCCTTCTTCCCCAAGTTCCTGAACAAATTTTGAGAGACTCAGAGAGAAATACGATATTTAGGATCAAGTTCAAGATGTCCCAGCATTTTCCTCAAGAAACGCCAAAACCTAGGGCCTTCGACACCCGCTCACTGCCAGCTGTGACCAACCAGGAAGGGGAAGGGGGGAAACAGTTCCTAAAATGACGGAGGCCAGAGCCTTGGCAAATGAATCTCACCTCCTATCAGTTGATCTGATGACCCTAACGAACTCCTGAGGAGAAGCTCCGAAGATGAAGCCGCCTTCCTTCTCTTCCTTCCGAAAAGTCCCTCACAAGCGGAGGAAGGCCCATCCATGAGCCTGTGGCGCCACCTAGCAAAACCAGGAGGTACTGGAGAAACACGGAGCCGGGAGGGTTTTGGATTTTGTTTTGGTTTTTTTCCACAACCAGAAAAAGGGGGTTTCCATTTCATTCACGGAGTTCTGGGAAATGGAATTTGTATAAAACCTTTCTTGCACATGATGGAAAACATGTATGAGCATCTAATGAGAGAATTTGGCCCAAAGGCAATTGTAATCAAAACATGAGGATAAGAGTTTAGTTTTCTAAACTTGGCATTTTTTTCCCCAGTGACAGCTGTGACTCTGCAGTTTTTGCTTCAAGAAGAATTTGATTCTGCCTTAAGTTATACATTTTGAAAACTGACAAAGCTACCATTTCTCCTGTTTTCTTTTCTTCTCTCTCTTTTTTTCCCCTTTCTCTCCCAGGTCAGAGTTACCTCTGAATGATGCCAAGAAGTCCTGCAAGGAACACAGGCTCACCGAGGACAGATTCTATCGGAAAGTTTAGGTACAGTTCAGTCATGAGGACATTCTGACAATTTTATGATGTCACTGTGCCCCTTTGGGTTCAGGGGACGGAGATGAGGTTTCCCCTGTTCCCACACACCCAGCCCTGTAAGGAGACACCTGCCATGCACAATGAAGCCACGGTTCATCAAGGGATCCAGGTACTCCCTAACCATAAATGGACACGGCCTGGCGCAGAAGGCTGCAGCAGCCTCCCATCAAAGCTGCCTGAAGCTCCGAAGGAAAACAGAGACTCAAGAATACACCTCAACTTCTGGTCAAAAGCTCTTTTGACCACCACATTGGGAAGAGGCGAGTCTTTGGCTTTGAAAGGGTCAGGAGAGCAGAGAAGGTGTGACCTTGGATTTTGGAGCCAAATGCCTAGGTTCCATGTTTGCTTCTTTTAATTTAAGCCTCACCTCAGTTCTCTATACAAAAAAAAAAAAAAAATCATTCCAGCATCTGATGTTTCCACAGGGTGAAGATTAAATGAGATAAACCATATAAAATGCTTAGGATAAGGCCTGGCACATGGCAGGCGCTTCATAAATGTTAACTAGTGTTTAGGTATCTCAGAGCTTAAAGAAACACACCAGAATTTCCTTGCACTCTAATAAACCAATCATGGTTTTCTTTCGCATTCGAAGGTTTTCGTTGACTAGCATTGTGTTTGTGTAGCCCCCCTCGATGGCAAATTCTCTGGCTATTCCCACACTCGCACCAAAAACAGGAGGAAATATGCAGCCTTAACAAATTCTTTTAGGAGGAAGCACGCAAAAAAGGTCTATCTCAAACAGATGCTCAATTAATGCCGTTAGGGGATTGACAATCAGCGCGGTTTCTTTTCGCTTGCCTTTGCGATCGTTCTGCAAACCCCAGCACTGTCTCTGATTGATTCAGTGAACATTCCAGAACAGTCTGATTGCAATAAGGCTCTCGTTCAGGCTTCATCTATTAGATGCGAAGTTTCTTAAGGGCAAGGATCCTGCCTAGCCACTCCGTGACCCCAAGCGACTAGAAACTGGTTTGTGCTTTCGGATTAAACACCTGGATAGTTTGAAAAGCGGTGATTTGGAGGCAGATATTACTTGTCCACTGAATTGACGCTACAGCCAAATGGAAGTAAGCCTTCACTTTCAGAGCATCCCTGCAGGTCCGCGTCTGTGTGCTGTCACTGAACCTGGTCCGGCAGCGTCGTCCACGAGTGCCTCACAAGAATCAGATTACAACCAACATTACGGACAGCCCATTTCATAGGAAGTGGCAAACTGATGTCTTTTCCCGCAAGGTGCAGGCCTCAAGAATTTACCAGAAAGCCTTTGACACAAGTGAGTAATGCCAGTGAAACAGCACTTTATCTTTAGAAGTCATGGGATACGCATCAACATACAAGATTTTCAAGCTGAAAGCAGAGTGCAGCACATCCTCGAGCTGCACTGACCAAGACAAATGAGGTTGTGCTGGGGCATTGGTGGTGGGGAAAATGGCGTGACGAATTTCAGATGTCTCCTGTCTTAGGCTTCACGTGGCTTTTTTAACTCTAACTGAACTGCAAAGCAAAGATTATGAATATTACTCTGATCGGGCAACGGAGTAATCTACTCTCTTCCTATATTTTTATGCTCATCCTGCAGCCGTGTTGCACGATCTCACACTCTCGTCTGAATCGGACCGATAGTCCTGATGAAAAATTCCTACGAGCTCTTTATGGTTGGGAAGACATGGACAGACGTAAAAGGCTTTTTTGACCGCTGTGTTATTTAGCATTTGCTTGCAAGTCTAGTGTCCATGCAAGGCATTCCCAGAAATACCCGCTTCACCCGCTTATATTGACATACTTATGTAATAGCAATTACAATCCCTGAGATCTTCTGACTTAGACAACAGCTCTTTATAAGTGAAAACACTGTTCACGGCAATTTGAGTACAGGATCTCCTTCCTCATCATTACCTTATAGTGATATACTGCAGCCAGGAAAGAACCTTCCTGTACCCTCATACCAGACCAACTCCCTGCCTGTTATGCCCCAGGGATCTAATGAAGTATAACGCTGTACAAATAATCTATTTGGCGGCAAAACATGGTCAAGTATATATGCACATACACTTGGAAGATACATGACTTTCTGAATTCAGTATAATTCCAGTCAAAATTCCCCTGGGCTTTTGGGGAAACTTGGCAAGCTGATTCGAAAATATGTATGAAGGAGCAAAGGACCGAGAATAGACAAGACACTCAAAAAGAAGAACCGCATGGGAGAACTTGACTTCCAGATATTAAAATTATTCTAAGGCTAAAGCAAGTAAGATTGCACAGTATTGGTATGAAAAGGTATAGATGGACCAGTCCGGCAGAATATAGAGCCCAGAAACAGGTCTCCATTTGCATAGAAATGGGTCTGCTTTTTTCTAGTGCTGACATTGCAGATGCCTGGGGGGGGGGACATTTTTTCAGTATATGGGTATGGGGAAAACAAATTACCCATATGTTTAAAAGATAAAATTGAAACCTTCACACTACAACTTCTGGTGTATTAAGAACTTAAATGTAAACGGAGAAGTATAAAATTTATCAAAATTAATATATAGGTATAACTTTATGATTTTCTGGTTCGTAAATATTTCTTTGAAAAAATATGTACTATAAATGATTCTTAAGATGAGATCAACTATATTAAAATTAAGAGTTTATTTCCTTAAAAGACACAATAAAGAAAGTAAAAAGGTAAGTCAGAAACTGGAAGAAGGTATTTGCAACACAAAGGATTAACCTCCAGAATATATAAAGAATCCCCATAAATCAATAAGGAAGACAACTGATAAATGGGCAAAAGCGTTAAATGTGTATTTCTCAGGAGAAGAGAAAGAAGTAGACAATAATGTATTATTTTGAGCAATTTTATTAGAAATTAGGGAAAAAATACAAATTAAAACCCAGTGATCAGATTCCATACACACAAATAGTAAGAATCCTGATAATAACCAATGTCACTGAGAATGCACAGCAAGAGTTCCACTTTGGAAGATAATCTGGCATCATCTAGCAAGTCGGAAAAGTGGATAAATTCTCTGACTCAGTAATTCCACCCCAAGGTACAGTCCCTTGGGAAACTCGTGCGCTGTGGACTTGGAGACATGGAGAAGAATGCTTCGCAGCAGCACTGTTTGTTTGTAATTGGGGAAAGAACTCTGATAACAGACCCAATGTTAATAAACAAAAGAACAGATAAATAAACTGTGGCAAAGTCACAATGAATACATCAATGAACAAATCAAAAAGCAACACTCATTATGGATGGAATTCAGACAGAATGCTCGCTGAGTGCAAAAGCAAGGAGCAGAATATAGGCAGAACGACTTCATTTACATAACATTCAAGAAGATGCAAAACTAAACAGTATGTTGGGTGGGGATGTAAGCATACGAGATAAAGCTATAAAGAAAAGCAAAGGGATGAGGGATACAAAAATCCAGATAGCAGTTCTCTCTGCCAGAGAGTTGGGAAGGATCACACTGAAGGATTTCAAATAATGGTAATGGCCTTTCCTCAGCTGGGTAATGGGTTTTCAAATAATGGTAATGGCCTTTCTCCAACAGTAATGGATTTCTGTTGTGGGATTATTATTTAAACTTCTCACATTTTAAAAATATTTTTATCTTGAAATAGTTTTATATTCACAGAGAAATTTTAAAAAGAGCAAAGTGAGTTCCCATGTATCCTCCATCTAGCTTCTCCCAGGGATTAGTAGAGTTCAGTGATCAAAACCAGAAAGTTGACCTTGGTGCACACTCTGAACTAAACTGTAGACCTTATTCAGATTTCACTGTTTTTTACAAGGACTATTTGTGAGTGTGAGTGTGAGTGTGCATGTCTGTATGTACTTCCAGGAAGTTCTACCGCAGGAATAGATTCCCGTAACAGCCACCACAGTCAAGATACAGAACTTCTCCATCATCACAAATAAACTTGATAGTCACACCCTCCCCCCAGCTCTAACCCCTAGCAACCGTTTGCCTGTCTTATTACTGTAATTTTGTTACCCTGTTTATTTTTTTAAATGTTCTTTTGTATCTCTTTAATACGTTAAAAAAAACCCTTAAATTCAAAAGGGAGGAATGCTTAGCACATGGACAGGAGATCCCCACCATCTGCCTTAGCCTATGTGGTCAGGTTTGCTGAATTGCGGGGTACTTCATGGTCCCCACAACTCACCTTCCTCACCGCCTAAGAGACCATGGGTAAAGATAAAGTGCACTTTTTCCTCTTCTTGAGAGGGTCATCTCAGACTCGGAAGACCACCCTGTGTTCCCCAGTTGGCCCCTCCCCCTTGACCTCGGGCTACTGCTTTGGGGTAGCCCTTACAGTTTCTGTTTCCGAGGGTGAAGTTAGCCCAGCATCGGGAAAGCTCACCGAACAAATGAGACACAGATGGAGACAGTACAGATCCACTTTGAGTCATCTGATTGTGACTGACAGCTCAACACCTAAATCAAAGTTTCAGTTTCCATCCCTGTCCCCACAGGTGGGGGGGCTCCTGCCCATGCAGAGTCCCTGCAGGACCTGGAGCTCCTGGGGTCAGGCTGCTCCCGACGCAGCCAGTTTAGGTTGAAGCCAAATGTTTCCATCCACTTGAACCCTAGCCTCGCTGCCTGCCTCTTCTGGAATCTGCCCCACCTGCTCTGTCATGTGCCTCCTTTTCCTCCAACCAGCCTCTTGAGGATAAAGCCTTCCCCCTTCTCTATGCCTTTTTACTTAAACACAAAACCGTATCCCATTTGGGCTCTTGTAATTCCCATGAGGCTTAGTGCATCTTCCAAACCTGGTTCAAAACAGCCACCACCTCCTCCCATCTGTTTTTCCCTTGTTCTAGTTGAGGTGTGTTTTGTTTTGTTTCCATTTTAGAGCACTCAGGCGGGCATGTATAGGCAGACCCTGTCTTGGCCACAGTCAGTTCTTGGAATCCTTCTCATAAGCGGCATCGTATTTCCTTCTAAGAACGATGCCATAATTGGAGATTGCATTCCTGAAGAAAGTCCAATCACAATTAAATAAGTTTATTAAACTGTACTCCTGAAGATATTAACATGTGACTTGAGAAACGGGTTGCAGACAAATAAATCTGGGAAACACTGGGTTGAACAAGTTAACCCCTGAACACCTGAGCTCCAAGAATGCTCAGATCTTTCTGTGACCCATAGCTCTTCTGAGGGGTAGAGAGGGAAGGTTTCTATGGGCTACTTGAATGTAGAACTACCACAAAATTAAAGCATAGATATGACAATAATGTATCCCTTTTTAAAAAGCAAAGTTAAAAGACCCGAGGACGCTATTTCCCAACTCCTGTAAAACGAGCACAGACATGTTGCCTGTGCTGGTGTCGCTCCTGCTTGCTCTCCAGACCTTCCCTGCACCTTGCCATCTCCAGCGCAGCTGGCGGATACAAATGGCTCCCTTGCCCTTCACTTGGGTCTTGTCCACAAGTGTTGATCTTAGGAGCACTTCCCAATAAATGTGTTCCAGGGGACTCAACCTCAGACAAGAGTCAAATGGCTCTATAGATCTTAAGAGAAGAAACAGCCCCTCCCTTTTCGTTTCCGTTTCCCAGAGGCAAGTAGTTCCAGCTCCTTTGATATGTATTTTTTGCATAGCTCTGAAAAAAATGCTTATGTGTCTATTTTTTAATAATTCTGTTTTAGGTATTACCCATCAGCTTTCCTCCACAGAGGCAGAACATTGCTCTCTCACACACACATGCACACACACACGCACACACAGAACATACTTCTCATCCACCTATGGTCTCAGTAAAGTTAGACTCAATACTCAAAGGTGCCTGGGTGGCTCCGTCAGTTAAGCATCTGCCTTCGGGTCAGGTCATGATCCCAGGATCCTGGGATCAAGCCCGGCATCCAGGCTCCCGTGTCTGATTTTCCCTCTCCCTTTGCCCCTCCCAACCATTCATGCTCTCTCCCTCCCTCTCTCTCTCAAATAAATAAATAAAATATTTAAAAAATCAATACTGAATAAACATATTATCATGACTATACATAAATGATAAATAAAGCTTAGCACTGTAATATAATATGACAGCTTTTTCCATTCACATTTTCTTTCCCTAAAGTTAATATGTCTTATTTTTCCCTTTGCTCAATTTTCTATATATTTATTATTAATTTATTTCCAAATGCTTCCCCTCTTGATAAATCTCCTCTTGATAAATACAAATAAATTAACATTCCATCCATTTCATCTTCTGAAGATATCTCTCCTAGAGACTCTGGCCTGCAGTTACCTGAATGGACTGACTTCTAGTGCTGTCCCCTATATGTTTTCTTGGTCTCCTTTCCCATCATTTCAAGGACTTCCTTCACATCCGTCTTGCACTGGATCTCTTAATGTTCCTCTTCACTGGTTTACTTCCTTGTTTTGGTGGATCACATCCTTCAATAGTTTATGGGAGGTTAAGTTTTTGCGATCTTGTTTGTCTGAAAAATCCCTTCTTTTACCTTTGTACTTGGCTAAATCGGGATGGCAGTGAGTCTAATGCCTCCTCCTCCTCTAAGCATTTGTCTTTGGCAAAAATCTCTTGTTCCTTCTATGGTTTTTCGATCTGCTTACATATCCATGCAAAAGGAGACCTCAATTTACAAGTTAGTTAAACATGCCCTCTGGATAAGAAATTGATTTATAAAACATAGCCAAATATCAATTTAGGTCATGTGAGGAACCAATTATTTTTTAAAGTCAAGGTCATTTTTACTTAATGGTTTAAGCTTAGATGTCCAATTTCAAATATTTTCATTCCTCAAGAAAGTCTATATTTCATTATCATTGATATTAGTGAAAAAATTTAAATTCCCTCCTGAAATACAGAGGTCTTGGTAATCCTATGAAAAGCGTGAAAAGCTAAAGAAGTGCCAAAGTAAAAGTTTTCATATTAGGATAATTACATAGAAAAATAGTTGTATCAGACATTACTGCATTTTATTGTCTGTGTATATATATTTGTATATATATCATATTATACACACACACACACACACACACACACACACACACTTGACCCTTGAACAACATGAGTTTGAACTCTACAGGTTTACTTTTTTTTTTTTTAAGATTTTATTTATTTATTTGACAGAGAGAGAGACAGCCAGTGAGAGAGGGAACATAGGCAGAGGGAGTGGGAGAGGAAGAAGCAGGCTCCCAGTGGAGGAGCCTGATGTGGGGCTCGATCCCATAACGCTGGGATCACGCCCTGAGCGGAAGGCAGACGCTTAACAACTGAGCCAACCAGGCACCCCTATACAGGTTTACTTATATCAGACTTTTTGATAAATATAGTACAATACTGTAAATGTATTTTTTCTTCCTTATGATTTTTAATAACATTTTCTTTTCTCTAGATTACTTTAAGAATACAGCATATAGTACACATTACATTCAACATATGTGTTAATGGACTGCTGTTGCGAAGGCTTCCCAACGACCCAGGCTATTAGTAGTTAAGTTTTGAGGGAACCAAAAGTTACACACTGGGGTCATATACGTCCGTGTGGGGGCTGTTCAAGGGCCAACTGTATGTATGTAGCTAATGCATCCACATTGTTCAAAAGTCAAAGAGTTCTGAGAGTCTACAATGAACGATTTTTTCCCCACCCAGTTTCCTAGCCCATAGAAACTATTACTTGTTTCTTGTGTATCCTTCCAGAGATATTTAATGTACTTGAATATTAGAAAATACGTTAACACCTTGAAAGGAGTGTCATGAATACATTATTCAAAAAGGTGTGGACAAGGTAAGAGGAAATGACACGGAGTGATAAAGCATCTCAGGGCTAACCACAGCAGTTAGAGGTCAGAAGGGGCAAAGAGATGGAGAAAAATTACTAGAATCTAGAGACAGCTGACAGCGAGGGCTCCGAGCATGAGCAGCGGCCCTCAGTGCAAGATCACAGCCACGTCAGTGCAGGGCCAGGTTAGATATCCCTCATCCCACCTCCAACCAGGCTCTCCCACTGGCTGAACCCAATCGGAAGCCAGAGGATGAGGAACCAGCTCATGTTCAGATCTACAAAGAGACAAAGTTCAAAGACAATCTTCGATGGTTTCCTCAGAGCCCATCCAGGACAGTGTTCACCAAAGGACTGTTCACAAATACAGCTTAAGGTGAGACAGGGATGAATGTCCATAATTTGAAAAATTTTTGAAACAATCGCTAACTAAAACAGAAAACTTATAGGTACAGAAAGAAGAATATTTTCTTCCTGAGCCATCTGAGAGTAAATGGCCAACCTCAAGCCCCGTTACCACCAAATTCTTTAGTATGTTTCCTACAAAAACGGCATTTTCCTAATACAACCACCAAAGTCAGGATACGTTATTACCATTCAGTCCTCAGACTTTGAAACCTAATTCCCAATGTGATGATATTAGGAGGCGGGACCTCTGGGAGGCAATCGAGTCAGGAGTGTGGCGCCTTGTTAGTGAGATTAGTGCCCTTATAAAAGATGCCCCAGATGGGGCGCCTGGGTGGCACAGCGGTTAAGCGTCTGCCTTCGGCTCAGGGCGTGATCCCGGCATTGTGGGATCGAGCCCCACATCAGGCTCCTCTGCTGGGAGCCTGCTGCTTCCTCTCCCACTCCCCCTGCTTGTGTTCCCTCTCTCGCTGGCTGTCTCTGTCTCTGTCAAATAAATAAATAAAATCTTTAAAAAAAAAAAAGATGCCCCAGAGAGCTTCCTTGTCCCTTCCATCTTGCGACGTTTTGGTGAGGACACAGCCATCTATGAACCAGGAACCGACTCCCACCAGACACTGAACCGACCAGCACTTTGATCTTGAACTTTCCAGCCTCCGGAACTGCGAGAGATAAAGTTCTGTTGTTTACAAGCACCTAGTCTACGGTATTCTATTATAACAGCCTGAACGGACCACGACAAAGAATTACATAGAGCAGAAGACATATGGTGGCAGAGCAGCGAGGCTAGATGGAAAAGATTCAGAAAGCAGTTGTAAGAAAACATTTTTCTTCATTGTAAAGGCACAGATTGATTAACTTCTTAGTTTCTGAGACGCTATTGCAGAAAGGGCCAAATAATTGTAAAGAAAAACAAGAAAGAAGTACCATATGGCAGTGAAAGTTTGGTGTTGTTGATTTATTGAACTAGAAGGCAAGCAAGCCACCGGTGCTTAGGGCTAAAATGGAACCTCTCCAACTATACGCTCACACACACCACTCTCTTATTTTCAATAAGCCACTTAGTTACAATATTAAATATCTTGGAATTTAAGCATTGGACACTTGTCAGAGAGGCAGTGATAGACTACTACAGCCACTGATGCTGAAGTTTGACAGCGGGCTGGTGAAACCACTTTGAAAATGTGTCTTTCTGCACCAAGGAAGAATGAAGTTCAAAGGAAGTTTTAACACAGACACTAAGAAAAACAATTTTGTGAGGATGAATAATTCCCCAGAAAATTATTCAAGAGCAATAACAGGAAGCATTTAACAAACTGGCAGCTGAGCAGAATGTGAAAATCTCTTGTTTTTAATTTATTTAAAATATATAGAACCAAACTGTTCCAATTAAAGTGAGTAGCTAGAGTGACGGGCTCAGTGACAGGTTTTATAGATTAATTGCCTCTGTGGTTTCCACATTCTGACACTCAGAGAGGACTGTTTATTGTAGTGATTTGAAACAGTTATAAACTGTGTCTTATACCGAGAAATTACTAAATTTTCTCTTTAATTGAAATGTATACATTGCACTTATTTAATATAGGATATTGACCCTAATAATGATATTGGATTTTTTAAAGTATTCGTATTTTTTAGAGATGAGGTCTTTACAGATGAAATGATAGGATGTTTCAGATTTGCTTCAACATTGTCCCGTGGAATGAAGGAGAGTAGATAATCATACAGATGGTGTAACATTGGCCAGGAATATATCATTGTTTACACTGAGTGATGGCTACGTGGGGCTCCTTATACTACCTTCGGTTACTTTGGTATAGGTTTGAAATTTTTCATAATACAAAGTTAAAAAAAAAAGATTAGACCTCTTAGGTAAGAGGCTAGGGAGTTGTGGTGGTTTTGATGGTCATAGTTTCTACAGGGTTGAGCTTAGACTATTTCTCTTGGTCTCCAGACACAGCCTATGGGGCATCTCCTCTGTGCTGATGCTGCTTCCCAGGCCGCCTACCAAGATGAGCATGGCCTGCATATTGTTGAATAACTACCAGTTTGCAAAACAAAGTCATCCTTCTGGTGGGTGACACATGCAATCCTTGAAAAGGTAGAGAAACAAAACCTGGATGCATATTAAGGGGTCTTTAACCTACATATATTTACCCTTGGCTCACACTAAGTGCAGGGACATGCGTCTCCCGTGACTCCATTTTCCTAAGCACAGGCTGTTCTCACCTCCAAGGCAGGTGTTTTCTTGACTCAGTTTAAGTGGGAAGACTGATTTGGAAGAAATCAATGCATAAAAAGGAATACATCTATTTTTTAACAGATTATTCAAAAAGAACTTTTTCCGAAGGCTTCATGGTTTTATCTGAAGCAATTATATATTTTAGCAGAAACCCTGGTAAAGGTTGGTGGGAAGATTCTGAGCCTCCTAGATCTCCTCTTTGGAAAAAAAGTGCTCAAAATCAGATGCGGTTCCAGACGAAAATTTCATCAAAATGTTGATAGTCTAACATTTGATTTGGGTGATTTATTTGAGAACTTAATAACATAATAAAAGGTATTTCAGGCTGTTTGTTGACTTTACACCTTTTTTAATGGCAAAAGAGATTGAATTTGTCTTTCTAACAGTACATCAGTATTCACACAAGACCTTTCCTTTTTTTCTAACGGGGTTTGTTTTTGTCTGTTGTAGTTTGAGAAGAGTAGAAGGTTCAAGAGCGGGAACTGAGAGAAAGAACCTGAAAAATTAGACAGAGGCTCAATCAGGAAGACTTGAAATGCTACATTTCCGTCAATATTTACAGGAATCTTTAGTCACACACACACGTGGGTGGTCAGTCTCTCTCAAGAATGTCCTTTCTCCACAGAAGCCAAGTCAATCTTTTCACCCTGTCCTACTTTGTTTTGCAAACTGGTAGTCATTCAACAATATGCAGGCCATGCTCATCTTGGCAGGAGGCCTTGGAAGCAGCATCAGCACAAAGGAGATGCCCCACAGGCCATGTGTGGGGACCAAGAGAAGGAGTCTAAGCTCAAGATTTATCATGGAAGTTGGAATAGATTTGATTCATTTTTAGAAAACATTAATCTCCCTCCTGCTCCCCCCTGGAAGACAAGTATTCTTCTCTACCCCTCTGACTTTGGACTTGACCACGTGCCTCGTTTGGGCCAAGAAAGTGCAAGCAGACATGAAAGCAGAAGCTTTGAATGTGCTTGTGTATTTGGTGTCTCCCTCGGGCTTCTGTAATCCGCTCTGGGAAGCACATGCCCTGGGTGACTGTTGATCAAGGAGACTGTGAAGATACACAGAGCACATCTGAACCCAACTGAAGCCTGAAGCCAGGCCCAGGTGACCAGCAGCCTGGAGCAGAGCTACGCTGAATGAGACACAGACCCGTGAGCAAAAAAACAGAGAAGCTATTGCTGCAAGTCACTGAGCTGCTGGTGGTTTGTAAGGCAGCAGCATGCACCAGTCAGGAGCCGACCGACACAGAAATCATCTACCTACACAAGGAAACTGAAACACCAGAGCAGACGTATTTTCTAGGCAGACTCTATGTAACAGTGACTCTTAACCAACTTAAGAGTTCTAGACTTCCGTAAGAACCCAATCAATTCCTTGGTTAGATTCTTCTCCAAGCTTCCTTGATTCCCTGTCTCTCCCTATGTTTTCATGTGAGTCCATCTGACTGACAGAATCTAAAACACGTCTGGAGTCCTAGATGCAAGGAAGTTTGGGATATGTAACTTTGTAGCTTTCCAGACTTTACAACCTGGACGGCGGCTGTAACGGGACTTGAGCGCATCATTCCACTCTCTCTGATAGACCGCTGAGAGGAGGGGGGGTTTCAGGGAGGAGAATGAGAAGATGAAGCTAGAGAGACTTGGGAGAACCTAGAGTCATAGAAATTACGGCAAGACAGTGTATGAGGAAGTCAGTGGTTAATCACTTAAATGATACAGAAGAATACCTTATAAAACTGTAAAGAATCCATGGAATTGGGCAATAACCATAGCCCTACAGACATTGAAATGGTGAAAAGATAAGGTAGAAACAATGATGCCTAAAATAGTCCTCTTTCCAGAACTTTGGTTGAGAAGGGGAGGGGAAGGATGTGGTTACCAACCATGGGTTCTTGTGTAATAGTGAATCATTCCTCACTAAAGGATTCGTAAACTTGGTCTGCCCTGAGCTGACTAGAAACAGTCTTAATTTGTCTCTTCTTTGTCATTTTTTTAAAACTTGGCCTCTCCTTGTTCCCTGAATCAAAGATCGTCTTCTTGGGTCTCCCAAGTCTTCTCATGAGTCAACAGAAGTCACTCTCAGATTCCCTGTGCATTTTCTTATTGTCAAATTACCATAGCCCACAGCTGTGGGAAAGTTCCCTGAAACTGCTGCCATTGCTATGTCTGTGCTCCCCGTGCTCTCTGCCCCACACAGCGGGCATTTCATTACCTCCTGGCCAGGGCTTTCCCTCCTGCTCACTTTCTTTGTTCTACAATTTGTACTAATTCTCACATTGTGCTCACAGATCTTAGGCCTCACGGCCTTCCAAGTCAAACCACGGCCTCAGGGCATTGGTACACACAGTGAACCTCTCCCAATACCCACCGTCCCTTCTTCCTCACCTCTAGACTGTTAAATGAGAAGGAGATAAATGTAGGTTTTAAGTCAGCCACAGCAGTTTGTTTTAGACGGTACCTTACATAATACAGTGGCCACGAGACATATCACTCTCCTTGGTGGCAATGGCTGTGTGGCCCAGCTGCCACATGATGTGTAGGACTGGCTTCCCAATGACCACTGTGTCTTCTGCTCCATGATTTGTTCTCTGCCTCTGATTGGTCTCTTCTGACTAGAACAACATCTTAAGATGTTTCACATCTATTATGACATTTGGAGATTTGGGGGCAAGAAAGAACAGTACTTCGTTGGATTCTTCTGGAAGCTTTGTCCCCTTGGAAATAATATACACATTGTCCATGATTTTCTGGCATTGGCATCAATTAGCTTGCAACGATTCCAGGCTCTACCACTTAATAGTAATGCTATCTAACCTTTTTGTGTCTCCGTTATAAAATAGAGATTATTGTCATTGTATCCATCTCCAAAAGTGGCTATGACAATAGTTTTAAATGAGTACAGTTACATTATCCTACTTTTGCCGGTTTTAGAACAAAATATGACCATTTGAACCTCTCCCAGATCTTGGAAAAAGTCTGTGCCATTAGCTTCACAGTAAACCGATCTCTGTCTACCTAACAGGGTCATTACAGGGCGATACACGATAGACCCAGGGCCACTAGTACACAATGCACCTTTGTGCTTGTTACACAAAGTGACCCCCCAGACTGACACAGAGCTTGACTTGGCCAGCAGAGCACGGCTAGATTGCAGCCCTCACCCTTCCCCTCGGCTGGGAGCCTTCAGCATTGCAAAAACCCAAGGCTGCTGACACACTGTGAGGTGGGCACACTCCACCAAGGTGTCCGGCCAACGGGGTGGGGTATGTGGGAACTAAACTCAAGTCCCCTTCTCTCCAACTTGTGTGTCTCAGCACGCAGGTACTCATGCCTGAGAAGAGGGCATTTGTGGCTTCACCCAAAGGCTCTGTGTCCCTGCCAAGTCCTGCACCCACTTTTCACTAATGAGCACAGAAGTACCTTAGAGTCACGGGTGGCCCAGCACACGACACGGGGGCATGTGGCAATCCTGATAGCCGGCTCACACGCAGCCCTCTGCAATATGAAGGGTGCTCTTCTGGGCCCCCTGGTCTTTCCTCCCAGCATAACCTAACCTTCTCCTTACTTGCTCAATCTTGTAGAACCCATGGCCACTTCAAAGGTTAATTTGCACATTTTCAAGGAAGTAGTTAGAAACCTAAGTTGCTCCAGGGAATCGTTTTACCAGGGTGTCCCTGTGCTCCGTGGAGGGTCTACACAAGACCCCAGTTTGGGGGATTTGGCCAGCTTCCGTGGCTGTCTGCATGGGCACACTGCTGGGAAGGAAGGCTGGGCTGCCCCACCTGGGGAACACCCTGACCGCATTTATGGCCAAGTTGAGCCAGAGGGCTGTTCCTGGCTAGTACCAGAGTCTGGGGGCGGGGAGTGGGTGGCCAAGCGTCAGCACCCTATGAGGTCAGACGTGTCTTTTGGCGCCAAGGTGGGAAGACAACACAAATTCCTCAAGGAGCCAGTTCTCTAGACAGCTGGTGGCCACTAGAGGGCTCTATAGTCTCTCTCTCTCTCTCTCTCTCTCTCTCTCTCTCTCTCTATGCAGCTTGTCCTGCTGAGCTGAGAGGTTTCCTGAGCCACTTTGGACCTTACCAGGCCTGCTAAGGAATTGAGAGGGATAGTTATATTTTACAGGTTAGGTTATGAAAGCAGAAGCAGCAGAGCAGAGGCCTGACTCACCCCCCACCCACCCACTTTATTTCTGCTGAGGGAGTTACCCTGAGGCAAAGGGGCTCCTTAGAAGCTCAATTTCTCCAAAGTAAACATGTATTTAAAATTTTTGATAATATAAAGGTTGACCAACTTCTCCTCCTATCAACATCATTTGAGAATTAACTGTTGCCCCATACTCTCATTAACACTGGACATGATCAATCCTGTAAATTTTCCAACACAATGGATTAAAAATACACAATGAGCAAATTTCCTTGTTTTTTAATGTGCATCTGTTTTGTCTTATTTCTATTCTCTCAATGTTCTTTGCCCTATCTGGACAATTAAAAAATGATATCTATTTTTTAATCCACAAAATCTTCCTGCGCAAAGGAAAAATGGCTTTCATGTAGCCCTTGCCTACCAAAATACCCAACCACCTCATTCTCTCCTGGAACACCCTGTGGCTGTCTTCCTACAAGGACAATGCTCACCGTGTGGATTGCTGTTCTCACAGTTTTGTAGCTGAGCCTGTCAATATGTGAATAGTGACCGCTTTAGACTAAAACCATCTAAAGAGCAGACCTGGTTTGCTCATTTGCTCTGTGCAGCAAAATGTATCCTATGCAGTAAGTGTCGCAATTGGCAAAGATAGGTTTCAGACTTGGCTTCTCCTTCCCAACACAATAAATCTAATATGCGATTCTGGCCACAGTTAATGTGTAAAACAGGGGATTTGGCTCGCATCTATGCTGTAAGAAAAAATAAGCAGGAAAGCAGAGAGCTGCCCTCTGCTGATTAAAGGGAAAAAAAGGCTTAGTAGCATAAGTTCAAATTCACAGTCTGTAGCAACTTATAAAGGAATTCGAAATGTCAGCTCTGGTTTCGGATGCTCTGAGGATTTCTCCTCCACCTAGAAAAAAAAAATCCTGTTTTTTAGATTACACATATTTTTTTTCAAAGCAGTATATGGTCACTGCAGAAAATCAGCTATTTCTCCAAAAGTATAAAAAATGACTGATAACCTTACCGTGTAAAGATAACCACAAATAACAGTTTATATTTCCTTCTTAAGCATGAATACACATATATAAATATTATGTTTTCCAAAGCTAGTAACATAAGATTCTGTATCTTGCTTGTTTCACTGAACACTGGCATTTTCCTGTCATTACATGTTCTTTGAAATCTGATTTTTCATGGATGAATATTTCACTATAAGATATATCGTTATGAAGCATGAGAGACTATGGACTCTGAGAAACAAACTGAGGGCTTCAGAGGGGAGGGGGGTGGGGGAATGGGATAGACTGGTGATGGGTAGTAAGGAGGGCACGTATTGCATGGTGCACTGGGTGTTATACGCAACTAATGAATCATCAAACTTTACACCAAAACCAGGGATGTACTGTGTGGTGACTAACATAATATAATAAAAATATTATTATAAAAAAAAAGATATATCGTTAATTTATTAACCAAGTTCCTTCCGTGCTCAGACAAGGTCTTCATGCCTTCCTGCTCCTCTTCTTGGGCACAGAGGATGCTTCCATGTCCCAGCCTCCCTAGGTGGGACTAGGTGACTGAAGTCCAGCCAACAGAATGCGGGGGAGAGTGGCCCTGGCCTCGTAGCCAATCCGCATCACCCTCCCGCCCTCTGTTCTGCTCCAGCAGCGCAGGCAGCCCCCGCGCCCAGGCTCCATGGCTATCACCTCCGAGCAGCCTCCGTCCTAGAGGCACCACTTGGAAGAGGCGAGAGCATCCGACCGGCATCAGAGAGGATCTGAGTGAAAATCAAACCTGCACACAGCCTAGGGGTGCCTTAGGTGAAGATAACGTAAGACCTGCAAGCTGTTCCCAACTTTCTAATATTGTCAGTAAACAGCCACATCTTGGTTATTGCCAATCGTGTTGCTGTAATAAGTAAGACCTGTCAGGATTTCCCCCCTATTTTAAATAAGCAAATAGTTATGATTTCCTTCTTTCTATGTTTGTATAATGTTATAGTTTTCTACAGAGAGCTATTTTTTTAAAAAAGGAAAAAGTGTGGAAAGAGACAAGCAGCATTGTTGAGAGGATGGCCCTTGAAGTTGAGGCTGTCTGGTGATGGACTGCCTGGAACAAGAGCTCCCTCTTCCCCATAGGAAGGTCTGTGCCCCAACCCAGGCCTCTGGGGGTCAGGCGCTCTCTTTCCCCCAGCTCCATGAGGCCAACTGCTAAAACAGTCGTCGGGTGCCCGGAGCTGCATTTTCCAACTCCTGCTGCACAGCCTGGGTCTCGCCGCCAACCCCTGTCTGTTTGGGATGGATACAGCCCACGGTTGCCAAGCTGGGCCCATTCACACACTACATTCAGATCCGTGTGTCCCATTTGGGCAGGGGGGAAGTCATCATAGCATTTTAAATTTTAGTTTTTCTTACTAAATAATATATTTATATATACAAAAATTTAAAAGATACAAAAAGGTAGAGTTAAAGCTCTCCCCTTTGATCCTCGGTCACCTCTTCCCCAGAGGCCATTAATTTGGTTTCTTCTATGTCCTTAGATTATAATTGATTATAACTTGTGTATAACAATCAAAATAAATAACAAATGAGGGCCCTTCTCAATTACGTAGGGCATTCTTTGATTTTTAAAATTATTACTTTTTATGGTGGACAACTGCTGTTATGAAAACTGGGATGCAGGTGCCCCTTTTCACTACATCTGTATCTTTGGGGTAAACACCCAGTAGTATGAGTGCTGGCTTGTAGAGTAGCTCTCTTTTTAACTTTCTGAGGAACCTCCACGCTGTTTTCCAGAGTGGCTGCACCAGCTTGCATTCCCACCAACACTATAGGAGGGTTCCCCTTTTTCCACATCCTTGCCAACATTTCTTGTTCACTGACTTGTTAAATTTAGCCATTCTGACTGGTGTGAGGTGAAACCTCGTTGTGGTTTTGATTTGTATTTCCATGATGCCAAGGGATGTGGAACACTTTTTCATGTGTCTGTTGGCCACTTGTATGTCTTCTTTGGAGAAGTGTCTGTTCATGTCTTCTGCCTATTTCTTGACTGGATTATTTGGAAGGTATTATGCTAAATGAAAATAACTCAATCAGAGAAAGACAATTATCATATGGTTTCACTCACATGTGGAATATAAGAAATAGCACAGAGGATCATAGGGGAAGGGAGGAAAAACTGAATGGGAAGAAAGAGAGGGAGCCAAACTGTGAGAGACTCTTGACTTGGAAAAAAACCTAAGGGTTGTTGAAAGGGAGGTGGGTGGGGTGATGGGATAACTGGGTGATGGGCATTAAGGAGGGCATGTGGTGTGATGAGCACTGGGTGTTATACGCAACTAATGAACCAAAAACTAATGATGTACTATATGTTGGCTAATTGAATTTAAATTTAAAAAAATAAAAATTAAATTAAAAAATAAAAATAAGATTATTACTTTTTAAAAATAAAAACATTCATGACAAAAAGCCGGTCTACACAGGCGGGTCTAAAATGAAAGTACAAGCATCCCTTACAAACCACACCTCATTCTTAGACCTTCTCCCCAACAACCACAGTTATCAATTTCTTATAATCCTACTCAAAACATTCCTATGTATCTATCTCATAAACATTAACAAATTAAATAGGTGAATGGACATACCAAATGCACATTTCTGATTCTTATTTTTTTCATGTAAGTATATATTTTGGGTGTTATTTCCATTGCAGTACAAAGAGATAATCTTTCTTTTGAAAGGATAAATCATAAAGTTTTCCATCTTCTGTTAGAACATTCTTAGGCTCTTGCTAGCTTGCCACTATTACAAACAATGTCCTTTCCCCACCCCAGTATCTCCCCATTTTTCCCATAATGTTTTTCTAATGAGTGTTTGGGTATGTGTTTGTGTGTGTGCATTACAATTTTGCAACTATGAACGTTCATAAGCCTAAATTTCCAGTCACGTGGAATATTTTTCTAAGAACAGGGGAGAGTTTCAAAAGAAATTGTCTATTATCATTCTTTTTCAGAATGTTTACAACTTCATCTTTAGACATCATTTTCCAAAAATTTTGAGGAAGACAAGTTCTTATGATTATTTTTGCTACACGATTTAATAACATTGACGGAATAACATTTCTCTCCTTTTGGGGTGTTTCATCTTATTCTAGTTTAGCTCGGTTATTTTGTATTGAATTTCAACAAACATTTCTCCTAAAATGCCTTGGGCATGTGGAAATTACCTGAGCATTATTCCAAAGTGACTAAGCATCATCTGATATTTAGTAATGGACAAAATAATTGCTGTTGTGTTAGAATTGGATGAAGATGGTGACATTTGAGAAGCTGACAAGATTGAACATAGAAGTAAACGCTTTTGGGAAGTTTTCATTTCAATCCGAGTGAAATTAATTTAAGCACAATGGAATGATGAAGATGAAGCTATGGCTTACTGTAACTCCCTCAAATAAATTTGTTTTTGGCATTTGAACAAAGTTCAGGGGAAATACAAAGGTAAGTTTGACAACTTCTCTTTGTTGCTTAAAACCTTTCACTTCGTTATTATAGTGCTATTGATATATACAAATCTTCATTCTAAAGTGAGGTTTAAGACAACTTATTGACCTTACATGATTTCAATGGGTTTTCATCAATTTCCAGATTGAAGTTAGAGGCAAGTCTACTTCAATCTTTTGGAAAAACTGGATTGTTTCCAGAATATTTAATTGGAAAGAAATCTTAACTAGCAAAGGAAAAGAGTTCACACAACTGTCCCTCAACAAGCTAGTTACTTAGCAGGTGAAAATACAACTATACAAGTGCCACTTTTAGTCATCCATGGGTATCTCCTCCTTAAACTGACCCTCCTTCACATAACAATATAAAGCACTAGAAAAAATATCTTCATTTTTTATTTTTATTATTTTATTTCTTTTTATAAAAAAATAACTTTTAAAAACCCACATCTAAATGAAGTGGAGAATAATCAACAGCAGAAAGATCTTGGTGGGGAGGGGTGGATGTCAACACTTGGAGGAAGGGAAAGAGTCAGTTTCCTACATTTTATAACCTTTAGTCTGAGACCGGCCCAAATCTGGGTAGTAAGGGGGTGTTTAAAACTCTGTTAGAAAATACACAATACTTCTGGCTTGAAGAACCAGAGGTCAGAGTTTGGGGCAAACATACCCTTTGGAAAGTGAGGAGGGAAATCGCAGAAAAGAGAAAGCTAGAGAGGAGGGAGCTGTGTTTAAAGTCTATATCATGCATAATGCCTAAAACATGCCTATGCAGACAAACTCAAAGCAGCCCAGCTGAGCCCCAAAAAACTGAACTCAGACTAGAGCTACTATGTACTGCAAGCAACATCAAGTTTGCAGCTTGAGTCCAACCACGTGAATTGTCCATTTAAAAAGAAAATGAATGCCATTGGCAGAATATAACAGAATGCAGTCTTCATAACATTATATTTACAATGTCCAGGTTACAATCCAAAATTACTTGACAACACTTAAATAAACAAACAAACCAGAAAAATGTGATCTGTTCTCATAAGAGAAACAATCAATGGAGACTGTCTCCACAATTATCTAAATACTGGAATAATCAAGCAATGCTTTAAAAAAGCAGCAATTATAACTACGCTCCATGAAGTAAAAGAAATATGCCTATAATGAACTAAAATAGGAAGTATCAGTAAGGAAATAGAAAATATTTAAAAAGAATATATAAATAAAAATTCTAGATTTGAAATACACATCTTTTAAACAAAACTCGCTGGATAGATTTAATAGCAGAATGAAGATGGTGGGAGAAAAGTCCGCAAACGTAAGGATAATTCAATAGAAATTATCTAGTGTAAAAACACAGAGGGAAAAGATTTAAAACAATAGAGGGGCATCTGCCTGGCTCATTTGGTAGAGCACATGACTCTTGATCTCAGTGTCATGAGTTCAAGCCCCACACTAGGCACGGAGCTTAGTTAAAAAAAAAAAATTAATAGAGCCACATGGGTATTTAGGCCTATACGAAGAGGTCTGGATTTTTGTAACTGGAGTCTCAGAAAGAGATGAGAAAGACAGTGGGGCAGAAAAACAATTCAAGAAGTACTGAAAATTGCTCACATATGGTAAAGGACAAATTTGCAAATTCAAGAAGCTTAGCAAATGCCAGGCAGGATGAATAATGAAAAACAAGACATTATATATACAGTGATTTGAATAACTGATGATTTATCAGAAACAATGAAGGCCAGAAAACCATAGAACAATGTCTTTAAATTGTTGAATTAAAAACATCGTCAACCCAAAATCCTATATCCAACAAAAATATCCCTCAGGAATGAAACGAAATAAAGACATTTTAAAATAAAACCAAGAGAATGTACTCCAGTGGACGTGCACTAAAACAAAAACGTTAAAGGCAGTTCTTCAGGAAATGAGATCAGGTGGAAATGGAGATCTTTGAGAAGGACTGCAGAATATTGAGCAAGGTAAATATGTGGGAAAATATAAAAGACTATTTGTCCTCTTAATTTGTTTTAAATATATATCACATTGCAGGTTTTATTTCGTTGTAGATATACATTTTACAACTATAATGTAAAGGACAGGTGGTGCAGTTAAATGCACCTATTAAAAGAAATAGTACAGCATTATCTCAAGTAGACACTGAAAATTAGGCTGCATATTGTAATTCGCAGAGCAAACACTAAAAAATCATGCAGAGGAATAAGAAAAAACCAAAGGCAAATTAAAATAGAACTCTAAAACATATTCCCATAACGTAAAAGAAAGGCAGAAAAGGAAAAGTACAAGGACAAAAACCCAGAGGGAACAAAGAAGAAAACATAGTAAAATGGTAGGCTAAACCCAACCATATCAATAAATGCCTTAAACATAAGAGTACTACCCACTCTATCAAATTAAAATGTAGAGACTGCCAGACTGAATTTTTTAAAAAGTCCCAACTACATACTGTCTGTAAAAGATGCCATTTAAAATATAGCTAGGACTGTAGACTTATTTTAGATTAAGTTTGGCAAATAGCTTTCAAAAGTCCCAAAAGTTCCCATCGAGTTCTCTCCAAGCACTACCCCCATTGTATTAATGCTCTATCCTTTAGCATTAACTACCTCACTCATAACTGTTCGTTTTCATGAACGCGAGCCAAGAGAATAAAAGCAGTCATCTGAACAAACACATACTCAACATTCTCCCTGAGCCCATGCGGGAAAAAAAGTAAAAGATCCAGAAAAGTTCTCTCACTGTCTGGTTTCTGATGATTTCTAGGACACAGTGTGAACACAATTACAATACCCAGGAGAGGGTAGATTGTGTAAAATCGATCAATTAATCCATGAATCAATCTTCAAGCAATATCTAGTTCAAACAAAAAACTCCTTTAGAACTATTAAGGATAATGTTATCCCTCACTAAAATTCACTTAACAGGTATTGAAAGGAAGGTGATTCATAATTAAGTGATTATAATGAATCCCCTGGTATTACACAATGTGAACATTCCATGTGGTTCTCTAACACTCGACATCTTGCTTTGTCATTGCAGGCTCCATTTTATATATATAAAGTTGGAAGTGATAGATGTCTCTTAACTAACCAAGCTGTATGATATATCAGATTAAAAAATTTTCTGGAGGCCTATGTAGTTTTTCATGAGAATACATTTACGAAATAACATTTTCATTTCCATTAAGTTTTCTTTAGAAATAATGCCGGTATCGCCCACAACCATACTTTAAGCAGCATCACCACAGCAGCATAATACTTTAAGACCTAAAAGTGAATCTTCAAAATACCAACTGTGATCTATTGCCCCCCAAATAGAGAATTCTTATCCATGAGGGCAATTACAAATCAGCATCTCCTACTTACCTGATGAAGCCACTTTCTTCAGAAAACTCCCAGTTCCTTCCAGCTCCATCGGTGTGGTCAACGAACACTGCCAAACATGTAATTTTAGATATTTGTAGTAGTCGAACAAACAGAATCATGACTATATTTCTCAATTTACATACCTGATTTCATATATCTCTATGTATGTCTATACCCGTACCCAGATCTATAGCTAGTGTCCCTGACAATTATGGAACTGTTTTTCCTGCAAGAAGTTGGATAGGGTGGGGGTACATCCCACTCGTGCCTTTCTAGAGTAGTTACACAGATGAGACCTTCTGGTGGATGATGGACGATGACGATCATTTCCCAGGTCTTTTGAGTTGGTGTCTAAATTAAAGTCTGGGCCATTCACTTATTGTAAGAGAATCACATGGGGAAAAGTGGAGTTTGAACTTGGACATATTGATTTTGATGTACGAATAAGGTGGCCCAGATTTCAGATGAAATAATTGCAATCAAAGGAAGATTCGGGGTCCTCAGTGCACAAGTGATCACTGAATTCAGAAGCATGGATGTGTTCATTCGGGAGACTGTGGATTCAGAGAAGAATGTCAGAGATGGAGCCCTGGACACGGCAACGTCTAAGGGAGAACAAGAAGGCCAAGCAGGTGATGGGGAAGAAAGTCAGGGAAAGGGGGGAAGTGGAGAGAGTTGTGCTACTGAATTCAAAAGGAAGAGAGAACAGTAGGCAGGAGGGTCAAATGCAACAGAATGAATGTGTATTTTCCCAACGTACTCTTGTGAAGGCTAAACAAGGAAGGGTATTTCAGCTCTTAGCTTAATGCCTTTGGTATTTTTATCTTTTTCATTTCACCTATTTTGGGGCTAATTTTGCAACTAACCTTCAGAATACGTATGTCCTGCATGCTTATGTATCAGCTTGCTAGGGCAGCTATAAGAAATGACCACAAATTTGGCAGCTTAAAATAATTTGTTCTTTCACAGTTCTAGAGCCCAGAAGTCTGCAATCAAGGTGTTGTCAGGGAGAGTTCCTTCTTAGTGAGTAAGGTAAGGGTTAAGGTGCAGGCAAGGAGAGACGGGAGGCACTGACTAGGCTCTGAAACTATTCCTGGCTGGCGGAGAGGCTTAGACTGAGCAGAACAAGAGATAAGGGAACGCGGGTGCCTGGGGCGGGGGGAGGGGGGGGAGCCTCAGTCTGTTAAGGGTCTGTCTTTGGCTCAGGTCATGACTTCAGGGTCTTGGGCTCCCTGCTCGGTGGGGAGCCTGCTTCTGCCTCTCCCCTGCCTCTCTCCCTGCTCATATGCTTTCTCTGTCTGTCAAATAAATAAAGAAAATCTTTTAAAAATATATTTTAAAAAAAGAGAGATAAAGAAACAAACCAGACCAGCTGGCCCTGGATGTTAGTGGGGTTTTTTTTGTTTTGTTTTTGTTTGTTTTTTTTGGGTGGGGGGAGGGTTTGCTTTTGGTTTTTTTTGTTTGTTTGTTTTGTTTTGGTAACTACATTTTAACCACAGAAAATGACCAGACCTCAAAGAAAAAGTAAGCCTTTAGGAATGTTATCAATAGTCTTTGCTCAAACCCAGACCAGAGGGCACAAGAATCTCAAGGCCACAAGCTTCCTGGTCAGTTCTCAATAAAAGACTGTCAGGTAAAAGCCCTCGGTGGCAGCCCATTCATTCAGGACCCCTCTCAGTCTAGAGAGCTTTTTTTTCTTTCCTTTCTGTTCTCACCTTCACTTAACAAACGTTCACTTCACTTCACCCTTATGTGACTGCGAGATTCATTCTTGGACTCTGTGAGACAAGAACCCCGCGATCCTGCAACATTGGGGGCTCAGAGGCATGTTCTGTACCTTTCTCCTGGCTTCTGCAGGTGGCCAGCACTTCTTGGCATTCTTTGGCTTGAGGCAGGATAACTCCAATCTCTGCCCCAGTATTCAGACGGCATTTTTCCTGGGTGTCTGCGTCCCAACTTCCCTCTTCCTATAAGGACAGCAGTCATTGGATTAATACAGTAGGACTTCATCTTAACTTGATTAAATCTACAAACATATTTCCAAATAGGGTCAGATTCTGAAGTTCTGGCTAAACATAAATTTTTGGAGGATACTATTCAACCTAGTAGAATCACAAATTACAGGTGCTATAGCTACTAGACTCTAGAAAGGGGGATAAATTTAAGCAATTAAAATGGTACACAAAATAAAGGAATTTTCTGTGGGTACCTGTTGGAGGAGGTCATTGAGAGGACATGACCTCCGGTTGACCTATGAATTGGATCTGGGGAAGCAGAAGCTCCTCACCCCCTTCTCTGTCCTTGGAATGTATGTTCTGCCCACAGTGGGGCCACTGCAAGGACATTGCCTTAAGAGAGTAATGTGTTATTGAGACCATCTGGACTCTACACTGAGTGAACCCAGGTAAGGCTTCTACATAAACCCTTGATTCTGGCCGGCAGGGGCAGAGATCACTCGTCCAGCAGCTTCCCAAGACAAGCCTCACATGTGAGCTCCCTTGCTTATTAAACCTGACCCGTACCAATCTGGAGTGGTCTTGCCTGTTTCTTTGGTCTTTCCTTCCCGCTCAGCATGGGGTCAGTTTTGAAAGTCACAGCAGGGTGCTCCCAAGGTTGGAACCAACAGCATGGAATTTTTTGCAATTTTGTTTCCTTCGTTGTACTAGGAGCTCAAAGTAAATTAAGACTCACTTTGTAGAAATTCTTCATACTCAATATTTTTTAACTTGGCATCACATCTGTTCTAAGAGACATCCCTCTGAACAGTTTCTATGAAGAAGAAATTAAAATTTTTTTCACTCACTGAAATATAGAATCAGAAAGCTTTTCTGACCTTTTGGGATCCGGTCTGGTAGTTTCCATAGCCGAGCAGATGGCTAAACTAATGGACACTTTAAAGCTCTGGAAGTAATGAGGTGTGGCAAAGGACCATACGTTTATTCAGACAAAAGTACCTTTTCTTCATTTTCATCAAATATTTACACTGCACCATGGTCTTTGTGGCACCATTAGGTAGTAAATGTGTCGAGGCCTAAAACAAAATTCTCTCCGTGGGAAGAGCAAAAACTGCACAATCCAGAAGTAACATCTGGGCTGATTCTGACATATTTTGAGCCATTTGGTCAATTCAAGAAGTGATTCTAAGATAAGATATGATTCACGAGCAATCCTTCTTAATCACTCCTGGGTTCCTTCCCCTCCTACAGTGCTTGGCATTCATAATAGTCCAGGGTCCCCAAACCAGACCAGAACAGGTCTAGCAAAGCTCCCTGAATAATCCTCCAAAACATCAGGCATCCCAGCTCTCCAGACACTGAAACGCCGCCGCTCTCTTCTCTGGGCCCTAGCAGGACACAGAAGCATGGTGGTTCTCCACCCTCCTGGAAGCTTCCCACCTGAAATCTGCAATGGCCAGTACTTGGAGGGCAGGGAGTGACCTAAAAGAGACACTGGTCAGTCGGGGGTGGTGGGTGCAGTTTTAAAAAGCAAAGGGAACTTACGTAGGAGGCTTGTTTTAAGTGGCCACAAGATGAGCCCATCCCTGCATCCCTCTGCCAAACCTTACAAGTTGATGCAGAGGCCTGAAACCAGGTTTGGCCAGGTATACCCTGTGGGTGTTCTCAACCTCAAGGCTATGTCCATGGAGCAGCCCCTGGGAGAGCCAGGGGCAAGCAGAACCCCCTTTCCAAGGACAGGGGAAGGGGGTGAGGAGCCCAGATTGTCCAGTGGCAGCTCAAGGGTCACCTGGAGGTCATGTCTTTTCCATGACCTCTCCCAACAGGGCATTAACAGGATGGTCTCCATTCCAGCTCAAGTCCACAGGGCTCTCCATTGTCCAACACATAATTATGAAGAGGCACCAGGTAGATATTTCAAAGGCCCTCCATTTGAAATGCAAGTTTCAAAGACCGGATGGCATTTTTAAGGGGAAAAGCAAGTTGTAGCATACCCCTCTCTTTTGTGAAACAAAGGCTTTAGGACTGTTGTTACAGATGAAACTTTGTCAGAGGCGTTTCTAGGTAGGAATGAGAACCACGGTCCTAGAACCGTTCAAACACCTTTTTATTTCTCTGACCGCCTAATGCACACATAGTCCGGAGTTCGGCTGGAGCTTTTGTCTTTTGCCCCAAGATTTTCTGCCAGGGAGCCCAGGGTTCTGTCTCTCGCTTGGGATAACAAGTGGCCGCGCGCGGTCACCCCGGCTCCTGGGTCCCTCGGCTGCCCTCAGCGTCCCGCCGCCGCGGGGCCTGCTGGCTCTGGCAGGAGAGGCGGGCGCGCGATGCCTCCCTCGGCCCCACAGCGACTTCGGTTAAACTTTTCCTTTCCAGGCCTCTCCCTCTTCCTTTCCCACCGCTCCCAGTCCGTCCGCCCGCCCGCCAAGTCCGGGGCCGCACCTCCGCGGGGTCTCATCCGTCTCCCACAGGGTCCCGGCCGCTTCCCCCGGGACCCAAAGGGGGAGAATTCCTGTGGGTCCCAGGAGTGCCAAGAGTGCGCAGCAGGACGGGAAATTGCAAAAGTCCTCAGCCCTCTGCCCTCCCCCACGGTTTTCCCGTAATTCCCGCCCCTCGGCGCTCGCCCCGCAGCTGATTCATAGCCTGGGCGCGGGGCCGCCCCTGCACGTCCACACCGGCGTCCGCACCCGCGGCCCCGCGCCGCCCAGTACCCGGCCCGGCCCGCGGAGCCCTCCGCCCGCCCGCCCGCCCATCCGCGCGGGTGAGTACCCCGGCCGCCCGCCCGCTCTCCTCTGCGCCCGGCGGCGGCCTTCCCCGCGCCCCGCCAGCTTTTCCCGCGGGCGGCCCCGGCGCGGCGCCCGGAGGGATCCGACAGCTTTGCAGCCCCTTCCCGGCGTCTGCCCGGCCGGACGCGGCTCGGCGCACGGCCGCTTGCCTGCCCTGCCCCGCGCCGCCTCTGCTCCGCGTTTGCTTGGGCTCGCGGGTCGACCTGCTCCGGGACGGTGCTCTGAGGGTTCCCCGCCTCTGGCCCGCCCGCCCGGCGCGTAACACTAAGAGTAATTCTTTCCAGAGCGCACGCTGCCGGCTCCACCGCGGCGTTTCTACCCTGCTGGAAGTTCGCGGCCCCGTCGCTTCTTTCTCAGTAGCCGGGGATGTTTATTGAGTTAAAATTCCCATGTAACCCACTTTTGCCTCTCTCCCAGCACATCGCCAAGGGAGTTAATTGTCCCCACCGCCCCCGCGCCCCTGGAACACCCCCCCCCCCCAACACTCCCTCCTCTCCGCGCTGTCCGCGAAGTCCCTCCTCCGGGTCTGTGTTTACACCTGGAAGTGGGCGGCGCTCACACCGGCTGCGGAGAGGAGATCCCAGACACCTGGCCGCCTCTGCCACGCGAGTGGACGGAGCGCCGAGCTGGCAGGTTGAGCAGCGGGAGACTTGGAAATACAAGCGCCCCACCCCCCACCCGCATAGAGGGGTTCAGGGACTTGTCCAAGACCCTAGAGCTGGCCGCGGTGACTGCGAACACGCCGCGTAGCCCAGAGCTTTGCCCCTGACATCCTGAGTCCTTTCTTGACAGTCGTTGGCCTGTCCCTCATCAGCCCGTCCGTGCCTGCATGCATGTGTCCTGCCTGCCTGCCCTGCGGTGGGAGGCGCGCCATTGGGTGCCACTGACCAGGACCACTTGGTGACTGACAGGCTCCACCGCTAGAAGACTGTGAATAAGCTTATTCTCCAGCTCAAGAGGAGTAAACGTGGGGGGCTCCAATCGAAGTGAGTGTAGTGTATTTGATTTGAGCTGGAAGGAAAGAAGCTTGAGGTATTATGCCCAAGTCTAACGCCGACTTCGGGACAGAGCTGGAGTTACTCATCTGGTCAGCCTCGGTTTCCTCCCGTGCAGAACAACGGTGGTTCATACTGTGGATCAGGCACTGTTCTAAGTACTTTTTACATAGGCCAGCTCATTTAAGCTTCTCCAGTGAGCTAGGCAGTAGTTTTGTCATTCTCCTTCTATCAGTGAGGATAAAAAAGTGAGGCCTAGAGAAGTTCAGTAACTTGTCTGTGGTCACACAGGGAACAGGTGATTGGCTTTGGCGTCTGGTTATAAGCACTATGTTGTGCCCCCAACTCTAGGACCCTCTTTGGAGTGGTCCTGGGGGTGGTGCTTCATTACCGCCCTCCTTTGTCTCTCTCCTGAGCTGCTTGAAAATGCACTCAGACACCCTTGAGGCTGAAGGGCCCCAGACTGAAATGCGCCTCAGAATCAATCGTGGATCTTTTTAAAGCACTGGACTCCCACGTACCTATTTAGAATCTTCAGGTTAGGCTCAGTTTGTGTTTGCCTTGGTAGCATTCAGAAGTCTTAGAAGCCAATACTGGCAGGGAGCTCACCACCTAATATTTGATTGCTGGACAAAGTTAATTCTCAGCTGTAACTTGCCTCCTGGTGACTTACATCATGGTCCCAGTCCTGCCTCTTGTTGTCCCAGCGAACGTGTCTGAGCGTTTTGTATCAAAGGCCAGCCTGACAGTGTCCGACAGGACTCGGGCCACATGAGGGAAAATACTTCCTTACACGCTGGCTCTCTTCTTCTACCCCTTTCTTTAACCTGAAAGACCAGGAACACCTACAGAGGGGTGTGGAGGTGTTCCAGACTCTCTGATGTTCCTTGTAACCCTTCTGTCCTGAAAAAGGAACCACGTTAGGAAAACTACTATGGTTTTGAAAGAGAGATCAGTGGTAATATGCTTTCACAAGAGGAAGGAGTATGTTTTCCTTGTGGGAACTGGGCTGGGGCATTGTTGGCTCCAGTAGAAGGAAATCTGAGCGACTGTCATCTTGCTCACTTACAGGAACAGTAAGACCTGGCCCTCCTTTCCCTGGAGAGGGAAGCCCTCCTTGATTTAAAAAAAAAAAAAAAAAAAAAAAAAGGGAAATGGGAAAACATAAACAGAATATTCTCAGAAATATCTCTCCCTCCAAGCAGGCTTCTTTGTATTTACATAAAGTGAGCATCTCTTTCCCAGCAACCCTGTTACTGGCTTCACAGCCTTTCTTCCCTTCTCATTTTAGCTCTACAGTTGGCCCTGGAGCAACGCGGGGGTTACGAGTGCCTAAAAATCTGCATGTAACTTTTGTCTCCCCCAAAACTTAACTACCAGTAGCCTACTGTTGACCAGAAGCCTTACTGATAACACAAAGAGTTTTGTTTTGTATACGTATTATATACTCCGTGTTTACAACGAAGTAAGCTAGAGAAAGGGAGATGTTGTAAGAGCGTCATAAGGAAGAGAAAATACACTTACAGTTCTGTATTGTATTTATTGAAAAAAATCCGGGTATGAGTAGACCTGTGCAGTTTAAACCCACGTTGTTCAAGGGTCAAGTGTACTAGTTTTTCAGCATTTATTTATTCCAGGTTGTCCGAATTTCATTTTCATGTTTTAGAAATAATACAAATAATAACTGAATAAGTTCTTATTAAAAAAAATAGAGAAGCATATGGAATGAAATGTAGAACTACCATGGTCACGCCTACTCCCACTCAGAAGAGGGAAGGTGAAGTTTGGTAAATACCATTCCGAGATTTTGTTTACTTTTCTATACATTTGCATAATGTGTATTCATACATATTATCTTAATAGATATAAATGAGATACATTATTTAGCTTACTTTTTCATTTTCCAAGTCTTAGAGATTTTCCCATGTTAGTACAAACGCTTTTGTTAAAGGCCACAAGTTATTCTAAATCAGAAATATAATTTATCCATTTTTCCCTTATTAATGGACATTCAGATGGTTTAAAATTTGTCAGCATTAGCAACAGTGCTTCAGAAAACACTGTGCATTCATCTTTGTGCGTCAGCCTGAATATTCCTGTGAAATAGAGCTCTAGGGTCAAAGGGTTGGTCCATTTTTCCACTTGATAGATACAATCCTTCAAATCATAACACTACCCCCACCCCAGGTACTAATTTAAAATCAGTGCATGAGAATCCATTTCCATCATCCTTCCTACCATCAGCCGTTATCTTTTTGCTTTTTTATTTAAATTTTTAAATCTGGTAAATGAGTGAAACCCGATATGGCATTTTAATTTGCATTTTGCTGATTACTATTGCAGTTTAATGTCTCTTAATGTTCATGGCTCATGTGTGTCTTCTGTGAATTACCTGTTCCTGTCTTTTGCTCGTTTTTCTATTGAGTTGCCTTTTCTGATTCCTGTTTATTACAGAAGCTCTGTACCTATTCAGGTTCTTAGTCCTTTGTCTGTTGTAGATGATTTAAATATTTCTTCTAGTGTGATGCCCTTTTTTTTTTCAACCAACTTTTTTGTGGTAAAATACATAATATAAAATTTACCATGTTAATCATTTTTAAGCATACAGGTCGGTGTTGTTAAACACACTCATAGTACTGTGCAGCCATTGCCGACGTTCATCTCTAGAACTCTTTCCATCTTGCAAAACTGACACTCTGTGCCCATTCAACAGGAACTCCCCATTCCCCCAGACCCCCGCCCCTGGCAACCAGCATTCTACTTTCTGTCACTATGAATTTGGCTACTCCAGGTACCTCATATGAATAGAGGAATCATAAAGCACTTGTCTTTTTGTGACTGACTTATTTCACTTAGCACATTGTCCTCAAGACCATCCATGTTCAGCAGGTGTCAGAATTTTTTTCCTTTTTAAGAATGAATAATATTCCATTGTATGCATTTACCACATTTTGCTTATCCATTCATGATGCTTTTGTTTTTAACTATCTTTTGCTTCACAGACATTTTAAATATTTGTGTAATCAACTCTGCAATCTTATGATTTTTTTAAAAGATTTTATTTTTATTTTAGAGAGAGAGATCTAGAGCAAGCAGTGGGAGAGGCGTGGGGTAAGGGAGAGAATCTCAAGTCAGATGCTGCGCTGAGCTCAGAGCCCTACACGGGGCTCCATCTCACGACCCTGTGATCATGACCTGAGCCGAAACCAAGGGTCATTCGCTTAACCGACTGAGCCACCCAGGTGCCCCTGCAATCTTAGGATTTTTGTGCTTCGTCTAGCTTAGGGAGATCTTTTTCACCTAAAAATTATTTTTAAAATTATCTTATTTCTTCTAATACTTTTATTATTTTGATATGTATAGTTAGCTCTTTACAATACCAGATTTCTGTATGAAGTGAAAGGTAAGGATCTAACTTAATTTCTTTCTAAAGTAGGAAGTTCACCTGACACCATTTCTTTAAGTAACTGTCTTTTTTCCAACTCACTTGAAATTCTGTTTTTGTAGTAAACTAAATTCCTATTCATACAAGAGGCTATTTCAGGACTCTGTTCTGTTTCATTGATCAGTTTCGTCTCTTCTTATGCCAGTACCACCCTGTGTTAAACACTACGGCTTTGTTTTTCTATCTAGTCATGTATATTTGTATATTTTTCCAAAAACTTCTTTTGAAATGATTCTTGTACATTTTCTCTTTTGTATAAACTTTACAAATAGCTTGTCAAGTCTTAAAAATCCTGTTGGAATTTTTGTTAGGATTTCTTGGGTTTCTAACTGTTAATGATTCTTTATGCCTTAAAGTCCATTGTGGTGAGAACTCCAAGGATGGAGGAAGCTGTATGAGGTGGGAAAGCGCCATGCTTTGCAGACTGACTCCCCTGGCTTCAAGTTCTTGATTTATTATGTCATCCTAGGTCAAAGTTACTTTTAACCTTCTTAGCCCTCATTTCCTCATCCGTGTATGAGGATAATAACAGAATTTCTTCCATAAGACTCTTGTGAGGACTCAGTTAATAAATTCACGTAAATGGCATCGCAAAGCCCCTGGCAGACAGTTAGCGTCCAGTTCGTGCTAGCCAGGGTCATTTTCATACTGACTTTCATATCTTACTCTGGCCTCTGCAGTGCACTTCATCATAGAAGGAACCAGTGGATCCTTCCATTACGTATCAATAGGATCCTAGGAGACAAAGATATGTAATAGATATTGAATATAGTAATGCTTCTCGCACTTCAGTGTGCCTGTGAAATCACCTAGGGATCTTGTTTAAGTGCAGACTTTTAGTCGGTAGATCTAAGGTGTGATCTCAGATTTTGCATTTCCAGCAGTCCTTGGGTGATGTCTTCATTCACACTTTGAGTACATAGTCTTTCACTGGTCTTTAAAATCATGCTGCTAGTAATACTACTTCCTATTAGATTACATGTGGTCGATAGGACTTGTAAAGTGCTTTCTTTTAATATTACATGCTCAAGAACTAAACTATAGTTGTGTTGTTTCCTTCCTCCCTCCCTCCCTTCCTCTCCCTTCCCCTCCTCCCTTCTCCTCTTCCTCCTTCTTCTTCTTTCAGAGGAAAGAGGGTTAGTGAGAGCGCTAAATATGATACCAAGTTCTAGTCTTAGATCTGAAATCATTGAGGCAATTAACGATCTGGATTATTTAAAACTTGTTTTCAGACGAAGCCAGCCACATAAAATCTGTCCAGGTGGAGTGTCAAATCTAAAGTCAACTAAAAGAAAAGCCATAATTTCAAGTGTCTTACCACATAGAAAAATGTAAGATGTAAGGCACACGTGGGAAAATGTAAGATCAAAGAACTCTTGGAAAACATGGAATCAGGTCCCACTGTGTGAGAACACAGTGTGTGCCAGCACTTGAGAAGTTGTAAATGAGCAGAAGCTACACTAGTGTGAGTAAATGTTTCCACCTCATGTGATCTCTTGCTCACCTCTTTCCACTCCCAGGCTTCCCGATGGGGGACTTCGAACAAGGTAGCTTCACATACCCTAGTATGCTGGTCTGTCAGAAGGGAATGGCAGTATGTCTTTCTACCCAGGACAATGATTACTTCCTGTATTTGAAAATGCTAATTTGGTGGGCGGGGGGAGAGCAGAAGGAGAGGGAGGGAATCTTAAGCAGGCTCCACACCTAGTGCAGAGGGGTGGGGGTAGGGCTCGATCTTGTGACCCTGAAATCGTGACCTGAGCTGAAACCAAGAGTTGGGTGCTTAGCTAACTGAGCCACCCAGGAGCCCCTGAAAATGCATTTTTAAAGTGCCTGTATTCTCTCAGGACCTGAGAGGTCACATTTTTGTACAGAAACACATGACGTGCTCATAGGCTGATCCAGTACCTAAAAAATTCCAACTGTTTTTTAGGCCTATGGGTTGGATTTGAATCACAAAATACTGTCAGCTAATTTAACCCTGTTGGGGTATATGGTTTAAATATGAAAATAATAGGATTGCAACTACTTGCATTCATAAATATACGTAAAACACACACGTTTTAAAGGACACTTTATGTTGCAGAATTACATAACGTGAGAGAGTTAACCATAATTTCCCTCATCCTGCTCACCTCCCTTACCCCGTCCCATCTCTAAATTTATAAAGTGTTCATAGCTTGTTGTGTCTTTTGGGGCTAGTTTGGATCCTTAAAGTAGAAGACAACAAGGCAAAACAGATGTGCAAGAGATCCGGGCAGGAAGTCCTGGCGAGGGGCGAAGGGACAAGGGAGCAGGAGGAGGCAAACCTGATGCAAGGTGACAGGGAAGAGGGCTTCCACCTGCAACGCAGTTCTGAGAATGTTTTGCCCAAGTCAGTGGGGAGACTTCGATCAAACATTGCTGATTAGAGGAGTCCCATGTTGGGCAGAAAAGGTTTGGTTTGATCGTTGGCTGGACGCAGCCTGCAGGGACTGTGGGCTTGGGTATGAATGTGCAGTAGATCCAAAAGTGCGGCAGGGGAAGCTGTCAGGTAGGTACATTCCTGCGGCAGATCCTTCTAAAGAGAGTACTAAGTGGCACAGTTGCACGGTTGCACACCTGTGTCCCAGAGGTGTTTGTGTGCACACGCTGTTCTGCAACTTGCTTTTTCCCTCAGTATTTTTTGGATATTCTTTCCGAGCAGCACATAGATCTGTTTCATCCTTTGGACCGTTTCATAGTTTTCCTTTGTAGAAATGCTCCATAATTAAATTTTCAGATTCTTTTTCACAGATATTTGGATTGTTTTCATTTTTCCTAAATATTAATAATTCTATAATAGTATTCTTTAAAATAGATAATTTTTGTGTACAGACACACATATATAAGCATACCATGTATAAGACAAAATTCCAGAAATAGGATTTCTGGATCAAAGAGAATGCACCCTGAAATTTTAATAGTTATTGCCAAAATGACCTTGATAATGTCGTCCTTTTCGACTGTCAGTGAGTAACAATGCTTACTTCCTCAGACTCTTACCAGTGCGAGGTGGTCAAACCTTTTTAGGCTTTGCCAACTGGGCACCACACGGACACACATGCAGACATGCAAACTACTATTATAATTTGCACTCATTTACTTATCAGTGATATTGCCTAGTTTTTCCTTATTCCCTTTTAGTTATTGGTATTTCCTTTTTTGTGAATTACATATTCATATCATCTGCTGGTTTTTCTACAGGGTTGTTTGTCTGTTTTTGATTGATTTCTAATTTCTAAGAGCTCTTTGTATTTTAGGGGATAGTAACACTTTGACATAAGTATTCAAACTATTGTTCCCAGTTTCTTGCTGGGCCAATTATAGCACTAAAATGTTTTGCAATGTTCATTTAATCATTGTACAATCTTTATTGCTTCTAGGTTTCATATCATGCTAAAACAGATTATACAAATATTCTAATAATTTTAATGATTCTTTTTCTTGCATTTATATCTTTGTTCATCTGAAATTTATTTTGTTGAAGGGAGTGAGGCAATAGCAATAATGATAAAAATTAACATTAATTGGATTTTCTATGTATAGTTTCTCATAATCTCATTTAATCCTCATACCAATCCTATGAGGTAGGTTCTTTATTCTCATTTTACAGAAAAAGGAACTGAGCTTAAATGGGTAAAGTACCTTGTCCATGGTGATACGATTATTTAGTGCCGGAGTAGTGATTTGACCCTCAACCTTGACTATTACGGCTTTCTTTTCCCACAAATGTCCAGGTTATCGTTCCAGTAGGATTTGAGGGGAATAATCAGTCTCTTCTCTGGTGATTTAAAATATTATCATTAGCATATACTAAATTCCTATGTATTCTTTGGGTCCAGAATATTCCTCGGATCGAGGTTTTCTCTTCCTTCCTTTGGCTTCGTTGAGCACTTCAGAGACTAAGCTTGAACGCTAGCTAGAGTCCCAAGGTCCAGGAATCTAACTGAATACTGCTTAAGAAAAGAAAATCGGCTGTGTGTAAGCCAATTCAGCCTCATAAGTAAGGGATGACCTTACAAAACTGGTAGAAACACTTACCCGGGTAGGTCTAGACAGAGGGGAAGGTGTGCATGAAACTTTCTCTAGGAGGAAGGGGTGGTGGAATGGGAGTGAAGCCTTCCAGGTGATCCGTCCCTTTCGAGGGGGCCCCCCAAGACAAGTAGCAGGGCTCATAAAAAAACGAAGAAAGATACATGGATCTGGGCAAGGTGGGGAACGTGCTGCCCTTGGTGCTGCCGCACAGAACTCTCTCACAGGGAGCACACACCCCAGCACACGTCCTGGGATGAACAACTTCTTTCTTTAAACTAGGATTTGCATATGATGTCAGGAGGCACCTAGCCAATTCTGCCGCTTTTGGCAGCACACCCAAGTTCTTGGGAAGCAAGGGACTGGTCATGTTGCTCCTCAAGGGGATTATTTATGGTGAGGAAACTTCCCAGGAATAAATATTTCAGTAATGACGGAACTAGAAGTTCTAGTGAAGAAGGGCAGGCTCCTACCCCTGGCGAAAGCTGTGTTTTGTTGGGCATGTAGTGTTTGTACCGAGGGACACTCGAAGGTGTCTTCGTTCTGCACAGAGACGAGATTTGAATGAGAATGAGCGGGCACTTTTTCTTTTCTCCCCTCCCTTTTTCTCCACAGAGAAGACATGTCAATGAAAGACTATGAATTAGGCAATATTTGGCAACAGAAAAAGTGGAAGGGCCTGAAAAAGGAGTCTATTTAATAAAATTAAATTGAAAGCAAAGAAGAATGAATGTGAGAAAATTTGGTACAAATTTTTATTCATTTACGAGGTATTTACTGGGTAGTAACTATGTCCTGGGACGGTGGTAGACGGTGGGGACTGAGATCCAGGCCTGTCCTCAAGCAGCTCGTAGTCTGGTTGGGAATGATGGAGATCTGAAAAATGGAAATAAAGAACCAAGTTAGGCATAGGACTAAGAAATGTGAGCGAGGGGGGAACATAGTTTTTGCCTTTCTAAATCCTGCCACTTCGTCCTTCCCTGACTTCCTTTTCTTTCTTCTTTTTTTTTTTTTAAAGATTTTATTCATTTATTTGACAGAGATAGAGACAGCCAGCAAGGGAGGGAACACAAGCAGGGGGAGTGGGAGAGGAAGAAGCAGGCTCATAGCGGAGGAGCCTGATGTGGGGCTCGATCCCATAACGCCGAGATCACGCCCTGAGCCGAAGGCAGACGCTTAACCGCTGTGCCACCCAGGCGCCCCCCCCCCCCGACTTCCTTTTCTTACTGGCCACAGCAGTGGCAGTGCTCCTCACGGACAGTTGTAGGGAGAGAGAGCCCTATGAGAGAAGGAGAGGGCACGGTGGCCTTGTCCTGTCCGAGACCGAGTTGTGCAGGAAAAGTGGCCCCCACTTGGAGCCCCCAGTGCTCCTGGAAGAACATGCCAGAGCTGCTGGCCACTCAGAAGGAGCTCACAGCCCATTCCGCCCTCCACCTTGTCCTCCAGGTGATGCAGGAAGGCCTTGCTTCGCCCTGAATGTCATGGATTTGCACAGGGCACAGGGTAACTAGAGGCATATTTACAGGGGAGGGGAGGAGGGGTTCACATGGGCCATGTGATCAGTCTCCTGGGGCTTGGAAGCAGCTGGCTCAGAGCCCTGGGTGCCCGTGTTCTTCCTAAAGCATCAGGCTCTGGGGCATTAGGAGAACTGTTCATGTGGCATTTCCCAAAGGCTGACATGCATGTCTCCAGAATGTTCTTCCAGCTGCTGACTCTCATTCTGACGATAACCTCCTCAGATTCACAACCTGCCTCGGGTGTGGGAGGCAGTGGGGAAGGGCGGGACTTCCAGACAAGACTGTCCCGAGGCGTCTCAAGGACTCCCTGTGATCCCCAGACCATAGAAACAAGTCCTTTGTAAAGACTCCTGTTTCTAGATTTTGTTACATGACAACTTTTATTCTTTAATTTCTGGTGACCCTTAATTCATAGGTGGCTCCTAACTTTTAGTTTTAAGTTTCTCTGTGCCTATAAATTTGTTTAAAGTTTGTGACACGTAAGATATTTGATTTACCTGAACTCCAAAATTTGAAAAACATTTTAAAATAAGTAGCCCTTTCCTACAGAGAACACGAGACCACCTACATCACTCCCTGAATCATCTACTTTTCAATTTACGGGATGAGATGTCCTTACAGAGAAGGACCTTGCGCTCCTCAGCCTAGGTCAGTGTTAGGATAGGATCCTGTCTGCGTAGACTAGGATGGGTCAGTCGTGCACTGAGAGTCACATGCTCCATGTTGGCCTTTTTCTTTCCCTTGCCTTGGGTTCTAAGCAGGAACGACTTTCTCTCAAATTCATTTTCTCCTTGGCTTTGATATTTCCTTGTAATAGGAACCTATCTCAAGTTGTAAGTAGAGATTTTAGAGAGGTATGAATGACCTGTTTGCCAAAGACAGAAGTAGTAGAAAGCAGGCTGAAAGGCCCATGAGTACAAGCTGTCGTTTGCAGATGTTTGCTTCTGCGGGCAACTGGGCTCTGGTGTGAGCAGATTTGACTGCCCTAGAATAATTTAACGGCTGGCTGTATTCTCTTTATGCCTTCGCTGTTGTTCCAAGTTAGTGGTGGGCAATGAAAAGGGATGAACTGGTTCACCAAGTTCCTGGCTTTTGGTGAAGGCCAGGTGGCTAGACAGGCGAAATGGACTCTGAACAGTTTCATTGCCTGTCAATGGAATGAGTCAGACTTTGAAGTAGAAAAGTGAAACTCAGGGCTTCCCTTGACTAACACACTTAGTATTAAATTAAGAATGAATTAGCCTCCTTGAGGTCATCTAGGTTCACTCTTTGTACCCTCAGATTGTCCTGTGGTCGAAGGACCCGATGAATCAGTGAAGCTCTTTGACCTGCCGTTTACAACCCTCCTCTAAATCGAGGAAAACCGGAAATTATTTTGAACAATGAAACACTGCCTATCTCTTTAAATGGAATGTGCTGGGTTTTCGTTGGTGAAATTTTAATGAGAGAGACAGGGAAGAGTGAAGATGACTCCTCTCTAAGTAATTAATTCAAATTTAGTTTTTCTGAAACCATGGTCTATTTTTATGTTTCATTTCTGTTTCTTTGCTTTATCTTTCTTTACTAACCTTTGCTTGGTTTGAGGAAATTGGTAGGCCACTTCTCTATTGCCACACGGCCTCTGTGGCACACAGCAGTGAGCATTCATGGCTCCCACATCTGGGATGGGCTGCTCTTAGCCGGCTGCTGGCTGACCTAGGCTGGCCCCGGGGCGGGGTGGGGGGGGGGGTTGGGGGGGGCGCAGCCATGGTGACTCAGTGCTGCCTCCCCTGTTGCTCCTTTTCCTCCTGGGTCCAGGAGGGTAGCCCAGAAATGCTCTTTTCATGCCAAAGGTGGAAACACAAAAGAGCAAGCAGAATTACACCGGGTCTTTTGAGGCCTAGGCTCCAAGCGGGCACACCATGGCTTCTGCCTCAGCAAGTGTCCTGGAGCAGGAAAATATACTCTTTGGGAGGCAAGGGGGGACTCCAAACTCATGTGACAAGAGGCATGGGTGGAGGAAGGAGAGAAGAATGGGAGCCCTTAATACCATCGTCTACCACAATGGGGTCAAAGACATCTGCTCAGAGCTAAAATTAAATAAAAATTTCCCTTTGTATAATTTATCTTTTTCAGAAATCCAGAACCTATGGCTCTCTTTTCAGTCTTTCAGACAACATTCCTCTTGGCATCGCTGTCCTTGAGAACTTACCAGAGTGAAGGTGAGTAGTGGGAAGAATAGGAAAGAAAAAAAATCACGCAGAGAAAAAACACAAGGTAATTGGTGCTTTGGAGGAAAGTTGTCCGAGTCTTTTGTTTGGAAATTACTTGGAATTGGTGAGTAGCAATGGTTTCCTTAGTTTTGACTGTTTTGATAGCTCATTGTCTTGATAGTTCATTATAATAAAGCCACACCTTAACCCATTTCCTGGCCAGTGCCCTGGTCATCCGGGTTCTCCGGAACAGATCTAATCCCACAGAACTTCGTGGTAGATATATTGAGAGTAGCATCTCCAGAGGAATTCCGTCAGCACCTTGCCGTGTGGGGGTTGGATATAGCAGACCAGTGCTGGCCACTAGGTTAGAACAAGTCGTGATGTCCTTCAGCGACATTCATTGAGAAGCTATTTGCTGCAAGATAATATGCTAAGTACTGAAATGCTATTTATGGAAAAAGAAATAGTGTTTGTCACTTAACTTCTCTCCCAGTGAGGGTATTTTTCAATAAATCAACTTTGTAAATAGTGTCAATAAGATGTTTATAATGACTTTGTATATTATGTGGAACCAGTTTGAAGGTACTCAGGCTTGAGTCTGTTGGTTTGTAAGGTTTGTGTTGCTTTCACCTGTGTTTAACAAAGCTTTACATTTTCCTCATTCTGTGTTTATTCCTTGCTGAACTCCCTTTGTCACAGAGAGTGCAGGCATATGCTGTAGAAATTACTCACACAGTTCCGTTCCATGGATTCATGAAAGTGATGTTTGCAGGAAATAACCCATAGAAGTTCTCAATTTCCCTTAAAAATCTGTGAAAAGATATTTGGAAATGAAAAGGCGATTTTGTTTGGATAATAGCTCAGTTCTCTGCCTGGTATTCTTTAAGTCTGGGTCGATTTTTTTTAGGTTCAGGGCATATGACACAATGTTACTTTTTTGGCTTCTTAAAATTCGTAGTTTGTTGATAATCTTCCCTAATCTGGAGCTGAAAGATGGAAATTAGGACTTCTCACTTGTCGTATGTATTCCCCTCACCCTGTCTGTTTTACTTGCTAAATGTGACACGGCTGGGCTGAGGGGGTCGTCTGTACCATAGGAAGGTTACATCCAGCCAGATCCCCTGGTTCTCAGACAGACCCATGCCTCCAGCTCCAGGCTCTCCAGAAAATCTGAGGCATTTCATTCCAAGCTTTTGGCACAGCTCACTTCCCTACTGAAGTCTCATTATCTGATCCAATGACGATCGACTATGTGCCTTCTACGTACGAGACACTCTGTTCTCAGAAGTTCCAGTGAAGAATGGACCCTTTCAGCTTCTTTTATTTAGATCAGGCATTCATTACCTGTTTCTCTCTCCACCAATCTTTGTTTCTGCTTCCAGCTTTCTCAGCTAAGCATGCTGGCTTTGCCAAGTAATCCTGTCTCTGTCCTCACACCACCTGGATTTCTTGTCTCAATTTGTGCAGCATCTGCCAAGCACCTGCTAAACCCCCACTCAAACGATGACCCAGCCAGACTCAGGGCTGACACCTGGGTTCAGACGTCCTAGTTTCTCCCGACCCACGAGACAGAGCCCAGACTCACTTCCAACTAGCGCTGGGCTCATGTCTGCTTCAGTCAGAGATCGTGACTATAGCATTTGGTTTATTTTCTTCCATTCGCTTGTCTTAGTACATACAGAACAAGATGGAGATGGAAATATGTAGATTTTTTTATAGAAGTTGAAGGTATACTATATATACTGGGAATATTTATACTGTATATATAGTTATTGAACTGTATATAGTTTAAAGTATGCATGTTGTATATAGTGTAAATATATATACTGGGAAATTATACTATGATATGTAAATATAGGTAAAATATAAAAGTGTATGCAGGTAAAGTATGTCTATTTCAGTATGTATACTTTCATATATACTTTTAAAAACAATACAACATAGGATGAGGGTTTTTACCTTTGATCTTAAATGTTCTTTTAGAATTAACATTCTATTTAATGGCTGTGTGATGTCCCAACTTATAAATGAACTTATTTTCTTAAGTAGCATTGGGGGCCAGACAGAGAGCCTGGGTGAGGAAAGTGGGAGAGTCTGTGATTAAACCCTGGGCTGTCTGATCACCCACTCACCACTATAAAAAGAGAGCTGGGCCCAGGACCAAGAACCGTGGGTTCTGGTCTAGTTGTATGTGTTTGGGAAGGTCACTTCCCTTTTTTTAAACTCAGTTTCCTCATCTGAAAAATAATGGGACTTAAGAATCTGTGTGGTCCCTTAGTCCCTCTGACTTTACCTTGACATTTCCCACTCTTTCCCAAGGAAGTCCTCAATTGCTTTTGACCAAATTATTTCTGACTGATGTCTTTCCAAACCACCTGAGTCACTCAACACTCACTGATAGCATACGTCAATATAGAGTTCCTCTTTTACCTAAAGCATCACACAGTAGCTTTCTTGAGCTTCCAGAAATACAGTTGATGCTGGTGGTTGACTCATTCATTTAGCAAGCAGTCCCTGGATGTCTACACTGTGACAGGTGTGTTATTGGACTTGGTTTCACAGAGTTGAGTAAGACTTAGTCCCACCCTTGTTTAGCTCACAGTCCTCAGGGAGAAACCCCGGACTAGGCTACTACAACACGCTGTGATCGGTGCTCAAACAAGGGCTGAGAAAAGCAGCCCGGGGGAGAAGAGAAGGCCAAGGAGGAGAGGTGTTAGTGACCTGTTGCTTGTCGTGCTCTTGAGGACTTGTGGAGATCCTGGGTCTGTGTAACTTGAGGTCAGCTTCTGCTGTGGGGAAGAGGTTGTGCCAAGTGCTGGGGACAAGAGTCCATTCAAAGATGCCTCTGCCTCAGCTTCTGCCCTCCAGGCAGTTTGCATCTAGAGTGGGAGACTGACAGCAACAAACTACTATCCAGACGAAATGGAATGAGGGCTAGGAGAGCCGGGATGATTTTGCAGGCTCCCGGCCTTCTCTGTGCAATTGGTGCCACAATTATTAAAAATATTTCCTGCTATTCTGTAAGGGACCTGCTATTTCACCTCCCTAAACATCCTTTCAGTTAACTTACATCATAGGCTTGGAAGACACACCCAACTGACTGGTTTAAGGAGAGGATGAATAATGGCTGTGCCTTTAACTAAAAAAGAGTTGAGAAATTTTATTCACAAAGGAGAAAAAAATCTCTAACCAAATAGTAATAGAAAGTGACCACCGTGTTTTGGGCTTTGAGTGTCCAGAAATTCCAACCTACTTCATTTAACTTTGTACAGATGGGGTCTGATAAATGATTCACTCTAACAAAGCTCATTAAGAATTGGAATGCCAAAAAAAAAAAAAAAAAGACTCAAAATGCCAACTGATTAAGTTTCAGTGGGAAATAAACCTGGAAAAATAACTGGTGCCCAGCCTTTTGGTGCAAATTGACCCAGAAGACTAAATTATGCATTTTGAAGTATCATCACAGTGGGGTGAACCAGGGATCTTAGAAGAATATTTCTTGTAAAATCTAGCCTATTATAGGGTTCTGAAAGTAATGCATGTTTCCTGAAGAACATTTACAAAATACAGAAAAGTATAAAAAAGCAAGTTAAAATCACAGCCTTGCCATCCAGAAATAATGAGTATTAACTTTATAGTTTTACTTCCCTTCATAACTTTTTTAAAAATAACGTAAGTACTTTAAAAAATATAAAATGGAATGCACAATCTAGTGTGGTTTTTTAAAGTGTGTGGGAAAGGTTGAGAAAAACATAGGATTTAAACTTGGCAATGGAGAGAGAATGGAGCTGGAAGGATGGTGTGTCTCAATTTCTGTATCATTTGAACATTTTGATCATGATCACGTATATGTAAAAAAATTTTTATTGAGGGGAAATTCACATAACATAAAATTCATCATTTTTTTATTAAAATGAACAAATCAGTGACATTTGGTACATTTAGAATATGCAACCAGCACCTCTGTGTAGTTCCAAAACATTTATCACCCCATAAGGAAACCTTCTGTAATCATGAAGCACTTACCCCCAATTGCTCCCCTCCTGAGCCCCCAGCAATCACCAATCTTCTTCATCTCTCTATGAATTTACCTATTCTGAGCCCCTGTGTCTCTCCAGCTGGGTTCCTTCCTTGAACTAAGAACATTGTCACAATTATTTTATTTCACACTAAGTGCCTTGCTGGTCTCATGCACAGAGTTCAGTAAATTCTTGCCAGAGGTCTTTTAAGTTTAGTGCATTGAGATATAAGCAATCATGTCTAGAGATAGGGTATGCTCCCACTTTATAGTTATTTATTAAACTATGAAATATTGACTTTCAAGCACAAAACTCATTTTTTATTTCCAGAAATATGAAGTTTATAGCCAAGAGTCCTCTTTATATAGCCTTACTGACTGGAAATTTCTAAACCAGTTAGATTGTCCAATAAAGTATCCTTTTGTTTTGTTTTACTGTTTATCAATTGATTAGCTTGCTGTGTATTGTTGGGCAAGTCATTTCATTTATCTAGGCTTTACTTTCTTTATTTACCAAGTGATTTCTAAATTCCCTTGCAGACTTTCAAGATGTCTGATTCTAAGACGCACATGTGAGCATTATTTTTCAAAACTAAACAGTGGTGATATTGACCAGTTTATTATCTGTGACTTTTCAATTGTGTTCCTATTAAATGTTATTCATATCTTGTTTTTGGTCTTTCAGTCTGGTCTGAACCTTTGCCGTGGGCCCCTGAGTCCCTGAAAGTTTCTATCAATTCTACACGTCAGTGTTTGCATTTACAATGGAGTGTCCACAACCTTGCTTATCATCAGGAATTAAAAATGGTTTTTCAGATAGAAATCAGTAGAATTAAAACATCTAATGTCATCTGGGTGGTAAGTTTTGGTTTTTTTTGCTCAACATTCTAAAAATCCTTTTCTGACACCATGATTTGTCTTTTATAACATCCACAAAAATCCCAATATGGAAACGTTTTAGCAACTCAAAACAATTACATTTCTGTGTTTTTAGTTAAGAGGGTATGGGACCAAGTAACCTGACAGCTTTGGTTCAGTGAGGTTGGTCGAGATGCGTTAAAGAAATAGATCATTTCCTCATTTCTGCTGTATCCCCTAAGCAGGCTACTGGGCCTGTCCTTGAGTCCTAGATTCCAAAAATCCATGAATATCAACCTTCTTTGTTCTCTTCCCTCTTTCTTCCCTGTCCACCAGACATTTTCCTAAATAAGATGTAATTGTTTGGCAACATTCTTCTTGCTAGTGTGGCTTCCTGTCTCTTTGCTCGTACCGTGCTGAAATACAAGGAAAGATGAGTCTAAGCACTGTGTGTTCTGTCCAACAGAGGTTCTTCCTAGACCCGCCATGTTGGAGAGTAACTTAAGATGGCCTGTGTTGCTTCACTTGTGGCTTTTTCTACAGCAAATTAAATTATGAAAATCCTTCATTTCATAATCATTTTGCCTTTGAATTATTTGGGATAGATTTTTCACTTGTCTTGGTTCAAATCATGGTTGCGTCCACTTAGTGGATGCTTCTCCATCTCGTGCATTGAGACACTGTGGTGGTTTCTTTCAATTTCCCTTTTATGGTCTGGGGAACCTTAATAATCTACCCACACATCATGTTCATTATCATGGGATGTTGAAGGACAGCACAGTGGAATGTTTTCTCATTGAAGGGGAACAGAGAATTTGCCTGGCGTGAAGGGAAACACAGCAATGTGTCACTGCTGGGATTCTCCATGTGCTCAGCCAAAGGCCACTCTTCTCTCAGGCACTGGAAGCGTGGGCACAGGGATTCAGAATGGTTGGTTTCTTTAGTAAAGTCTAAATGCCACTCATTTGAAGCCTCCAGTTACTTTCCATATTCATGATTGCATTTGAGATCTGAGTGAGAGGCCTAAAGTAGGTATAACTCTGACTCTATCAATTTAGTATTGACACCAGGTCTACCATTCCACTCGGCCAAGTGTCGTTTCCCACAATGAGAGTTGGTCAGTGTTCTGATGTTAAGCAATGGCATTGCTCATGTACAGCTGTTCCCCTTCCACCATCAGCATGTCTGCCCACTGTTGGACCTCATACTCATCATTTTTGTATTTTCATATATATATATATGTATATATATTTTTTTTTTAAGAGAGAAGAGATACGGAGAGAGTACATGCAAGTGAGTAGGGGAGGGGTAGAGGCAGAGAGAGAATCCCAAGTAGGCTACATGCCCACTGTGGAGCCTGATGTGGGGCTTGATCTCATGACCCTGAGATCAACACCTGAGCCGAAATCAAGAGTCAGACGCTTAACCAGCTGAGCCACCCAGGTGCCCCCATATTTTTATATTTTTGATGGATGTACTCACTGGTTGTTGATTTGGACCCAGTAAAATATTGCACAAAGGTCATAATGAGGCTAGTTGTCCTAGAAAAAGAAATTTGAGAGAAATGCTGGAAGAATTCATAAAACACTAGTACTTACCACCATTAGCAGAAGTTAAGGCTAACCATAGACGAAGTGGATCCCATTTTTTATTTTTCTAACAGGCAGTTGTTCATATCTATTTTCACCTTTGATTCGTGTAAGAGTTCTTTTTTCAGGCTAGAGCAGCTTGTGAAACCTGCTTCTGTAACCTGCTAAGGCTCGAGATCTTGGAGACTAGAGTTTTGCCTTATCCAATGTATTGTCCCCATATCACCGGGCCCAGCCTGACTGGGGAGAGGAGAAACCCAAGGCACAGAGAGGTGGGTTGTGCTCCTCAAGGTCCCCGAGCCAGGGAGCCAGGACGGTATCCTCTTTCACCCTCGTGCCCAGACAGCGGCGATGGTCCCAGGCACGCCCGGGGTCATCGGTGGCCGTGCCTCCCAGAACAGACAATACAACAAGCCCTTGTCTGACCCGCGCAGGCCTAAAGTCAAGGAGAGACATGAGATCCCCCCGCAGTTAAGGGGAGGAAAACCAGCCGAGGGGGACCGCTTGTGTTGAGAGCACAGGCTCCCTTTCGTAAGGCAGCTCCCCCAGATGCAGGCCGGACCGCGCTTCCACGCGTGCTGAGAAGGGGCCGCCTTCAGGCCTCCTGCCTCGGATGGTCGTGTGCCTAACCCAGCCGTGGAGGAGCGTCCTGGTCCACGAGCCCGCAGCCCGCCCGGACCTGGAGCCGCCTCCCAGACGGTGCGGCCGCGCAGAGGCCTCCTGGCAGCCCCACGGCCTCCCCTGGGCCCCGCTCTGTGCCCGGCCTATCCGGCCGCTGGCTCTCCGTCCTGTCCGCCGCCGAGGAGGGGAGTGCAGTCCTCGCTCAGGCCCGGAGGGAGGCCCGCAGCCCAGGCTGCCAGGGCCCCGTGCCTGCATCGGGAACGAATCGGGGAGCTCCCTTGGACTTCTGTACAGACGGACGTGCCAGCTTCTGACTTCTGTACAGACGGACGTGCCAGCTTCTGGCGACTTACTAGCGTCTCTGCCAAATTCAACTCGCACTGCAGTGAGTGGAAACAGCCCAAACACAATTCGTCACATGAGAAAAACATCGCTGAATGGGCGCATTCAAGGAAAGCTGTATCTCCCCCATGACCAGGCTGTGAACGGCACAAAGCCCAAGTTTGCGGTTACACAGAATCCCCACAAGTCGTGAGTGAGAGCGAGCGAGCCCACTGCCTGTTACTGCACGGATGCGCTCGCTGAGCTCCCCGTTTGCGGCGGAGCTGGGCGCCGCCATGCCTCCCGCCGCACGTCTGTCCGCGCCGAGCGGGAGCGAGGAGACCAACACCAGGCGGGAGCGTCCTCGCTGGGGCAAGCGCGGTGCCGGTGCGGACGAGGTGCTGGGCGCCGCCATGCCTCCCGCCGCACGTCTGTCCGCGCTGAGCGGGAGTGAGGAGACCAACACCAGGCGGGAGCGTCCTCGCTGGGGCAAGCGGGGTGCCGGTGCGGACGAGGTGCTGGGCGCCGCCATGCCTCCCGCCGCACGTCTGTCCGCGCCGAGCGGGAGCGAGGAGACCAACACCAGGCGGGAGCGTCCTCGCTGGGGCAAGCGCGGTGCCGGTGCGGACGAGGTGCTGGGCGCCGCCATGCCTCCCGCCGCACGTCTGTCCGCGCTGAGCGGGAGTGAGGAGACCAACACCAGGCGGGAGCGTCCTCGCTGGGGCAAGCGGGGTGCCGGTGCGGACGAGGTGCTGGGCGCCGCCATGCCTCCCGCCGCACGTCTGTCCGCGCCGAGCGGGAGCGAGGAGACCAACACCAGGCGGGAGCGTCCTCGCTGGGGCAAGCGCGGTGCCGGTGCGGACGAGGTGCTGCTGGGCGGTCGCCATGAGGCCTGACCGTCTCCAGCGACTTGGAAGAAGGACTGTGTGAGCCAAAAGAAGAAAGAGGGTTAGAAGCTAATTTAGAAGGGAGGGTGGAGAAGACTGTTCTGGGGAGAGCCCGCAGGGGTGAACCCAGGCGCTGAGGGAAGGGCTGTGAGCTCCTGGGCCTGAAAGCCGGGAACACCGAGGGGCAGGCGTGGCTGGGAGTGAACCACACAGGCCATTGGAGGTCATGCTCAGTTTTCCTGTTTTATGCTGAGAGCCAGAAAAAGAAGAGGAAAGACAGGATCTGGTGGGAAGTGTGTGAAAAGTCCACTCTGGCTCACAGCGCAGAACAGGTGGGGAGGTTGGAGACCGCGAAGCATTCCCGGTAGGAAGGGGGCTGGGGGGTGGGGTGCCTGGAGTGGCTGGTGACACAGGGAATGACAAAGTGGCTAAATTCCCAAGAGAAGCAGGAGGTAAAACCCAGACTGTGGCTTGTGGACAGCAAGGTTGCCATTATTGATAGAGTTGCTGGATTGGTTGGTTTGTTTGTATTTGCTCTTAAACAATATTTAATCAAAATGGACTCAAGACTGCTCATATTAAAGAGTAAAAGTTGCGTAGCTTAGGACTTCAAAACTTGTATGTTTGTAGTTTAGGAATAAAGCAAGCAGTGAACCAAAATAGAAAAACTTTGTAACGTGGAGTCCTGCAGAGAGGGCAAGGGATGTGCAGTTAAATGTCACCCACTGCCCCGAGTGCTCTCACCTGGGGCTGTGCTGGCCTCGGCCCGGGCACCACTCTAGCCCAGCAGCCTGGGGAAGGGAAACCACATAAGCGGAGGGAAGGCCTCAGAGTTGGTCCACTCCAGCTTGTGTGGGACATGCGTGTTGCCCCCATCCTCGTGACTGTAGGGCTTGAGATTGGCCTTTAGAAATGCGGACGCAGACTCCGTTTTCCCCAGGAAGTGCAAGCGTTTGTTGTCCCCATCACCCAGCGGTGGGGGCAGAAAACAAGTGTCCTGGTGGGTCCCACCGAGGAGCCTGAGTGCCTGGAGCCATGTGGAACGTGAAGAAGAATGAAGCTCAGTCCCCGTTCTCTTGGGGCCATGCTTTAGCCAGGGACACCACCCAACAACTGGTGAAGTGCCGACAACTACACCCAGTGTGCAGAAGGCTTCGGGGGAGGCGGGGATGGGTGTGGCCTGGACTAATTCCCAGTGCGGAGGGAGTGTGGGGACACTAAGCCAGGAACGCTGTGTGAGCCAACACTGGGGTGTAAAAGCGAAAAGCTATGCCCCGAGTGCAAGGTAGAGCACTGTGTCCAGAGAGGAGACTCCCGAGAGGAAGAGGTAGGTTGGAGTCAGAATGTAGATGGCTGAGAGGGTGAAGTGTAAAGGAGCCATTGAAGCCTATTGAACTAGAGAAAGAGAATACCAGTATTTTAGAAAGATCAAGATGAAAGGCTGCGTGGAGGGGCACCTGGTGGCTCAGTCAGTTAAGCGTCCGACTCTTGATTTAGGCTCGGTTCATGATCTCAGGGTCGTTAGATCGAGCCTCAGGTAGGGCTACTGCGCTGAGCATGGAGCCTGCTTAAGATTCTCTTTCTCCCTCCGCCCCTCCCCTACTCAGGCACTCTCTCTCTCTCTCTCTCTCTCTAAAGTAAATAAATAAATCTTTTAAAAAAGACTGTGAGGGGAAGACCAGTTGCAGTTCTACTTGGACAAGCTTCCCAAGAGCACAGTGTAAGACATTCTTGTGTGCTTGACCTCTTTGGGGATGAAAGAGTCCAACAGGTGGAGCTCAAAGAAGAGGATATGGCCCCTTGACCACGGTATCTGCAAAGATAAGAGACCAAACCAAACCCAACAGAAAACAGACAAACAAAGCCCAAGGGCCTCATAGAGATCCTTCTACTGGCTTCTGGGAGCCATCAGTGCTCCTGGGTACCACGAAGGACTGCCCTCTCTACTGAGATTTGGCCAACTTGATCGGACCGTGACTAAAAATGATTATTAAGAAAATACTCTTCAATCTTGCTTATTTTTAAAGAATGACTCAATTAGTTCTTTCATTTGCAAAAATTTTCTTAGCAGGCTCTGTGTGACGAGCCCTGTGCCTACCTTCTGACTCCCTTCTCTTCCCCCCAAGACTTGAGCAGCTTCAGTTTTCTCTCACTTGCTCCCCACGAGCCCCCTGGAATCAGAGAGCTATGGGGGGTGGGAGGTGAGCTTTCGAAAGGCAAGAAGCTGTGGCAGGTTCTGCTGAGACATCAGAGCATGGTACCCAGCTGGTTAGGGAGGCGCCGCATGGTGCTTATTTGGGAGCTGCGGTGGGCTCCTGGGTGTGTGCTCTGGGGTAACTCTATAGTCAAGCCATTTTCCAGGACGGCATGGCTCCATGTTTCCAAGTTTTACTCTTTATTTCTAGGAGGACTATAGCACTACAGTGAAGTGGAACCAAGTTCTGCATTGGAGCTGGGAATCCAAGCTGCCTTTGGAATGTGCGAAACATTTTCTAAGAATGAGGAGTGCGGTGGATGATGCCAAGACCCCCGAGCAGAGGTTCTGGAGCAACTGGAGTTCATGGGAGGAAGTGGATGGTAAGAAGGGAGGTGATAGAAGAGTTAAAAAGTTGAACGTTTAATATTATTTGGGGATCAATAGTCAAATAGTAGAAGTCTCTTTTGAGGAGACTGAGTAGAAACAGACATTATTTTTCTTTGTCTTCCCTTGGAACTAAAAAGTATGGGTATGAAATTTGCCATAGATAGGCGTCTATGGTTTTGCCTCAGAATTTATTCTTAGAGATAATTATACAAATTGAGACAATTTTGTATTTATTTTCTAAACATGGGACCCGTGTTTATTATAGAATGGTAAGAGAACATAAATTGTAGGTATGTTTTTATTAGAATAAGACAAAATGTGTCTTCATCTAGAGCAGAGGTTAGGAAGCTTTTGTGTAAATGGCAAGATAGGAAATATTTTAGGCTTTACAGACTCTATTGGTCTCAGTCATGACTATTCAACTCTGCCATTGTAACATGAAAGCAGTCCTAAGCAATATGTAAACAAATGAGAATTGTTGTGTTCTAACAAAACTTTATTTACCAAAACAGATGGCAAGCTAGAATTGGTCCATGGGCCATCGCATGCCAACCCTAATGCAGAGAGAAGGGGTGGAATACGGAAAAATGAAATCAAGGTTTCATTTGAGTAATGAGATTATGGATAAATATGTTTTAAGTATCTCTTAATTTTGATAATTTAATTTTGTTATAATTAAAATTTAGAGTGGATTTTGCCAGTTTTGTATGCCTTATTTAAAACTATAGGCTAGTTCTAAAGCAAAGGCATTTGGCTCTCTCAATTTACACACCCTGCCTGATAATCTGAAATTCCTGCCAGTAGAACCATTCCTTTGTTAAGTGTTTATACAAATCTATTAAGTCAAACTGATAGCACGTTAACCCACGAGTAGTCTAGTGATTAGTTTAATACCGGTAATAGAATTAAATCTGCATTTTAGTCATGTTCTAAGCACTCTACATGTTCATTTAGCCCTCACATCAGCCCTTTGAAATATGTATTATTCTTATCCCCACTTCACAGATGAGGAGACTGAGGCACAGTTAGCTTAAAGAACCCGTGCAAGGCCATCAAGCCAGTAAGTGATAGAGCCGAATTCCAGCCTAGACCAACCTGGTTCCACAGACCCCCCTCCTCCCATTACATCCTACTGCTACAAAGGGACACATAGAAAAAAAACAGAGACTGAAAACATAGTAAGAGAGAAAGTAAGAACAACATTATAAACAACTTTGATAAAATAGACTAGATTTCTCAAATCTATTACCTCCAAACTAACTCAAGAATGAATGGAAAACCTGACTGATTATTCCTAACCCCAAACACTGGTTCTCAGCCATGGTTGCGTATTAGAATCACCTGGGACCTTTAAAAGAGCTCTCCTACCCCAGGCCACCCAGCAGGGTGACGTCATCGGTGGGCTGAGTGAGCAGGAGCCAAGGAGCCAAGCAGTAAGAGCAGACAGCTCCTTCAGGGAGGCCCCCTGTGGAGGAGCGGGTGCAGAGGGGGCGGGAGGGAGGCACCGGGAGGGCGGCGAGTTGGCTTGAAATGGGAGACACCAGAGGATTTTTATATACCGATGGTCATATAGAAGGAGAGATGATGGAAAAGGAGATATTTGAGTGACTGGCATTTCCGAAAAGGTGGACAGAGATGTGGTCAATAATATAGTTTAGAGATGAAGAGGGACACGTGTGGGCACCTGGCTAGCTCAGTCGGCTAAGCATCAGAATCTTGATTTCAGCCCAGGTCATGATCTCAGGGTTGTGGGATCTAGTCCCGCATGGGGCTCTGCACTCGGCACGGAGTCTGCTTGAGATTCTCTCTCTCCCTCTCCTTTTGCCCCTCTTGCTCAGGTTCTTTCTCACTCTCTCTCTAAAATAAATAGAATCTTTAAAAAAAATGGGGATGGGGGACACGTGGCTGTGGAGATGGTCAGGCCTGGCGGGTGTGAATGTGGCTTTGCCACTTGCTGGGTGAGTGAACTTGGGCTCAGTCCTACCTGTGCCAGTTATGTCAGGTGGTAAGAGATATTGTACATCCCACTTAACGCAGCGCTTCCCTTGGGGCTGCGGCCCGTAGAGAGCAGCTGTGGCCATCAGAAGCAAAGCTAGCAGTGACACCTACTCCCAGGGCGACAGCACCCACTGTCTTTGAAGTAAGAACAGCAGTATTCTGCCTAACAATAGGAGCCCTTGTAGGAAGGAGTGTTTGTGCAGGCACCAAACTTTCTAGGTTTGTCTAGAAATTTCGGCTCCTCTTTTCCCCAGCAGGTAGAAGAGGCTGACGCTATCATTGAGAGTGAGACCAGAGGGGCTGGTTTGAAATTGGAGTGAGGTTCTAAATGAGCTGTCTTATTTTTCTCTTGTAGTACAGAATTCTCTTGGACACGAGCCATTGTTCGTTTTCCCTAAAGATAAGCTGGTGGAAGAAGGCTCCAATGTCACCATTTGTTACGTTTCCAGGAGTCAGCAAAATAACATATCCTGTTATTTGGAAGGCGTACGGATGCAGGGAGAACAGCTTGGTCCAAATGTCTCCATGTTCAACTTGAATCATGTTGCTTTCATTAGGGAAACCGGGACAAATATCTATTGTAAGGTGGACCAAGGAGACGGTATAAAGGGCATCGTCCTCTTTGTGTCAAGTAAGTGAACACATGCTCTGTGCTCTTCTCTTCCCGTTTCCTAGAAGAGATAGAATTTCCTTTCCCAGAAAGCAAGTAAACATTTCCACCCGTGGTTTGGATGTTCTTTTGTCTCCTGAGTCTTCTAGGAGAGACTCTAGAAAAGATACCCTGAAGCAATACTTGCAGGATTTCCTGTTGTTGTCTTGTCCTTATTGATAATTTTATTCCTAGAAACCAAGAGTATTAAAGGGGAGAAAGTTCGGGTCATTTCCTGGACCCGTGGCAAGGGCCCTGCCTCGCCTCAGCCATGCTGGCAGGACTGCGAGATGGCAGAGTGGGGAGAGCGATGGCAGGGCGGCCACCGACTCAAGGGAGGCAGCCAGGGTTGTGCCCAGAAGACCCGGGTTTGAATCTTCTTCCCCCGTGCCCAAGTGTCCCACCTTGGCCAAGGTTACCAGCCTCTCTGAGCCTGTTTCCTTCTCTGTGAAACGGGCCCACGACTGGTTGGTTGAGGGTGAATGAACATGGACGGGCCCCACCCCAACACCGAAGCCGCGCACAATGGGAATCCAGCGGATGGAGGCCATCCGGTTCTGAAGTAGGCGTGGAAGACGTCAGTCAGGTGCCTCCGTGGCTGGCGACAGGGGAGAAGGAACGCTGTACCTTTTTACGGAGGTCTGTGTGCACCTGCCCAGGGTTTCTCCTGTGCTGTGGGTAGGGCAACAACTGGGCCTGCTCCCTCCTGCTTCTCCGGCAGAGGCGGCTCCGGGCTCCAGCACACCTGCCACCGCGGTCCCCCAGGGCGTGGTCTCTGAGAGCCTCAGGGACGTCAGGGGCTTGGAGGTGTGCACCGTCCTCCAACTCTCAGCGCCCTGCCGCCCAGCTTAGCACGCCGCCAAATCGGACTTCCAGGCATCCCAAGCATAATAGCCCTGAGGCTCTCTGTGAGCCGCAGCTTCCACAATGAAACAGCAGGCAGCACTGACTTCATTCATTCATTCATTCATTCATTCATTCATTCATTCATTCTTCTGCTCACTTGGTCTGTCTGACACTCAACTATAGGTGTTGAGTACCTCTTAGCAGGCCCTGGGGGTACAATCCCATCACGGGGACACACTGCAGACCACTGCACAACTCCCACCACTGTCCCAGGGATGCCTCAGACAAGAACAAGGGAAGGGAGAAGGCTGAGATGAGGTGCCTGAATTATGACTCTCTGGAGGTGCGGGTGTGATGCTTTTATCATTCAGAGTGACTCTGTGGCCTCAGACCCAGAAGGGGCTTTCCCTTTTCCTTGTCTTTCAATAAGGGGGTTTAACTAAGTCTTTCATCTGTTTTTTTTTTCTTTGTGTGGACAGAAGTCCTTGAGGAGCCCAAGGATTTTTCTTGCGAAACCCAGGACCTCATGACTTTGAACTGCACTTGGGATCCCGGGAGGGACACTGGCTTGCTCAAACAGCTCTCCCAAAGCTACACTTTATTTGAATCGTAAGTTAGCTCTGGTTGCCTTCTTGACAAACTCCTCCCTGTTTAAGGCGCTTGTGACAACAAGAGCCACGTGTAGATGTTGGGGAAAATGGAAACAGATCGTTTACCACCACCCACCCAGAGTCAGGAGGAAACCTTTCAGTGGCGCCAGCTGCACAGTACTTTCCCCCTGAGTTTCGTGAAAGGAAAACGTCACATAAAAATGAAAAGAAAGCCCATTAATGATGACTCTTGATGTGAACATAGTTCCATCTGGTAATCTGGGTCTACCTAATTTTTAACTTTTTAAGAATATTTAGAATAAATTAAGGAGTATTCTCATCCCGCATGTCGGTGGAGGGGGGCAGTCAGTGATTCATTGTCCTTACACATTTCACCACAGAAATCGAATTTGTTGAAACAACATTTTCAGTATTGGCATTTGTTAAATGATGGGGGATGGACGCCATCCTGTGGAACATAGTTTGAAAGCCATGAGTGTGCCCTGAATGTAGGGTTATATATCTGTGTTGACAAAAGTATAAACCCTGAAATTATTGTTTTGTGTTTGTTTTATTTTTTTTTTTTTAAGATTTTCCGGGAAAAAGACACTTTGTAAACACAAAAGCTGGTGTAGTTGGCAAGTAGCTCCAGAGTCCCAAGAAACGTATAACTTCACGCTCACGGCTGAAAACTACTTAAGAAAGAGAAGTGTTTACCTTCTTTTTAACCTGACTCATCGAGGTGAGATTAGTGGCAGAGCCCGCTGTGGCTACCAACTCATCGTTGTGTGACCCATTGTGTGATCAAGGAAATGTGCTGTAGATTTCTGCCTAATTCACATCCTAAGTGAAAGTTTTAATTTAGGGACACCCTGGTGGCTCAGTCGGTTGAAGCATCTGCCTTTGGCTCAGGTCATGATCCCCGGGTCCTGGGATCGAGTCCCACATCTCCCTCTGCCCCTCCCCCTGCTCGTGCACACATGTGCGCTCTCTCCCTCTCTCCACTGCTATCAAATAGATAAATAAATCTTAAAATAAAAGAAAGTTTTAATTTATAACTCTCAGTGATGCCACCCTTCTCTTCACGGATGCGTGTGTGGCCCCCGGTCCCTGTTACTTGTTTGTTTTGATAATGCGATAAGCATCTGCATGCTTCCTACTCACCTTCAGACTAGAACTCTTGACAGTAACTCACTTCGTCTCCCGTCCCACAGCCCCCCAGCCCTGCTCCTTCCACCAAGATAATTACAGCTTCAAATCATGAATGCATGTGTGTATGTAGGGGTGCATGTATTCTCATTTCTAATGTCATCCTAAAAATACTATGTTTTTATTTTGATTGATTTTAATGTATATAAAAGACATCATGCCATGTGTGATAATTTAGTATTAAATTACTGATATTGACCCATACTGTTGAGTGGTTTTTTTTTAAGATTTTATTTATTTATTTGACAGAGAGAGAGAGAGCACAAGCAGGGGGAGCAGAGGCAGAGGGAGAGGGAGAAGCAGGCTCCCCGCTGAGCAAGGAGCCCGATGCAGAACTCGATTCCAGGACCCTGGGATCATGACCTGAGCTAAAGGCAGTCGCTTCACCGACTGAGCCACCCAGGCGCCCCTGTTGAGTGTTGTTATAGTCCGTTGATTTTCACCGCCATAGAGTACTTCACTGTATAAATCTCTGGTATTTTGTTCAGGCATCTCTGTTGACGGTTTTCAGGTCGTATCAAGGTTTTTGCTCTTGGGTGCTAATAGGAGCATTATGGATATAGTACTGGCCTAAGTTTGTTTTCGTAAATGTATACCCCAGAGTGGAATTGGTGAGGACATAGAGAATGTGAATGTGCAACTTTAGACATAAAGTCAATGGTTTTCCAAAGTGGCTCCGCCGGTCATACCTCGGCCCTTGAATGCATAGTCTTTCCACGCTGGTATGGTTGCCCTTTCCACTCCGTCCGTGTCCTGGGTGCACCGTGGTATCTGTGATGGTTTCGATCTACCTCCCGAAAGTTGAATATTTCTTCCTATGTTTTGATCACGTCTTCTCTTTTATGAAATGCAGATCCTTTACACATGTTCACTTTTTCTAGAATGCTCATCCTTCACCTTTTACCTTCTTAATTCCTACACGGATTTCAGCATAATCGCCACTCAGTCAGCCACATAGTGACAGAGTGCCTCTGGTGTAGCAGGCACCGGGGACTCGGCAGTGAACCAAACCGGGTAACTGCCCCTCATGAGCTTGTATGCGAGAGTGTGTTGGGGGAGGGATTGAGAGTGGGGAATGGACACATAGAGTAAACACACAGTATTTCAAGTATTGATATGTGCTGTGGAGAAGGTCAACTTAGATAACATGGGAGAGAATGCCCGATGCTGCTTCATTTCGGATGATGCGGTTAAGAATGAGACAGAAGCAGAAAATATCGAGGGGAAGAGCATTTGAAGCAAAAAGAATAGAATTTGAAAAGGTCATGGGATGGGGACAAGCTCTGGGTTGTTTATGAGACAGGAAGAATGTTCTTGTGCCCATACTATGAGAGAAAGGAGATTGGAGTGTCCTGGTCACGCAGCAACTGTGGAATGAACAGGGTAGTCTTACCGGTTGTGTTAGAAGGTGTTCATTGGGACAGATAAGTGATGTGGCTTACGCTGTAGGAAAAGGTTGCTTAGGCTGGGCTGTCCGGGGCGAGGGTGGAGACAGGGAGATGCTTGGAGGCTGTTGCAGTCGTCAGCCGAAGACTTTGCACCAGATGGAGTGATGAAGTTGGTGGGAAGTGGTCATATTCTGAATTCACTTTGGGAAAGAGTTGGTAGGACTTTCTTAGGGAAGCCATGTGCGTTATAAGGAAAGAGGAATTTAGGATGATTCCTAGGGTTTTGGCCTAAACAATTGAGCTAATACTGGAACTATTTCCTGAAATGGGGAGGATATTGGGGAGGAGCAGCCCTGAGCAGGAGCATGGAGTTCTATTTTAGCCGTGTCAAGTTTGAGCTGTCTTTTAGATATCTCAGTGGATGGCCAGTGGTAAGGTTTTATCTCTCACTTGTGTTTGAGTCCCCCGACTGTGAGATATCTCAGTGGAGATGTTGAAGAGACGGTTGGAGGTAGAGTTTGGAGAGCAAGGCAGAAGTCTGGGACGGAGAATTAGAATTGTGAGTCATCAGCCTGTGGGTAGTGAAATAGAGATGAAAGCTCAGGACAGGAACTTCTAGAACTCCATCTTTTAGGTCAAAAAGGCCTTTTACACTTTCACTGTTGTCACCCCTCTTTCAGTGTTACAATTATTTTTGTGGTTATTGATTCATGTTTGCTCCCCTGTTGCACGTTGAAGGCAAGTCCATGACTGGTTTCATTTTCTCTCCCATCTGACAATTTCTCTTTTTATCGGTGTGTTTGGAACATTTGTATTTGCCATAATTATTAATATGGTTGGACTTAAGCCTATCATTTTATTATTTATTTTCTATTTGTTCCCTCTGTTTTATGTTCCCCTGATCTTCTCTCCTGCCCCCTTTGGGATTATTTGAATATTTTTTAGTATTCCACTTCAGTTTATCTACTGACATTCGCCTACGTCTCTTTGTATTCCTGTTTTTTCCTCCGGAGATTACAATGTGTTGCTAATCTTTCACAGTTTTCTTATTTTCCACTTTAAGTAAAATGTAGAAGCTTTACAAGCCACATGTCTTCCTTTACCCTCCCACTGCCTGCACAGTGAGACTTCACATTCTGGTCTTCTCCAATCTGCCTGCTGCTGTCTACCTTTAGAGTTCGCAAATAGAATATTTGAGAATGCTCCATGCATTACACTGAGAATATTTGAGAATGCTTCGTGCACTATATTGACTGGATTCAGGGGGATAGACAGGATGGGAGGTGCTTACTTTGTCTTTTCAAGACCTGAACCTCATCCAGTCCATTTTTCATTTCAGATATTATACTTTTTGGTTCCAAAATTTCCATTGGATTTTTTAAAAAATAGTTTCTATTTTTCTGCTGAGAAGTGTTTTTCTTCTGTTTACTTCAAGTGTGTTTACTGTTATGACATGGATCTCTCTTAAAGTCTTTAATAATTGAAGCCATATGGGTCATTTTGATGTTGGCATCTGTTGATTATCTTTTCCTTTGGAAATTGGTGACATGTTCTGAGTTTTTGTATGTAGAATAATTTTGGGTTGTACCTTTGACATTGTTGATTGTTATTTTGTTTAGACTCTGGGTTCTGTTATACTCTCCCCATGAGCCACTTCTCCAAGTTTTGATTCCCCTTCACAATCTGCCTGCTTTTGTTTAATTTGAAGAGTCCTTGGTAGTTTCTTCTTATGTTTTGTTCAGAATTTCTAATATAATCGGTGAGAGAGAAAAACTTTAGTTGGCTTACTCCATCTTGTATGTCTGGTTTCATTTACCATTTTTTCAAAAAGAAACAAAAAGATACACCACTGAATAAATAAATGAAGACATGAACTGCTGTTTACCAAAGTCTTTTTGGATTTATGCTTGAATTTTTTTTTTTACTTTGTTTCCTTTTTTCTCTTTCTTTCTTTTTTTGGCAGTGCACCCAAAGGCTCCCTTTAATGTATTATTTAAAAATGTAAGCGCCACAAATGCCACCATGACCTGGAAGGTACACACCATTGGGAATTATTATACACTGTTGTGCCAGGTTGACCTCTATGGTGAAGGAAAAGTGACACAAGTAAGAATGCTGCTTAATATTCTGTTTCCAGAAAGTCCCTTTATGTCCTGAAGAGAGAAACGAATGAATAAAACCCTTTAAAGTCTTATTTCTGGGGGAGGTGGGTGCGGGGAAGGATAGTTGGGTGATGGGCATTAAGGAGGACACTTGATATAATGAGCACTGGGTGTTATATGCAACTGATGAATCACCAAATTCTACCTCTGAAACTAATAAAAAATTAATTAGTTGATTAAAAATAAAATCTTATTTCTGTGTGGGTTCAAATGATAAGGGTAATCTGTTTAAAAGGTTCATGAAATTAATAACAAACTTTAGAGTTGGGCTTTTCCCGAAGAAGAAGTGGTCTTACCCCAAATCAGAATGTACCATTCTGTGACTGGACTTTGCAATGAAGTGTGCTCACCATGACACCTGTCTTCTCTGTTCCTTCTTCTGCTTCTTTCTTCTTGTTTCCTTTTTCCTTTTCATTTCATTTCTTCTTTTCCTTCCTCCCTCCCACCCTTCCTTCCTTCCTCTCTTTGAAAAAGCACAACATTTCCGTCAAGGTTGATGGTGAGCACCTCTTCGGTGGCCTGGAGCCGGACACACAGTACATGGCCCAAGTGCGCTGTGCTAATGCCAACCGCTTCTGGAAATGGAGTGAATGGACGTGCCAGAACTTCACCACAGCTGAAGCTGGTATGTTTGGCTCCCTGCTGTTAACTCAAGGATCTACACTGACTCATGGGAGTTGGGTTGGTTTTCCTGAGAGCTTTTGATTGTACCCAAAGCTAAGGGGAACATATTGCAACAAAGGCTGGATACCATCTTTTTAAAAAGAACTGAATTTTATGCTAATGGAAAGACATCCACCTCAAACATGCGTCAGTCAGTGTTCTTTCTTTCATACATTTTCTCTCTCATGTTTGAGTTTGCCAAAATGGTTTATAAGCTACTGGTATTGCTGGATCCCTGCTGGATTCGGGGCTATGTAAATTAGTGTAGACTTTTAAAATTAAGGACTAGAGACAGACAGTAGGGTCCATGCCAGGGAAAGCATTGATCTCATACCAAACAACTTCAGGCTATGTGTGGAAATGTAATGAGATTTGGAAACTCAATTTTTATTGATACATCATCGTTCAGCAGCAGCAAACTATGAGTCCTCTCGATCATTCTTGCAGTGAGACTTTCCTCACCACTGACTGAACCACGAGTTTTGCTGACAAATAACTACGGCTTACAGCTCCAATAGGCCTCTGGAGTTGAGATGGCCCAGCCCCGCTTTCATCTCCTTCCCATTCAAAGCAACAAATTGTCATTGTTGCCCAGTTGACAGAGGAGGCAAGTTGTGCCCGTAGATTGGAGAGACCTGGTAGCGTGCAGGGTTACTGAAGGGCAGAGACCTACCAGTCATGACAATTATAGTGGCAGCGGCCACTCCCTGAGCACCCCCCATAGCTCACAGCGCTTGCTGTGTTTTTCTCTTTTATGCATCACAGCAGGGAGGAGACACTATGGATAATCATCCTCGCTTTGTAGATGAGGACACAGAGGACACAGAGGCACACAGAGGATCAGTGATTTAATTGGCCTAGCCCGTAAGTGACAGATCTGTTGATTGTGACCCACACCCGGGCCCCCTGACTCCAGAGCTCCACCCTTACCCAGAACCGGATTCTGTGTGTTCTGTCTCTTGATGCTGTTATTACAGCCTTGAGATCTTGTCGATTTGAGTCCTGGCTCTTCTACTGCCGAAGGAAGGAGTATATGTATTTATTTTATTCCATCTTCTCTTCGTGTGTGTAGGCTGGCAGGGCTCTTTCTGTTTCTTCCCATGAGGACCATTTTAAAGTAGTGACTGGAGCTGAGGGGTGACAAGGACAGCTCATCCGCGGCTGCATGTGGTTCCTCACTGGTTATGCTCAGCAGCCTTCCTCTCCTTGTCTGGTGCTCCTGCCCAATCTCATGCTCCGCCCCGCCCCTCCCCCATGCTGGGGCCTCCAGTCATTTTTTCTAGAGGCACAGAGTCCTCAGGAATCCCTGCTAGAAAAGCCCTATTCCTGACAGTAATGTGGTATACTCCTCAGTTGTGTTTTATTAAATAATTTTTACTTTAATGATACTGCTCTGCTTTGGAGTTTTGTGTTTTGTTTTGGTTTATTTTTTGCGAATTTATTCCAACATTAGAACTAAAATTAAGTGCAAAAGGAAAATGGCAGAAAGATAGAGTTTTTAGTAAATTGCATTTCTTTTAGTGCAAAAAATCTGGAATAGTAATTTCGCTTTTGATGGTAACAAGAGAATGAGATGAAGCTGGTTGTGGTGAATCTGTAGGGGTTTTTTTGTTGTTGTTTTTTAACCTCTGACAACACTTTGCTTGCTGCTGGAAAGACTGATGTTTATGTGTATTAGAACCATACTTCATTGTAATTGTAGTGAGCAGATGGAAATGGCACCAGTAGAAATACAGTAGAAACTATATTGACCCAAACACAGAGTGCTGTCAACTGTGCCGCGGGGTGCTGTTCTCACAAGACTAACTTACAAACTAGCTGAAGACTTTGCATTGAGCTTAGAGTCCCATGTTGTTTCTGAGTATTTCAGTAAGTTTTTGATTATTGCCTTCTCCAGTGGATTATTTAGCAAATGGAAATCTGCTTCAGTACATTTTTAAAAATATACAGTCATCTTTAAGTTGAGGAGAAAGTGTCAGCAACTAAAAAGGGACTTACTTAAATTTCCAATTACTGGGCACAGTAAACTATATTTTTATAAAACAGCTAAATTTTTATGTTATGTTCCAAAATAATTTTTCTTGCATTGAGATGTTTTGAATCAAATCACAAATCACTTTTCCTACAATTCACTGACAGTAAATATAGACTTTTCTAGAACAGTGTAGTAAGGGAGTGAGCAAGTGCCCTGAGTGTCCAACAGGTAGGAAACTGCCCCAGGCAGGCTGGGAGCTGGCGGAGAAAGGAGCATGGGGAGGAGGGGGTGTGGCCTTCCCAGTGGAGGGGATCAAGGGGGGGTGCCCAGGTGAGAGGACCAGCCACCGTGAAATCATGAACGCACATCAGAGTACCACCAGCCCTAGGGCTCCCCATTAGTGCACCTCCATTGCAACCTTTGCAAATGAAGCAAGGAAGTAGCAACGGTCTGCTGCTCCTAGAAATCCAGCAAATGAGAAATTTACCTAACTAACCTCCTACAATTGGTCTGATGAATGATTCCAAAATTTTCTGGTGGCTTCTAGAAGCTCAGGCTTGATGTTCATAAGAGCTTTCGGTTTGATGCAGCAGAGCTTTTGTAAAGCACCTACTATGTGAACTTAGTGAGGAGTGAACAATGTGGCCATGGGCAAGTGGGTAGAAGTCACAGAAAGTGAAAGAGTGAGAAGCAAGCCTCAGGACAGGTCATCATCACTTCATTTGACCGAACTAGAAACAGCTTGTATTGTTCTACAAATATAACATGACCCACGATCTTTCCTTTGGTTCATTTCAGCTCCCTCAGAGGCTCCTGACGTCTGGAGAAATGTGAAGTCAGTGCAAGGAGATTGTGTTGTGACTTTATTCTGGAAGGTAAGACCCACAGATTCCACAAGACAGATTTGCTTGGCACTGTCTTTCAGTGTGACACCCCAGATACTGGTGCAGTCTTTGTTGGGGGGGATCTTAACACGAGTCCAGTAGAACATCTTACCCAGGGGAGGAGTCCCCGCCCCACCCATCTCCCTAATGCTTGGACTGCTCCTTCCTTGACAGCCCATCCCATGGATGGCTAGTTCTGCACTCTGTAACTTCTCTTCCGGCCTGCTCTAACTTTTGCAGGGCCCAGGACACGAATGTAAGTGGAGAAGCATATACCATATTTAAAAGTTATGAATATTTAGATACAATATTTATATACAGGAGTTATGAGTCAAGCTAAAAAAACTTAAATATAAATATATTTGGAAAAAAAAGTAAAATCTATTTTGTCATTCTACCTTGCCCATTAAAGCCTTCATGGCAACCTGGAAGTCCGGGTTGTGTTCAGAATTCTCAGATCCTCAGCTCGTGTTTTCATACCAAACACAACAGTCCTGGGAGAGTTGACCCCCAACCATGGCCCCCTGGGTGTCCTTCCCACTCCAGGCTGGCTATCTCTGCAAGGAGCCCGGCACTCACACGTGGGCACAGTCTTTGTGTCCAGGCTCTGGCCATACCCCGGCAAACAGCTGCTCGCAGTCCATTCTCAGGCCTAGGGGTGCACCAGGCCCCTTGAGAGGGCAGGCTGGAAGGACAGGCCCTGGCAGTGGGTTTGAGACTGTGTGGACAGGGAATTCTCTTGAACCTGGAGGACGGTCTGGAGGGAGCTGTGTGCTCCATGAAAGGCTCAGGGCACAACTGTGCAGGGAGAAGATGCCTGCAGGAGGAGGGGAGGCCAGGGGCCAGGCCCCACCTGCCAGCATCTGCTTGTGTCTTCCCGGCTCAGCGCCCAAGGACTCCTTATCCAGGCTGAAGAGAACCCCTTCCTCTCTGGCTTGGTCCCTCTTCTCTGGACACATTATGCTCTTGAGGAGCTCAAATGATCCCCTTCTCTACTCAACTTCAGTTAGAGTGGAATGCCTGATTTCAAGCTTGGTTTAGAGTGTTTATTTAATTTGCTGGTGTGTGTGTGTCTGCGTGTGTGTGTGTGTGTGTGTAAGGCAACTGAGGGACAGAAAAGATAAAAAAGTACTTATGCAAACTCCTTTCAAAGGAAAGCCCATTCTGAAATGATGATCCATATTTTTTTCAGCCACTATCGAAATTGCAGGCCAATGGGAAGATTCTGTTCTATAATATAGTTATAGAAAATCTAGACAGATCATCCATTTCGAAGCTCCTCTCCATTCCTGCTCCAGCCAATGGCACAGAAGTAATCCTTGATCAGTGTTTGTACCAAATCCACGTCACAGCTAATAACAGTGTGGGCACGTCCCCTGCTTCAGTCATCATAGTCTCTGGAGATCCTGGAAACAGTGAGTTTTGTTTTGTTTTGATTCTCTGGGAAAGCATCGGTGATGTTACTAAGTAGGGATGGACAAATTGGAAAGGCAATAACCCGGGGAGACAAAATGTCTAGCTGCCACACACTGTCCTTTTCTTTCGGTCTAAGCCGGCTGCAGGTATCCTGGGGACATCCCTCCTCAGTGTGGGGTGAATGAATGTTCAGCCACAGCCCAGGGCAACGCTGCCCTGAAATCCTTCAACAAATTCAGAGAATTTTCTCACGTTTACCCAAGTAAATGCAACACCAATAAGCAGTCTCCACTGAGAGTTGGAGTCGCTCTAAACGTGCTTTGTAGCTTATGAAATATGGGCTGCATTTATTGTAAAATATTTTGTCAGTCTTTGTCACCCGGAAAGAGCCCATGAGCATTGCCAGAGGTGACGAAAGAACTGACTGGCATCATCTTTCCAGAAGGCTTTGCAGAAGCTGCAGAATGAAAGATGGTAACTGCCTAGTCCCGTAGCCTGTGAGACACCAGATGAGGGGGAAATGACCTTACAAGTACAACCAGTAGCCACGAGAACCACCTGCTTGAGACAGCTGAGAGAAGAGGCTGGACACACTATCCACACCTCCCCCGCCCCCGGAAACAACCCCCCACAACCCCCCATGCACACCCCCGCTCCCCCGCGCACGCACGCACAGAGGCGCTCTGTGCGACCGCGCATGCGCGGACAGAATGTCATCGACATCCGCGGTCTTTCCTGTGCTTGTGGTAATGCTGAGCTTTACTTCCTGCTGCAACCCCTTCCAGACCCTCCTGGAGGGGCTGAGCAGGCTGGGTTATACTTGCTTCCAAGTTAGGCTTATATTTGGGTTACGTAGGCGACATTGGAGGGCGGCGGTGTTTTATTTATTTTTAGAACTATCCAGTGTGTCAAATAAGAAAAAGAAATCCGGATTGTGGCACCGAAGGAAAACTAAGGAGTTACCTCACATGACCTTTGCTCTTCAAAAACTGCATTAGAAAAGAAAGTGAACTAATAATATACTATATGTTAATTAGTTGAATTTAAATTTAAAAATGAGTTAAGAAGAAGAAAAGAAAAAGTGAAAAGTTGTGTCTTCATTAGGACAAGATGAGGAAAAGTGGGCATTTCATTCACGCTAGGGGAGCTGATAGATAAAAGAAAGACTGCCTTGCATGAGGCCCAGTCCAAACAACACTGCTGAGCACTTGGCTGTTGGGGGTCTTCTCTATCTACCCTACCTTCCTTCCCCACACCCTGCCCTCAGACCCCCATACCTTCCCTTGTGAGGCTCTGTCCAGCCTTCCTTAAGTGGCCCACATTCTTAGATCACCACAGTGGATAAAGTCACTGATGCCCTATGAGGCTGACTGTTAAGGTTAAACCAATTCATGCTAGAGTGTGAATGACTGAAGAAAAAGATTTCCTTTCTCCTTCCCTCCTCTATCTCTACTTCTCAAAACATATTTGCAATTTTCGAAAAGCAGCTTGATAAGAGTTATGATTCTGAGTGTGGGATGAAATTTTAGCCAGTGTGAATAAATAAAGTGAAAAATGTCAGCTCCGATGTGAAAGAGATTTACTTCTCTAATGGAAGAAGAGAAGGAAGCCATGTAGGTGGTATATGCAAAGGCCTTCACAGGGAACCCTTTGTCTTATACCTAGAGCTACATGTTTCTTCAGGTATCCCCAGCTGAATAATAACTAGAAAAATTAAGAGCACTGTGCTTTCACACCAGTGTCCAGCTGTAATTAGGAGTGCCAGAGGAAGTGCAGGAGGCCCAGTTAAATTCAAATTGCAGATGAATAATGAGTAAATGTTCAGTTAAGTCTGTACCGTGCAGTATGTGCTCGTCGTTGATTGCTTTTCTGAGCAGCTGCCTGCAGGCCCACTCCTCGGTCTGGTTCTGCTCTCACTCGAGCAACCAGCTGGGACCACTGCCACTGTGAACAGTGGCAAGCTATGAAGGCAGCCTCGGGAAATAGGAGAAATTCTCACCTCCCGAGGTATAGGGTGACTCTGCTTGAAATCAGTAGAATTGGGAGTCCGTTGGAATCATATCACTTGCTTCCGGCTGAAAGCGACGCTGACATATAAAATATGTTGAGGTGGCAGCTGGGTCATGAGGACTGTGCACGTCCCTCCATAATCCAAATTAGTCCATAGCTGGACTTTTTTCTTTTGTCAGTCTCACTCAATTTCTACCCCCAACATCAAAGAAGTAGTAGTTCGTTCAGGAGCAGCCAGCATTACTTATTTGCTCAACAGAGATTTTTTTTTGAAAGTATCAAGTACCAGACATGGGGTCAGCTCCTTGTTGGGTAAAGGGAATGATAGTTGATAGTAAATATCTTAGGCTCCACAGATCATACGGCCTCTGTTCTATATCCTATATTCTTTGTTTTTTGGGTTTTTTTTTTTTTTTTTTTGCAACTCTTTAAAAATCTTAACCCCTTCTTAGCTCAAGGGTCATAAAGCAAGCTTTGGAGGCTGGGTTTGTCCTGCTGGCAGTAGTTTGCTGACCCTTGTTTTCGGGACTGAAGTCTGGTTGGGTCTCAGAAGATTAGGACAAGAGGCATCCAAAGGGCAGAAGTGAATATTTGCTGGGAAGTGAGGCAGGAAAACACCCATGGAAACATTACCCCGCCCACAAGCTTCTGTAGCCACTGAAGTGATAGGGCTCTTAATTGTCAGAGACAGTGATGTTCAAGTTGATTTTCTTCTTTAAACACTTTTTTAAAAATGTACAATTCATTATATCTGAAGCATGGCTCTATTTGTAATGTACAGCAGAAGTTGAAGAAGAAAGAGTTAAAGGCACAGAGGACGGATTCTCTCTGTCTTGGAAACCCCAACCCAGAAACGTCACAGGCTACGTCGTGGATTGGTGTGACCATCCCCGGGACCCGCTCTGTGATCTCCAGTGGAAAAACCTAGGTCCCAATACCACAAGCACAGTTGTTAGTTCAGGTAAGAATGAACCCTGCATATTACCATCTTCTTCCCTCCACCTCGCAGCAAGTTCAACTAGGACCTCTGGACCATCTCACAGCGAGTTTGTGCTAAACTAGTAATTTTGAAATGACAAATCCAGCATGGGTGCTAGGAGTTCAGATGTGATAGTGATGTGGCCTAAGATTAGGCCTTCAATCTACTTTTACAGAGATTATCTGGACCTCAGGCTGGGATAGGTTTTCATGGTTTTTATGAATTTGTACCTCGAAATCAGTGGTCTCAAATAGATGGCAAAGGGGCATTATAACCTCACTTACAAAAGCAAAGAAATGTAGGGATTTGGGAGACATTTAGGACATAGAGTTGTGGTAGTCAATCGTCAACTCCTTCACTTTCAGTGGAAAATACAGAATTTGACCTCTTACCTGCCACATTGGAGTTGTAATTTCAAGATTGCTAGTTTAGCAAAGAGGCCTAGGTTCATGGCTTGAGTGGAGGGGTCAGCAACGCCATCTGCTGGCCTTAAGATAAAGATGTGGAACTTGTCAGCGTTCAGAGCTAGGGAGGGCATTCACTTGCCGGTGGGGATGAGGAAGCGAGGCTGCCCTCGACTTGAGCAGTGTGGTGGTGTGGCGGGTGCTGAAGGTGGATTGCAGAGGTGCAGGTGTGAGGGGAAAGCAAAGAAGTGCCAGCAAAGCCTTCCAGATGCTCAGCTTTCGTGGGGGTGAGGGAAGACAAGTTGCTGGAGGGACTTGGAGTCACAAAAGACTTTAAAATGGTTCTGTGTCTGGTTGAATTCCTCACCTGGTTTCATGCACATTGACTAGAGGGCGTTGGAGAGCTCTTGTCGGAGAGGATGGGGTAGAGGACAGTCACTGCAGCCTTCGCTGGAGACAGTGGAGGACTCCAAGTCCAACGGAAGCAAGAAAGGTGGTGGAGATGAAGTGCAGAAATCCTAAGGAGGAAATCATTTAGGAGACACCAATTCATTTCTTATTCTGTTCCTTTTCAGAAATAAAGAGAATGTCACTCTGTGTTACTGAAAATCTATTGACCTTTCTTCCCTAGGTGCTTTCAGACCAGGGGTCCGATACAACTTCAGAATTTATGGAATTTCTACAGAAAGCGTTCCTTATTTACTAGAGAAAAAAACAGGATACTCCCAGGAACTGGGTAAGTTTACAGCACGTAATGTGTCCGTGGGCAGACTTGTTCAGAACGATGCAGAGATCCTAGCCATGGGCTTAGGAATATTTCAGTACCTTTCCTAATTTTCAGTGTCCCATTTATTCTGGTAATTAGGTCTTTCTTAAAAAATATTTTTAATCATAAACTATAAACCATTTTCAGTAGAGACAATTTATAAAATGTTATGCAAAAGAAGAAAACAAACTCATTGCTAATTTTACCACCAGAGGCAAATATGCAGAGTTAGTATTTGATGTATATCCAGGTATTCCTTTCTCTGTACAGATACACATTTTTAAATAAAAATGGGATCCTACTCTATGCGGTTTTTGAGTCATGTCACTAAGTATTACTTAACTGCCTCATTGCAAAGTGTGTAATTGTTTGCATGTGTCAAATCACCTGTTGGCGGGCATTCAGGATGATGACAGTGTTTTCAACTATAAACTACAAAATTCATCTTCAGGTGTCTTTCCACCTGCAGTGCTCAGTCCCTGGTATCCTTAGCCCAATCTCTTATGCCCTTTGAGTCACCATCATTTTAGTGAAATTTTCATCCATATCCACAATAATGGTTTTTAAATGAAGTCTTAGAGATAGAATACTTGAGCCAAAAGGCTTGATTTTACTCATTTCTTTTACAATTTTTTAAGAATTTTGACACCTATTTTGAAATCACCCCCCAGAAATTTTACTGTGATTCCACCAGCAACGGAAGGCCATTTGATCCGACTGAAATCTGGGCACTGGGGACCTCCCCTGCCTTACACTGATCAGGTCACGTCTCCCACAGCACCATTGTGGGCGCCATCTGAGACACATGGGTGTGTTGCTGGTGTGCATGTCCGTGTGCACACTGGGCGTACACACGTGTGTGGGAAACAGGCTCAGGAATAAACACTCTCGGAGTATTCCAGTGACACTTGGATGGCTTGGCATTGTCACCACCTGGGAACTAGAGTTCCTCAAATACCCCCTTCAGTCTGTTCTCTGGCAGGGTCTTCTGTCAAACACTATTTAGAATTCAAGAGCAGAATGACGTCTAAGAAACCGTTTCTTCTCTTTTCCACTGTGTGACCTTGTGCAAGAGGTTGAATGTCCTTGGCTGTCCCTTCCTTCACCTGTGAAAGGCCAGGCTTGGACAGGAAGATGGCTCGACTCCTTCCCAGCCCTCACAAAACCGTGTCAAGGCATGAAAGCCCCAGAGAAAAAGGGAAAACCCCTGAACTTGGCATAAGTGCCTACAGGCTCCAGACTTGGCTGTGGCTCTGCTTTTAGTTTACATGAGTGCTCGGAGATTATTTCCAGGTGATGACTCTTCTTACCCCAACTTCCTTTCCTAGCTCCTTCAGACAACCCGCAAGTAGTCATGAGTAACCTGACCTCCCACTCCTTCACTCTGAGCTGGAAGGATTATTCCACTGAATCCCAGCCCAGTTTTATACAAGGGTACCACGTCTACCTGAAATCCAAGGCGGGGCAGTGCCACTCAGGATGGGAAAAGGCAGTTCTTTCAGGTGACATTTTTGTTTGTTTACTCTTTCAAGACCTCACTATGCAAAACCATTAGAAAGGTGCCCATGGCATCTGGGTGGCTCTGTTGTTAAGCGGCTGCCTTCGGCTCAGGTCGTGGTCCTGGGGTCCCTGGACTGAGTCCCGAGTTGGGCTCCCTGCTCAGCGGGGAGCCTGCTTCTCTCTCTCCCTTTGCTGCTTCCCCTGCTTGTGCTCTCTCTCTGTCAAGTAAATTAAAATCTTGAATAAAAAAGAACAACAACAACAGAAACAAAGAAAGGTGGTCATGTGTGACCGTGGCCAGGCTGAATCCTGTTCTTGCATACTTTTATGGTCCAATTGCTCTTCAACAAATTAGTGGGCAAGATGGTGGGGGTCAGTATTGGAACTTACTTAAAGTGCCTGGTATTTTTGGAAGCATTTGAGTACCGTCAGCTCCTTAACCTGACAATTATGAAACTTTCTTGCTAACTCCTTTTTCTTTTTCTCCTTTGACCTTGTTAAAGGTTATGACAATGTATTTTTAAGTCTCTCTCAAGCTCTTACTGTGTCTTCCAGATTCGCATGCTCTTTCTGGATCACCAGCATCCCTTGTTTCGTGGTTGCTCTGCTTTGCCTGCCATCTCCTAAAAATTTTTACCAGTGACCCAGAGTGATGGAATCATGATTCAATTTTTGATTGATTTAAGATGTTGACAGAGCTGAGTCAATAAGAGTATTAGTGCCCAACCCTGTCACAAGATCTCGCTCTCACTCTTCATAATTATTTTTCCTGAAAATAATTTTTAATTACAGATGATGCAGTGTGTTGCAAATACAAAATTGACAACCCGAAACAAAAGACATTTGTCGTGGAAAACTTACAGCCAGAATCCTTCTATGAGTTTTTGGTCACCCCATACACCAGTGTTGGCGAGGGCCCCCATGGCGCTTTCACGAAGGTCACAACTCCGGATGAATACTGTGAGTTTTCCTGAATCAAAACTTCTCCCTTAGGTGGTGCTGGGAAACGAACAGATTACACACATACTGCTGTGGGCTTTGTCGAGATCAGGAGTTTTTAAACCTTTCTTCTCTTCAGATGAGATTCAGTTTCAGAAAAAATGTTACACAGAATCTCATTACATTAACCAGAAAACAGTGGGGCCAATCTGACTGACTTACAACCTGGAACCTTCCTCTGGCCTGTCTCGGTGGCCCTGAGGCACTCCCTGGAACTCAGTCCCAAAACGGGTTGAAAATCCCAGAAGGCACGGTTTCGGGTCCACTTCAGAAGAGCCCCAGACCATCTGTCTAGAGGAGGGCGGCTGTTGCCCTCAGCAGAGCTGCTCTCTGCAGCCGGCCTTCTAGATGGTTTCCCTCAGTGGTGAACCAACTGCTTCCTGACTTTGTCTTTCTGGGGGCAGTTGAGAGTGGTGGGGTGGGTTGTTGGCTGAGGATTGGGCAGGGGCAAGAAGGGTTCCTTCACCAGCCTGGTGTTTGCCGACTGGGAGAGGCAAGTGAGGTAGAGAGATCCATTTTTCAAAATGCATTTGGCTTGGAGGAAGGAGAAAGAGGAGGGCAGGGAGAAGAGCGGGAGCCCGCTGGCGGTAAAGGCAGACCTCCAGCCAACGGGCAGGTGGTGCGGGAAGTGGAGAACGATGGAGGAAGAAGGGGAGAAGCAGGGATCACACAGAGGATTGTGGAGGACACTCCTCCCTGAGAGGCAGACCGGCTGAAGAGCCCGCCTGCAGGTACCAGCGGGCTCGGGCCTTAGGCAGGGTCCCTCTGCAGGTGGCGGGGCTGCGGGGACAGAATGGCCACGGCGGGTAGGGCTGCTCGGTGCTGCTCACTCCTCAGGTTTCCAAGGCAAAGGACAGAACTCTCCAAGTCAGATTAAGATTTCAGTCCACAATTTCCATTATTTGAGCACTCTTGCTGTTTTGGGGTAAATTTTAAAACTTTACATTTTAATTTCCAGGCTATTTTTATTCCAGCTTTGGTATTCATTTAGTTGGTAGAGGTGTGTGTGTGTGTGCGCACACACATATATAGTACAAATAATTACCTTTACCTCAAGTGTATTTTCTAGCTTTCCTTTTCTCCCTTACTCATGCTAAACCTCCCTTAGATTTAGCCGTGACTCTCTATTGATTATATTGGTTATTATTAAAGAGGAGAATACATTGTTGCATAATCACAGCAATGACAGTGACATCCACAGTCACAATAACGTGGGCAAATCTCACAGATGCCATGCTACGTGACGGGAGCCAGACCCGACTCCTGCTGCAGGTTCCGTTACAGGGAGGCAAATGCCATTTGTGTTGTTAGCAGACAAGACAGTGGTTACCTTGGGAGGGGATCATGATTGGATGGGGACCCCAGGCGGGCTCTTTGGGGAGCTGAGCATGGTCTTTTTCTTGAGCCGTGTGCTGGTCACATGGCTATTTTCGGTTTGTGAGATTCATCGAGCTTACTTTATGAGCACTTTTCTGAACGCAAGTACGGCATTTCAGTAAAAAGTTTAGCAAAACCAGTCCTAAACTTGGAAACTACCATGGTTAGGTCCCCAGGCTTGTTCTCAAGTAGGTTATAAGTCCATAATTAACCCAATCTTAAAACCAATTATAGCAGTCGGAGTACGGATCTGAGAGCGAAGTACCCCACAGCGGGGGCAGGAGGAGAGCGGCGGGCCCCTCCCTGCCGTCAGGGCTACCTGGAGCCAGTTGTGGAGGTGTTTGCTTCGGCGCCCTGTTCCCTTTCTGCGAGTCCTTGCCTCCAGAGCCCTGGGCTACCTCATAGCACTGGGCTGGGCATCTACCAGGCCTGCCCTCCCTTTCAAAATGCCAGCATTACCCACCACATCCCCGTCCCCGGATCAAGCCGCACTCCTGTGCAAGGGCGCTTACAGCAGCTCCTAGGGTTACAGCTACCACCAGCCCGTTGGCCAAACGCAGTCATGCGACTGAGCCCCCAGTCAAGGGATAAAGTACACCCCCCCACCATGAAGCTTTGGCAAAGGTGGGGAGTGTAATTCTAATACAAGGAGGGAGTGAGGAATTAGTAGTGATCCAATTTGTCAGAACGAGGGGCACCTGGGTGGCTCAGTTGGTTAAGTGTCTGCCTTGGGCTCAGGCCATGATTCCAGGGTCCTGGGACCAAGCCCCACATAGGGCTCCCTGCTCAGCGGGAGTCTGCTTTTCCCTCTCCCTCTCCCCCCCCCCACTCGTGCTCTTGCTTGCTCTTAAGTGAATAAATTTAAAAATCTTAAAAAGGAAACAAATCCAAGTCATAAGGTGTTGACAGCAGATGGTCCCCCGTGTTGCTTGGTTAGTAGAACCCCCACCCCATCAGCCAGAATTCAAATTGAATCTTGCATAAATAGACTTTTGAAGAATAATAACTGTGTAAAATTAATTTCAATCTTAAACTTACTTTTGTTCCTTTGAGGACGGAAAAGTACTCATTAAAAACAGCACTTTCTGTTTTCTTCTCCAGCCCCTATACTGATCCGTATCATACTCCCTATGGTTTTCTGCATTTTGCTCCTCATGATCATATGCTACCTGAAAAGTCAGTGGTAAGTGTGTGGGGAAGACTTTAATCCAAGAAGTCAGAGGAAAAAAATCTAGAAAGGAATTTAAGAAGCTAGCAATCACATTGAATAATGAGAGAAGGTGCTGAAAAGGCAAAGGACAGGGACTTAGATGAAAATATGAAAATTTTTAAACAGTTTTGCTTTCCAGGCCAATATAAAGGAAAACAGCAGTCATTGTTGAAAAACCTGTTCAATAACCACAGCTAATACTGGTAGTTCACCTACTGTGTGCTTGGCAGCATTCTAAGTGCTTTACATACAGCTCATTCAATCCTCACGCCACCACCGTGAGCACCGTAATTGTCTCCACTGAATCAATGAGTAGCTGTAAGGATAGCCTGCCCAAGGTCACACAGTTAGTACGTGATAGAGCAAGGTTTAGAACCTGGGAATCGGACTCCAGAGTCCTCGTAACTAGTCACTATATCGCAAAATTCAGTCCAATTTTCACTCTTTTCTAGGATGAAGGAGAAGTGTTATCCTGATATTCCAGACCCTTACAAGAGCAGTGTTCTGTCATTAATAAAATCCAAGGTACATGCTGGGGAATCGTATGTGTGCCATATGTCTGTTAAAGACTAATCCGGGGTTGGGGCTGTAATCATACTTTTCTAGACTTCTTCAGGAAGATACAACAAAGCAACAGCCACCTTGGCTCCCATAGCCACGAAATGGGTGCATGGAGCTTTGAGATTTCTTCCACCAGGGGAAGTCCTTTGGTGTGCAGCACCACCTCCAGTTAACTTATGACATGGATGAAACGCACACAAAAACCTGAAGCCTTGAGCGCATTTCACGTACTTTGTATACTCTGACACACACACACACACCATATTCGCATGTGTTTTGTTTGTTCCAGGAGAATCCTCGCCTAACAATAATGAATATCAAAGACTGTGTTCCAGACTCTATTGAAGTTCTAAACAAGCAGGAAGGCACTAGGAAGTCACTCACAGAAACCGAGTCTACCAAGCCCACCTACCTTTACCTCCTTCCAACAGAGACGAGCTACTCCGGCCCCGGACCCTGCATCTGTTTTGAGAACTTTACCTATAATCAGGCAGCTTCTGACTCTGCTTCTTGTGGCCATGTCCCAGTACCCCCTAAAGCCCCACCAAGTCAGCTGGGACTGTTGACATCACCTGAAAATTTACCAAAGTCATTGGAAAAAAACTACATGAACTCCCTGGGAGAAATTCCAGCTGGAGAAACTAGTTTAAATTATGTGTCCCAGTTGGCTTCACCCACGTCTGGAGACAAGTCCAGTCTCCCCACAAATCCACCAGAGCCAGCACTCTGTTCAGAGTACAAAATGCAAATGGCCATACCCTTGGGTCTTGCCTCTCCTCCCTCGAGTGGGAGTAGCAGCCTCTCTTCCATTACCCTTTTAGAGGAAGGTGAACACTACCACTAATCAGTATATCCATTTCATGCCTTTATGCTACATAGACGCAAAAAAGGAGCATCGCCGGCCCCATTGCATCCCCCAAGGCCTCGGCGCGTAATTCCAGTGAGTGGTCACCGTTGGCACGTGAGACCACTACAGTCTGGCTTGGTTTCAAAGGTCAGAAGCTATGGAACTTAAAATCCCTCCTTGGAGCAGGCTTGCCGTAGAAATGGTGGGATCGTGGGAATAGGCTTACCTTGCCGCTGTGTTCCAGGCTTACCTTTAGAACGTAGACCTGGCACCTGACATGGGGATAGACCCTGCCCACTCAGTACTGGACAGGGTGGCTATGGCCCTAGAAGTTCAGTTTTTAGCAAGGAAAAGTTTCCTTTAAGTTTTACCCCTATGTCCAGTATCTTAAGGGTAAAGGAACTAGACTTAAGGTCTCAGTAAAGGCCACAGAAGATTCGTTACTAGACCATAAATTATCAATGTTAATTTATTCTGGGTGTGTTTAATGAAAAAGTCACAGATGTTTGAGAGTAAAATAGATTTTAGACTTGCCTTGAAGTGAGAATTTGTAGTTCATCGATGCAGTAAAACGAACTCTTCTGGGCACACAGACCTTACCTGATAAGGTAAGACGTGAATGATCAATCGGACCCCCACAACTGCCTTTCCGCTTGACGCACTACAGTTAAAGGGGGGATTGGCAAGGGACTCTTGACTCAGTGTCAAGACAACAGCACTCCTACTTGGTAGACATCAGTCTTTGACCATAATTTTTTGACAACTACCTCAGAATAGAAAAAAAGAAAATGTTATTAATTCCATTCACATTTTATGGTTCCTCTTTTTTTCAAGAACTACTATATATAAATGACCTGTTTTCATTTAGTACCCTTTGGTCTTTGCAATTGTCTGGGTCAAGAAAACACCCTCACTGTCTCATTTATATTCCTGTTATGCTAACAATGAATAAAAGGAAACGTCATTGTTGGACATGGTTTAGACACAATTGTAAAAGCTACATAGAGTGGGAAATTCCGTATTCTCTCGGCAGCAGCTTTGTGTCCTTGACTCAATATATACAAATGCACCTGATGCATAACAGGTGCTCAGTACATGCCCGTTCTTTCTCTTCCTTCTACCATCAACGCTTTATGTTTATCACATTTCTAAGCAAGCATAATTGGGAGTTCCTTGTTTGCTGTGCTGGAAATGACACCATCTAGGCCTCTGGTACCAAATGCCCTGCACCGTGTCATCAACACACACAACCAAGAGTGAGAGCAAAAGATCCACATCTCCAAGTGAGGTGGCTGCCAACTGGCCTAAATATACCAACACAAACCAGGGCTTCTGTTCAGGCTTTTCAACTTTCTCCTTATATAGAACGAAACCTTTTGCTGGAAAAACTGGTTATGTACTCCTAACGTAGTACAAATGAGTATCTCAATTAGTCTGATAGTTTGGAGAAGACTTTGGGGGCCAGTATTGTCATCATTTAGCCTCTTTGTTGCTTTCTCATGGTACAATTATAAAAGAAATGTCAATGGCAGTGAAGACTGATTTGTAAATAGTATCTTTCATAGATTTTCTTTTAAAAATAACCCATGAAACTTTGAAGTCATTTTTGTTGCACAAAGCCTTAATTAAAGTATTTCTCCACTGCATTTTGTGTTTTATCTACCTCAGTGAAATGAGAATCTAACTAAGTATAACCAATAAATCACCTTGTGAGCTTACTGAAAATGTAAATTTCTGGGTACCGCTCCACACCTCCTCATCAGAATCTCCATGACATGAAGCCTGGAGTCTATATATTCATCAGCTCCCTCCCAGGCGTTTGGAGGCACACTCAACTTTGAGAATCGCTGTCCTAAGGCAACTGATGGCTTTCTGAAATATAGCAACATACCAATAGGAAATGCTGGGCTATGTAACTTTATGCTTACACTATCACTATGACTACAGTTTTGGCTATAAACATCCCTCTCCCATGGCCATCACATCAAATTCATTCATATTTAAAACCTTAATTGTCAATACTATATGCCATCTTAACAGCATTGCTTTAAGAAGTGTTCTTCAGAAGCTGAAATTTGTATTCATGTCAGAATTATTAGAATTAAAAAAATACTCCTGGAAAATTTCAAAAGACACAAAAGTATAATAGTTTAACAAACCCTTATGTGTATCATCAGCTTCAATGGCTACTAACCCATAGCTGTTTCAGCCCATCCATACCCTTTTCCACTCTCCTGATATTTGGAAGCAAATCATATGATTCACCTGCAAATATTTGTGTTTCTCTAAGCTCTACTTTTCCTAATATAACCATAATATACCTTTAAAAAGAATTTTACCTAGGGGTGCTTAAGTGTCCAACCCTTGATTTCAGGTCAGGTCTCCATCTCAGGGTCATAAGTTCATGCCCCACACGGGGCTTCACGCTGGGCATGAAGCCTACTTAAAAAAAAAAAAAAAAAAGTACCCAAAGCCAAATTAATAGTTCTTTAAAAATATCAGGGTATTTTGATGGTATGCAGGAGTGGCATTAATGACTTACAAATACATCACCCTGGAGAGTGGTCCTTGGCTGCGTGCAGGGGTCCATGATCACTCAGGCTCGGAGCAGGGACCTAGCCACGCAGCAGAACCATGCACTTGCCAAAGGACCTTGCTCCCATTCTAGCACCTACCTGACTCAATGCTGATTCTAGCGAAACTGATTCTCCACTAGAATGTTTATTTATTGAGAAAATCAAGATGAAACAGGCAACATCTAGAATTTCTTCTAAGAGCTCCGTGGAAAGAAAACTGGCTTTCATCTCAAAGAATCTATAAAACATATTAAACATTTTGCATTAAGTAGAACTTTAGAAACCCTTGAAAAGATAAACAGAAGAGAAAAAGCCTTCAGAATTAGCGGTTAAACGATTTACAACACAATAACTAAATATATTCAATTTATAGTACTGAACAAATGCAGTTGACTTAATCCTCTGATAAGCATTAAAGAGACAAAGTTTTAGTATATTTTGCTTTTTGTTGAAATCAACACAAAAGTAGTTGCTACGGTCTCGATGATTGTCCCCCTCAAAATTTATATGTTGAGATCCTAACCCCCAAGGATGATGCTATTAAGAGATGGGGCCTTTGCGAGGTGATTAGGTCACGAGGCTGGAGCTCTCATGTACTTGGGATTAATGGTCTTAGGAGACCCTGCAAGGCTCCTTATTCCTTCTGTCATGTGAGGACACAAGACGACTCTGGGACCTAGAAGAGGGCCCTCACTCAACTGTGCTAGCGCTCTGGCCTCAGACTTCCAGCTTCCAGAACTGTAGAGAGAGATTTCTGTTGTTTGTAAGCTACCCAGTCTGTGGCGTTTTCTTATAGTAGCCTGAATGGACTAAGACAGTACTTTACTTTTGAGAACTTTTATATACCAAAGAATCGGGGTTTTTTTCAAATTAAACAAACTTGCTGAAATGTAGGTCCACATTTTTCAAAGACCAGCTGTCTGATGTATTAAGTGTGCTTTTAGTTTATTTTGGGGCCAACTATGTTTCTGTTGAACAACACACATATACAGAAGGCAATGGGAAAACGATATACAGGAATGTGCCTAAAGACCTATCTATCCAAACAAATCTATTTCTGAAAGTGAGACATACATTTTACCACGTTTAGTCAACTATAATCTAGCTTTGACCTGTCTTTGACACCGAATTTTGTTCTCCAGCCTTGGTAATTTCCATTGTGGTATTTTCTTTTGCCACTAGGTGGCTGTACTGATAGCCTATCTGATAGGACAGCTTCTGCGTGAGAAATCAGGTACCTTCCACAGAAATGTCATCATCATACCATCATCAGTTATGTTGTATATTATCTCCTCAAAAAATTCAGAACTATTCTGTCTAAAGATAGACTCATTTTTTCAAACACTTTATAATGATTTGAAGTTAAAAATAAAACCTGTAAAGCTATTTGTTTGATTAGATTACGAAGAATGTTTAAGTACGGATACTTTAAAACATCTGGAATAGCCACTAATGTACTATTGAACTAGACTCTTACCTGTGGTACTTAAAAATCATTTTTACCGGGAGTCACATTTATCAGCCTCTGTAGTATGTAATTCAAATCAACACTGATTGTTTTAAAATTTCAAAGAGAACACAAGTTTTAAGAATTTTAAGTACATTTTATTAACAATGTATCCCTTTGATAAGATTATGCTTCAGGAGGCTTTTAATGCCCTTGACATAAACTGTACACATTATACAAAAACAAGAAAACCACACACAAAAAAAATCAAGGTGAGCAAAACCATTTGGGGACAAACCTTCTTTAAATTATACACAACTCAATGAAATAGTCTTACGGAAAATATATAAATACTTTTTCTTTCTATGTTACAGTTATACAATATAAATCAGATTTCAATGTCTGTTCAGTGACCTACAAACACCAGAACCTCCAAATATGTAGCAGCTTATTACTAAATAAAAAAAGAAGGATATCATGTGGCTAGGGAGCATTAAGTCTGAGATTTTTTCACAATCCCTTACCACTTTTCAAAATTTACACCATTTGTTTTACAATGCAGCTTCAGGGTTTCTGCCAGGCCAGTAATGGAACATTTTTCAACTATTATCTATGAAAAATTTTTATCCAACCCCCTGCCCCAAGACTTTGTATTTTGTGCTAAATCAACCTATTTAGTGGCAAAATTACAAGGTATACTTTTTTGGCATAAATTATATTTTTCAAAGTAAATATTTTGTAAAGAAAATCAAACAAGATGTGCAATTAATGCGTGCTGTGGCATAGCTATGCACCTACATTATAAAAATACTCCGGGCGGGGGGGGAGATCCACATTCTGTGTGAGTTGTAAAAACCTACTATGAATGAAAAAAACTTTGGGAACCTGGAACTAAAAGGAAAAAAGAAATGTTCCTAGAAAGATTCTCACAGATTTCAATATTGTCTGATAAGCACTGCTATCCATTTCACTAGCACGCTTTTATAATGAAACTCTCAGTGTAGTGATACTCTTGAAATTAAGCTGGTGATAATGGATTTCCTGAATGGGGAGGCAAGGGAGACCTTTCCCAACTTACATTTTGGAAAACCTGAAATGTTCTTTTATTCCATCAGTTCTTCTCATAAAAACTCTCTCAGTTAATTCTACTTTTTTTCCCATGTTTAATGGATTGTGAATTTTAGACAACACTGGAAGCATGAAACAAAAGGGGGAATACCTTAATTCCAAAGGACTTTTTCCCAAGGTAGTTTACAAAGCTAATCTCACACAAAATCAGCACCTCACTCTTACCATGCAAAAAGTGCAGTTGTAATTTGGATGAGAATTTAATTAGTTTTTATTGCTCAATGATCTGTGCTTTAATGTGGGGATAAAAGGCATCCTCTGAATGGAATGAAAAAAAATTTATAAAGAGCAGTAGACAAATCTAAATAAGCATTGACACCTCACTGTTGAACACTTTAATATGCCCTGAAAAACTCAGCTTTAATGATCTCAAGCTCTGGATAAAAGAGCTGAAAACTATTAAAGCTACCATTTCAAAAGAACTTGTACACATGATGTTAGAATAACTAGTGTAAGAATGTATATCCCTCCAAAGAGCCTCTTTTAATGTCGCTGTCTTACAGAATGTACTTATGCTACTAATCTTTATTAGAAAAATTTTTATTAGGGAGACGTCCCCCCTTCAAATCTAGCTAGGCATAAATAGGAAATAGAAGTATAAGAAATTTTAGACCATATTTAATTATTAATACTAATTTCTAATTTCCTTATTATTTATCAGTATTTACTTAGTATGTGAAGCTGAAATCTGTTCTTGAAAAAAAATTTTCAATTAGAAATGACAATTCACTTTACAATTAGATATTCACAGTTTACAACCAGCACAACTGTCCAAATTCCTCCAAATTATTCAATAATTACCAATAGTACAAATTTATAAGGACTAAGATTAATTCTAAAATCTTGAAAAACTACAGTATTGACATTATTTTGGTATTTTATAGTCTGGTAGTATCTATTATTTATAGATGATTTTCTCAATTATTTCTATGACCACTGACACCATTCCTAATCTTTTCTGCTATAATTCAATATTTTTAAACACTAAGTTAATCACTTGGCACTGCATGTGAGCATTTTTCATCATGAAAGTCTACTTTTATACAGACGAGTACTTGAAAACGTATTAGACCTGTCAGTGAAACATGGAGAAACCAAAAATAGCACTATACATTTAAGTATAGACATTTTTTCTTAGATTACTGATAACCACAAAACTCTGTCTCTTCAAACTAAGTGCTATAGGCAATTATTATAATGTATACACACATGTCTTTCAAAGTACTAGTCAAAAAAACTGTTCAGGCTAATAGTAACAAAGACTTCATTTCAGGATAGAGGAGTGAAGTGGGCTCCGGGATGGGAACAGGTGTGTGTGTGTGTGTGTGTGTGTGTGTGTGTGTGTGTGTGTGTGACAAAAAAAGAATTACTATTAACTTTTGAGGGATTAAACCACAGATTTTATATTCTATATTAACTGAGGTAGTGTTTAAAATGAATGTCTAAAATATGTCAACCCCATAATGAATAAGATACTAAATTACCTCCTTTGGAGTTTTTAACCACTATTTGGTCTAGTAACTCTGACATTTGGTTCTCTGGAAGGCATTTTAATCATCCAAAACCAAAGACCAAGGTGACAGGCAACGTTCTTAAAAGTACTGTTAACATTTAAATACACACTTGGGTTCAGTGATAAATTAAAGTTAAAAAAAATATTTTATTTTCACTTGGATTTTATGAGAGAAAATCTGAAGAACCACTTTTTAACATAAGCAGCAGCTTACAGCCCTTATCTGCTTTGTTATAATGTAAGTTGCTACACAGTGCATGTAAGAACAATTCACTGAAGTGCAGTCAAAGAGGTGTTATGAAGTGAGATGAAACGCTTCATCCCAATTGGAACTTTCAGTGCCAGTAAATTAAAAAAACAAAACAAAACAAAAAAACAACAAAAAAACTATCTCTGTGAGTTACGTTTTCTAGTTCACAGGGTTCTTTACAGAGATCTCAAAGAACAAGCCCGTTATAAAAAGGATCTGTACTATGGGAAAATCTTAAGGTACTAGGACTGGGTCAAAGCTGATGTGTAACTGTAAAAATGGTATAAACAAATGAATTTAAAAAAGGGTCCTCATCAGTCCAGCTGGATTTTTTTTCTATTTATATATAGACCTCAAAAAAGATAATCCTTTCATTTTTACAAGCATTCTAATGGTGATGGCCATGCTATTTTTATATACAAATTTGCATATATGTTTAATTCCTGTAAAGATTTCCAAATATCTTTAAACATATACAAATTAAACACACAAACAAAACCTTGCCCTCATCAACTTAACAACTTCACAAGTGTGATAAAGGCAATGACTACTGATAAACTCACCTATCACTGCATTTAGTTTGTGCAAAACAAGAACACTGATATAAAAAAATTTAAATTACTGCTGCTTTAAAATTTGGTACTTAAGGCTTTTCACTACAATTTTTAATCATAAAGTTGCGTTAATGATTTTTTTAAAAAGGAAATATGGCTCTTCTTTTCCCATGGAATGTGTAAATCGGAGGCAAACTTCTCTCTTCCTCAGGAGATCCAAAGTGTTATTTACTGCTTTCTTTTGCTTTAGGTCTCAATTAATAGTGCTTGTTCAAGTTCCTGTTTCAAATGGTGATATGGGAAGTTGATGAAAATGAGAAGTCCACTGAAAACATGTCCATTCTACAAATGGGAAATACCTTGAATTATCAAATGACATTCTGATTTGAGTCAGGAACTGTAGTGAAAAACCTTAATTGGTTCAAATAGCCTATGATAACACATTGCCACAAAACTGAAGAGACAGAAAACAAACTGTTTGCAAGTCTAGTAACATAAAAATAACTTATAAGTCCTGGGTTGTTGAGGCTCTTCTTTTGCTTTGAGGTTACAAACCTCTGAAGTAGTGTTAGAAATATTAAGAAAAATGTGGAAGGGCCAAAGTTCCCCCTCTAATACCAGCAGTTACAGCACACCCCACTGTGGGACAGGGTGCAGCCTCAGAGACACGGATTCCTGGTTCCCACGAGTTAGTTAACAAACAAGGCATCTTTATATTTACCCTAAAAAAAAAAAGATTTCAGAAGTAACTGTGTGAAGGGTGCTTCTGCATATCCTATTATTGTTCCACTGTTATTATGCTCTTAAAATGAAAAAATAGAAAACCTATGTAGGTATTCAGTGCTTGGCTCTTGCATATAATGGTAACTAAAACTCTGAAAACTGTGGTAATGAGCAATGAACCCCCAGAGGGTTCAACCGGGAAAAGAGGAAGTTGTTTTGGTTAGGGAAGTCTGCAGTTCCAACTGTGCATGTACCAGGAATTGCTGGAACAGAAGAGACTCCGGTCTTTGCTGCCCAGTCAGTCAGCATTTTCTGCGGCTTTTAGGAAATCCACAAATATGAGTATGTGCGGTATTCATCTGCAGACACCATAAACAGGAGGTCAGGACTCAGCAGCTGTACCAACTATCGGTTGCTTTGGTGGTGCTGCCAGCACAGCCTCTGCTTCTTCATGCATCTAAGAAAGAAGAGGTAAACTGTCAATGACTTTCTAGCGCATCAAGAGAGAGAATCTGTCTTTTAACTTAACCCCAAACACAGAATTTTTCTTGAAAGGTAAATTTCAGAAATACAAGTCTTACTTACTTGTAAAAACTGTACATCTTGAAATAATTCTTGTATGAACCTCCGACACGGAAGTCTAAATGTGCAGTGTGAGAGCAAATGGGAAACCTCAGAGTAAAGGCAGATGTCATCAAATGTTTGCGGATACTTCTCCTTAATCCTAAAACCAAAGAAAAGACGATGGTGTGATTAAAAACTACTAATAAGGACTTACCTATTTTTCCCTCCAAAACATCGTGTTTTAAATAATTTTTTCCTCCACACATTGATCAGATGGCGCATTTGGAATGATGGCATAAGAATATAAAATATTAAATATTCCTACGTCACACTTCAACTAGATTATCTCTTAAAATGATTAAAACCCAAAAGCTTCTCAGAGAGTCAGAAATATTCTTTTTCACTAGCATGAGAAATTGTAAAATTTATTTATCATCCTAGGATGACTCAACTATTTTCAAAATTAAGTTTGAAATATCCTTGACTAGGCTATCTCTTTGTATCCTTCCACCTTCTAACAGTAGCTTTTAGCTAAGACAGCACCTCAGAAGCAGGGGTGGGGTGCAGTGGGGTAGTACACAGGCTAAGGATCCACTACTGCTAGAGCATCTGGCCAGGAGGTCTGCAGGGGGACCCTGGCATCTCTGTCACGGTTTTTTTAAAAAGTCCATAGGAGACTCTGAGCTGCATTTCTTTTGAGGACCATACTACTTTTATTTTTTTATTTTTTTAAAAGATTTCATTTATTTATTTGACCAGAGAGAAAGAGAGACAGCCAGCGACAAAGGGAACACAAGCAGGGGGAGTGGGAGAGGAAGAAGCAGGCTCCCAGCGGAGCAGGGAGCCCGATGCAGGGCTCGATCCCAGGACTCCGGGATCACGCCCTGAGCCGAAGGCAGATGCTTAACGACTGAGCCACCCAGGCGCCCCACCACTCTACTTTTAATAGTGCAGATCAACGATGGTCATAGTGGATTCAATGTGAATTTTCCTTTATCATGTTGCTATGATTTAGAAAAAAATGAAAATTTTGCAACTTTTATTACAAAAAGAGGAAAAAATAGAGAAAAAATTAAACCAAGAAAATAACACTTGTTTTGTGTAGACCTGCTTTTCTCAAACTGTTTAGTCTCAGGATTCCCATACTTTCTTAAAAATTATAGAAGACCCCCCCAAAAGCTTATTTCTTGTGGGCTATAGACATTGATAATTACCATATTAGAAATTAAAATTGAGAAAACTTCAAAATATATTTTAATTCATTTAAAAAACAAAACCCATTACTTGTTAACATAAATATACACTTTTCTTTTTTTTTTTTTTTTTTTTGAGACAGAGAGCGCATGAGCACAGGGGTTGGGGGGATGGAGAGGTGGGGGGGGGAGGTGGATCCCAAGCAGACTCTGGCCTGAGTGCGGAGCCCAACATGGGGCTTGATCTCATGACCCTGAGATCATGACCTGAGCCAAAATGGAGAGTCAGATGCCTAACTGGGCCACCCAGGCACCCCATAAATATTTACATTTTAATGAAAAATATTTTCTAAAACTGAAGAAAGTGTAAAGAGTGGTATTTTACATTTTTACAGATCTCTTTGAAGTCCAGCTTAATAGAAGATAGCTGGATTCACATACCTACTTCTGCGTTCAGTCTTTGACCATATGTTACTTTGGCTGGAGTACATGAAGAAATTCTAGCCTCACACAGATATACCATGCAGAACTACTGATGTAATTAATTAGCCTAACTTTTGAAGTATTTCAAGGATCTTTTCACCCTAGAAAGCAGAACGAAGAAAACTGACGTTTATAGTTTACTTACGTTAAAAGCCCGGTTTCATGACATTTAGTTGAAACTGAACTACTCAAATTAATGACTAATCTCAAAACTTCTTTGCGAAGGAGTATTCGGCACATTGGTGTATCATCTGGAATTGTTTTAACACCTAAAGAAAAGATGAAAATATTTTATCTTTATCACAACAGAAAATGATAACAACTCATGAGACTTGTTTTTAAATCGTACTTGAAGATCTCAAACTGAGATAAACTGCGCATAATCTGCCAATCACTTTGGGAACAGAATTCTAATGGAAAAGGACAACTCAGAGGACACACAACAGCAGTGGCAAGAGTGGGCTAAGGACACCTGAATAAAACTGACTTGTCGTAGTTTTGAGACAACTTCAATTAACATTATTGATCGACAACAACCAAACTAAGTATAGTTCTATAAACAATGCTTGGATATAAATCTGAAAACCTACCTAGTAGCAATTCAGTGCTTTTGGTGCTGCTGGCCGAGCCTTCTTGAGACACTCCATCACTGCATCCAGAAATCCCCGAAAACTTAGAAGGAACCACTTCTAAGGGATTATGGATAGTCTGCTCACACCAATCAGAATATGGAATGTCTTGAAGGTCTGAAGAAAAAAATCAGTTATTTCTATTAAAGTATCATAATGGTTTAATTCCTATGCTTCATTATATACCATAGAGGAGATGATTTCTTGTGATTTCTTTCCAGTTTTCAACAATTATTTTCCAAAATGATCTTCAAAGTAAATTCGTACTGCTCAGATAGTGAAATTTGTTGAATTCTAAGAGACACACATAAATTTTATTTCCTTAAATTACAAAAATAATATATGAATATATGATTAAAGAACTCAAATAAAGATGTATATAGAATAAAACAGGAAGATACCTTACTATCCCCTGTTCCCATTATTCCCACCCCCACACTAAATACCTCTCCAAAGGGAAATAACAATTAGAAGTTTGACATATGTTATCTTTTTTTTAAAAGATTTTATTTATTTGAGACAGAGAGCGCACAGAGGGAGAGTGAGAGGGAGAAGCAGACTACATGAGAAGCAGAGAGCCCGATGCGGGGCTCGATCCCAGGACCCTGAGATCACGACCTGAGCCGAAGGCAGACCTTTAACCAACTGAGCCACCCAGCGCTCCCGACATACATATTTTTAAAGATCTCTTGGGGCCAGCTGGGTAGCACAGTCCTTAGGCGGCTGCCTTCGGCTCAGGGCGTGATCCCGGCGTTCCGGGATCAAGTCCCACATTGGGCTCCCCCACTGGGAGCCTGCTTCTTCCTCTCCCACTCCCCCTGCTTGTGTTCGCTCTCTCACTGGCTGTCTATCTCTGTCAAATAAATAAATAAAAAATCTTTAAAAAAAAATAAAAAAAATTAAAGATCTTTTGCTACTTTAAATTTGTTTTTCTAGTTCTTTGGGTGTGTAAGTGGGATTATGCTGTATTATTATTCTATGACTTGCTTTTCTCCCCATTTAATAATTACCAATATAAGTTATACTTCCCTGAGCTTACCAGTTCATTCCTTAGAATTAAATTTACTACACTACCCATGCATTGCTAAAGTACTCCTAGATGGGATTTTGAAGTCAACCAAACACCTCAGTGTTGCTAAAGTGACATTAACTTTTTTGATTTAAAATTTTCCTGAGCACTTATAGTGATTAAAGCAAATGGACATCATCAGGAATTCTTTAGCTATCCTTTTAGGGAGTAACACTGGGCAACCTACAAAATTATACAACCTTAGTACTATAAGAAATATTGGAAATTAATTAAAGTTTTCATCTCATGAAAGAAGAGAGATTCGGAGAGAGGAGACACAACTCAGTCAGAAGGTAAGAGCTCTTGACAGATGGTTCAGTACTCTTTCTACTACAGCATGTTGTCACAGTAGAGAAAAAAAAGCTCTATTTTTAAAGCCCAGGAAACCAAACCAATGTCAATCTCTCCCTGTTGTTTTCCATAGACTAGATATGACCCCTTCATCTCACTTCTAAACACTTCCTAAGATTACAGTTTACAAAATACTAAGTAGAAAATGCTTTCATTCCTTAGAAAAGAAGATCTACAAATTCAGCATAGTTTTAAAATTCTGGTTATTAAGGAAATCATGTGCCTTTCAGGCACTTAAAAGTAACACATGCTACTTAATCATTCACTGACTTAAAAAATAAAATTATTGCCAAGATTTGAGAACTGAAGATGTACTTAAAAAACAGTAATGCTGAATAACCAGGTAAGAGATGACTATATTGTTTTAGAATCAGGAGATAAGCCACCCAGGGACTATGATGACAAAGTATTTCAGCACAAAGAACAATAAGAAAGTTATACTTCATTCAGTCAACATGTTTCTGAAAAGATATACCGGCCTCAACTTTAACCTATGATGACTCCTAACATTTCTAACCTGTAAAGAGTCAGGTCCTATTCCTGACCATGTCAAGCATTCTCATTAAGAAAAAAAAAAAAAGAAATCATTCCTTTAAGCATACTAGAACCATACAATGCATAAAAATCTGTGAAGGTGGCAGATACAGAATAAAATGTTACCAGATATCTGATTCCAATAGCCTTTCCTCTGAGCTTTACATTTTTGAACCATTACCACCAGACCAGAAGTTTTAGAGAAAGAAACGTCTTATGTTCCAGTCTTGATGTTCCTTTAAAATGATCATTAAATAGCACAGAGATTATTTTCTAGTCATCTGAAATGGACAGTATGGAAGTCTTCTTTCTGATAAACAACATCCTCAATACGGCCTATAGGAATGCTTCTCAAACTTTATTGTGCACACAAACAACCTGGAAGTCTCGTGGAAGTGAAGATTCTGATTCAGTATGTAGGGTGGAGTTTGAGATTCTGCATTTCTGACAAGCTCTCAGGTGACGCTGATGCTGCTGGCCCACTGACCAGACTTTGAGTAGCCAGGGTTCTGCAGGACCTGGTGCCTGCCTATCTCTCTAGGCTGATCATGTCTCTCCTTCCCTCTTACTGTCTGAGCTCTATCCACACAGGCATCTTTTTTGTCCCTACTACTCCCCATGCATGCTCTCATGACAGAAGAACTTTGCTCAAGCTGTTCTGTCTTCAAATTTTCTATACTCCATCTTCACTTTTTTAGCTTCTATTCATTCTTTAGATCATAGCTCAATAGTACCTTTTTCAGAAGTCTCTTTTTTGACCTGCCTACTTGGTTATATTCCTTTGCTAATACCATGTAGCTATTCTTGGTGCACTTGTTATAAATATAGTATTATATTCACTAATCGACTGATCAAGTGATCAATCAATCCATTCATCCATTTCTTCCCCCACTGAATGAAGCTCAAAGAGTGCAAGAACAGTGGTTTTTTTGTTTTGTTTTTTCCTCTCACAAATGTTTTTCTGTCATCTAGTTTAATGCCTGACCCATGGTAGCAGCACAATATTATGTTGAGGGCATGAATCAGTGAGTCAACGTTTGGCGACTTTTTAACCACTTGGCCTTCCACCCTTCACACTTCTAAGGTGGTATCAGTAGTAAACTGTAATCATTGCCCAATTCAGAGCTATTCTTCCACTGCTGCTTCTTACACTAACACTTCACATCACTGGCCAACCAGCTGAGAGGCTCTGATGGCTGCAGCACGTCTTTCACAAGTCCCAAACCTCACGATGCTCCGCCTGATCCCGCTCCCCACTACAGGTCACAAATGGATTAGAATTAGGTGACTAGGTACTTGAGGGGCTGGTTTCCCTATTTCTTGTTTGATAAAATAAGTAGAAAACAGTAACGTAAAATCCATAGTAAGTACTTCATAAGTATTTGATGAATAAGTATACAAATGAAGAACTTGCAGAAACTAAAATATCATAAATGATGTAGAGTCAAGTGATTATTTAAAACAGAGTATTTTTTTTACTGTGTGCAATACATCAGAACAATACTGCCCAAACCTCTCACTTGCGGGAAATGACAATAATTACAACATGCAAGGGCCCTGGACAGGACTGTTCATAGTGGAAAGTGCCTAGTCCAAGGGTCTGTCCAAACCCCAGCCCCAGCAGCATGGAAACACTGAGGGAATTAACGATCTCAGCACACCCATATCTCATCTGTAGTGCATCAGCACGCTACAACCCATCAGCTGGAAAGCTCTGAATCAGAACACCAAGGAGAAATTTAGAAGAGTGACCCAGAGAACTCTGATATCACTAGGTTTTTCTGAGTGTGGCTAAGTGATACCAAGAAAAGGAATCCATGGAAACACTTTAAACACATATACGAACACTTATTAGTTTGAAGTTCTAATATACATGGTCCCCAACTTATGATGGTTGGACTTTACAATGGTGCAAAAATGATACACATTCAGTAGAGACTCTATTGCTTCAAATTTTGAATTGGGAAATTTCCCTGGGCTAGCCATTTGCAGTACTATGATCCTCTCTTGTGACGCTGGACAGTGACAGCGAGCCACAGCTCCCAGTGTGCATGTGATCATGAGGGTAAACAGCCAATACACTACAACCATTCTGTTCCGAAACAGCCATTCTGTTTTTCACTTTCAGTACAGTATTTAATCAATTACATGAGATAGTCAACACTTTATTATAAAATAGACTTTGTGTTGATGATTTTGCCTAGCTATAGGCTAACATAAATGTTCTGAGCCATGTTTAAGATAGGACAGACTAATCCATAATGTTAGGTAGCTTAGGTATATTAAATGCATTTTGAATTAAGATTTTTTTCAACTTACGATGGGTTTATCGGGATGTAACTCCATCATGAGTTGGGGAAGACCTGCATATGTCATTTACTGAATCAAACAAGAAAGGTGAATCTGAGTCTGCTCTCACCAAAAACGTATTGTCTACTACACAAAGCAGTATGCAGCTAGGTACTAGAAATATAAAAATGAAAAGACATGACCGTCCATACAGTGAAGGAACTTAATGAGTGGAAGGGAAAAAAATAACCAACCAGTAATGATTATAAGAGATCTATGTACAAAGGCCAATGAGAGTAAAGAGGAAGGAATGTCAACATCTGACTTAGAGAGTGAGAGAGAGCTTCACAGGTAGAATCCTGACGTTTAGGATGAGGTGGACCAGCCAAAGGGGCTGTTTGTGTGTGAGTCTGCGTGTCAGGAGGGAGGAGAGGAAAGAGGGAATAAAAGGGAATACACATTTTTCATGCCTACAGTTATGAAATATAAAGAAATCTGTTGCATTCCTATATACTAATAATGAAGTAGCAGAAGGAGAAATTAAGAAAACAATTCCATTTACTATTGTACCAAAAATGAGAAAATATCTAGGGAAAAACTTAACCAAGGAGGCAAAAGACCTATATGCTGAAAACGAAAACACTGATGAAAGAAACTGAAGATGACACAAATAAAGATAATTCATGCTCATGGATTACAAGATCCACTCTTGATAAAATACCCATACTACCCAAAACAATCTATAGATTTAATGTTATCCCTATCAAATTAGCAACAGTATTTTTCAAAGAACTAGAACGATACTAAAATTTGTATGGAATGGTAAAAGACCTCAAATAGTCAAGTAATCTTGAAAATTTCAAGACAGAGTACAAAGCTGAAGTAATCAAAACAGTATGGTACTGGCACAAAAACAGACTCATAGATCACTAGAACAGAACAGAGAGGCCAGAAATAAACCAACACTTATATGGCCAATGAATTTATGACACATTATACAAGGGGGCAAGATTATACAAGGGGGGAAAGACAGTTTCTTTAACAAGTCGTGCTGGAAATACTGGACAGCTACATGCAAAAGAATGAAACTGGACCACTTTCTTACCACATACAGAAAAATAAATTCAAAATGGATTAAAGACCTAAAGGTAAGACCTGAAACCAAAAACTTTCAGAGAAAATAAAAGGTACTAATTTCTTTGACATTAGCTATGGGAATATTTCTCTAGATACGTCTCCTAAGGCAAGGGAAACAAAAGCAAAATTAAAAAATTATTGGGACTACCCTAAAATAAAAAGACTTTGCATAGCAAAGGAAACCATCAATAAAACAATAAGATAACCTACTGAATAGGAGAAGATATTTGCAAATGACATACGTAATAATGGCTTAAAATTCAAAATACATAAGAACTTCTACAACTCAACACCAAAAAACCAAGTAATCCAATTAAAAATGAGCAGAGGACCTGAACATTTTTCCAAAGAAGGCATACAGATGGCCAAGAGACACATGAAAAGATGCTCAACATCACTCATCATCAGGGAAATGCAAATCAAAACCACAATGAGATATCATTTCACACCTGTCAGAATGGCTAAAATCAGAACGCAAGAAATAACAACTGCCGGTGAGGATGTGGAGAAAAAGGAACCCTCATGCACTATTGATGTGAATGTCCTTTGGTACAGCCACTGTAGAAAACAGTATGGAAGTTCCTGAAAAAAAATTAAAAATGGAAATACCATGATCCAGTAATTCTACTACTTGGTGTTTACCCAAAGAAAATGAAAATACTAATCTGAAAAGATATATGCACTCCTACGCTTATTGCAGCACTATTTATAATAGCCAAGATATGGAAGGAACCCAAGTGTGTATTCATAGTGATTGGCTAAAGATGTGGTATACACACACACACACACACACACACACACATACAAAATGGAGTATTACTTGGCCATAAGAATGAGATCTTGCCATTTGCAACAGCAGGAATGGATGGACCTAGAGAGAATAATGCTAACTGAAGTCATCAGAAAAAGACAAGAAACACAAATAAACAAAAGAGACTCTAAAACTCAGCAAACAAAATGGTGACTGCCAGAAGAGAGGTAGGTGGGGCCAGGGGTGAAAGAGATAAAGAGGATCAAGAACAAATTTATCTTGATGAACATACAGAATTGTTGAATCACCATAATGTACACCTGAAACCTATATAACACTATTATGTTAATTATGCTGGAATTAAAAAATAATTTAAAAAGAAGAAAAACAGAATTGCTGAATCATTATATTGTATATCCAAAACTAATGTAACATTCTATGTTAAGTCCAATTAAAAAAAAAAAAAAAGACAACAGATCACACAAAGAATCTTGTGTGCTGGGCATGAATAGCCAGTAAAGAACTGTCAACAGACTAATCTCAGGCAATAGTATGAAAGGTGAATTGGAAGGAGCCAAAATTGGAGACAAAACACTAACCTCCAATCCTCCAATAGGGAAATGTTGAGTGACTGAACTAAGGCTGGGGTAGTGAGAACTGAGTAAGAAGGACAGTCAACAGAGGTGGGACATGACTTGTGACAGGAGCAGATTCAACTTAGGTGAAGAAGGACATAATCACTTACCTGAATGACTACATATTGCACTTAGTTGATTACTGGGCTGGAAACCCAGAATTTCGATACAGACACAATAAAGGCAGTTATCATCTGTATGCTCCTGTAATCCAGTGTCTTCTGTACTTTCTAAAAA